>NC_087267.1:9108673-9432397 GCF_015220805.1 Pogoniulus pusillus | reverse complement strand
AAATCAGTAGTTAAATTTACAGCCAGTTTTCAGAAGGAAGGGAGGCAAGAAGGGAGGGAGGCAGCAGCTGGCCAAATGATTCAACTTCCTGGGTCTTAAAGCTTGTAGTTTGTCTGAAGAGAAGAAGGATGACTATAAAGACATGGGCATACTTACCTCAAGACCACAGGCTTCAAAGAATGAGTTTTGAGCTTTGTAAAGGGCAGAAGGCAAAACCAAGTATAACAGATAAGCAGAAAAAAGCGTTTATAGAAAAGAGGAAGACAGAAGATAAGAAGTGGCAAAACAGCAGAAAGACACATAAAGACTGGAAAAGGGACAAGCCAAGAAAATGAGGTGAAAAGTCCTACTTTAGATGTATATAGCAAGAGAAACAGAGAGAACAGAAGAGAATCTAAACATGAAGACTGTCCAGAAGATTAAAAATTGAAGCTAAGAACAGCAATAAGAAAGGAGCAAGCCATGACCTTTAAAATGCTTGTGAAGAATGGAAAGCTATATAGAGATACTGAGCTAGCTTTGACACTGCTAATTCAAACCAGACACAGGTCTGACGTGACTATTTCTCAAGGGACTCCCTTTGTGGAGCTTTGCTATGCTAAACAGTTTAGTTGTTGTTTAAAGGCAGCTGGGAAACATCAAACATGGTATTGCTCTGCTTCAGTCTCACAAATTTCATTATGTTGCAGTTTTGATGACAGGTTCTAAGACTAAAGCAGACTCAATTTCTTGTAGTTTAATGCAGATTTTAGTTTCATCAAATTGAACACTACTGAGTCAACGCTGAATCGTGCAGCATTTGAGACAAGTGGACAGAATGTCATTCAACTTGACAATTTCAATGGAAAAGGAACAACCACCAGACTCAATTACTGCACAAGACTATTAGGAGAAAGAGAAAGATTAAACTGGATGGGAAAAAAAATTCTTCCTTTCTTTTCACAGCAGTTTTAAAGTTTCACAGACATTTTTTTGAAATACAGCATCCTGAACAGTTTAGGTTCTCCTAAGCTGGTTCAGAAATTATAATAATGAGGGGCACATTTTAGAAACAGATCAAGATTTAGACAATTTTAATCATGCACATGGTTTCTTATCAATTTTTTTCCCCAGTAAATTACCTTCCTTGAAAAATTATATAAGAGAAAGAAGGATCTAGAAAAATGTGACTCTTCAAGATAGTAAGTTTATCATATAAACACATATAGCTACTATTAACTACTGAATTAAAAATTCCCAAACAAACCAGGTCTGCAAAAATGCAAGGTAATTGTGAACTGGCTCATCACTGAAGTACATTTATGATATTGTCTTCAGCAAAATAATTGTTTCAATAAAGCTATACATATTTAACATCATCCCAAACTGAAATATACGTATAATTCAAACTATTATTGCCATAGTACTTTCTGTCATTAATTCATAGAAAGTAGCTATATCTGTACAGAGAAAGAAATTAGTAAGGCATTGTCTTATGATAGACTTTTAATAAACAGAAAATAAACTGCTTACTTCTTGGTATCTAGCAACTCCACCATTAACTGCTGCATCAATGACTCCATTTAGACACATTGTGAGAGGGTTAATATTCTGCATCTGCCGAGTTTGACACTGACTAATCAGTGTTCTCAGCTGCTGGTTCTTATTTTCTAAGACTTCAATAGCATTCTCAAGGGGACTCATTTCCACCTGCAAGAAGAGGTGAGAGATATTGCACATTTAATTTTCAGTTGAAGATGAAATAAAGGTAACTTTTGACTTCTTGAAAGTAAACAATGTTATTCCACATTTTAGAGTACCGGAGCAGAAAATGTTCTTTTCAACTGGGCTACAAAACTCTGAGTGTATGTTCTGAGCACAGTTTTATCAAGCAATCAGGACAAAAGGACCTGCCCTCTCTTGTAGATTAATTTTCTGATCTTGAGAGATACTCAAGCCCTTGATGCAAAACACTCACACACTTCAGTCTGTCATGCACCTTTTGGAATTCAGGGCTAAATGGTCCTTGACAATTTTACCTAAAATGAGCTTGAGGTCAGGGAGGGCATCACCATGCTTAAGGGCAGAGACCAACACTGCAGTATGGGTGAGCTAGTTCCCTCATCCAAAGTGAAGGCAACAACTACACATTATCAATGAGGCGTTTGAATATTAAGCTTTGAGTTAAGATGATCAAGTTGCAGTGAAGGGCAGTCCTTGAGTGGGATGTTCCTGTCTTCTCTAGAGAGCAAGGGAGCTCTTCTCACAGGTAGCATGAATTGCAGGAAAAGAGAAAAGCTAAGCAGTGCTGTAATTTATTAAAACATACAAGCAAAGTCATGATCTGGGACATGCCTATGAAAAAAAATGGACAGTTAACTTTCAGAAACTCTGACTAAAATGCTAACATAGTAGTCAACTGAGTAACTTCTCATTAGGGGCTGTATTAACCCAGTAAGGACTCATTAGGAGTCAACTTATAAAACTTCTCACGTGTGAACACAATTTTTAAATGTTTTACTAAGTCCCATTTCTGGTTTTCTACAGGGGAATATCAGCATGGTGAATGAATAACATTCTGTTGCTGTTGTAAAAGAAAAACACAATAGAGTTTTAGAGAAATCAGTTGTACAATTGTATTCCTTTATCTAAGGGACTATTGTAATGACACCAAGTTAGGAGCAGGTGTTGATCTGTCGGAGGTAGGAGAGCCCTGCACAGGAACCCTGACAGGCTGGATGGGTGGTCAGTGGTCAGTGAGATGAGATTTAACAAGGCCAAGTGCAAGGTTCTACACTTTGCCCACAACAACCCTAAACAGCACTACAGGCTGGGGACAGAGTGGCTGGAGAGCAGCCAGGAAGAAAGGGACCTGGGGGTACTGATAGATAGTAGGCTGAAGATGAGCCAGCAGTGTGCCCAGGTGGCCAAGAGAGCCAATGGCATCCTGGCCTGCATCAGGAACAGTGAGACCAGTAGGACAAGGGAGTTATTCTTCCCCTGTACTCAACACTGGTCAGGCCACACCTTGAGTATTTTGTCTAGTTCTGGGCTCCTCAATTCACAAGAGATGCTGAGAAATGGGAATGTGTCCTGAGAAGGGTGATGAAGCTGGTGAGGGGCCTGGAACATAGGCCTGTGAGGAGAGGCTAAGGGAGCTGGGATTGTTTAGCCTGGAGAAGGTTCAGGGGTGACCTCACTGCTGTCTACAACTCCTTGAAGGGAGGCTGTACCCAGGTAGGGAATTGGTCTCTTCTCCCAGGCAACTAGCAACAGAAAAAGGGCACATGGTCTGAAGTTGTGCCGTGGGAGGTATAGGCTTGATATGAGGAGGAAGTTCTTCCCAGAGAGAGTGATTTCCCATTGGAATGGGCTGCCCAGGGAGGTGGTAGGGTCGCCATCCCTGCAGTTGTTCAAGAAAAGATTGGATGAGACACTTAGTGCCATGGTCTAGTTGATTGGACAGGGCCGGGTGCTAGGTTGGACTGGATGATCTTGGAGGTCTCTTCCAACCTGGTTGGTTCTACGATTCTACAATTCTAAGGATGGCTCTGATAGAAAGGAAAACAGTTAGAAATGTTCCACTCCTGGGCTTAACAACTGACCAATTATTTAGAAATCTTTATAGGAGGAGCACTTCTCCAAATAAATCCGAAATGCATTAAAAGGTTTTCTATGAAGTATAAAAACAATGAAGGAAAAGAAATGACCATGTGGCCGTAACAGATTCCTATGTTAGACTCTGTTCCTACAGGTTCCCCACACATGCAGGGAACAGAGCTCCAGGCAGACACAGAGATATAACCACATGACATTAATTAAAGCAGAGACTTGAAGAATGCTTAATTTTCAAGAATACTGAAAGATACATTGTCCTGTAGAATCAAGGAATCATAGAATGGTCCAGGCTGGAAGGGACCTCCAAAGGTCACCTAGTCCAACCAATCAGTAAGGATATCCTGAACTAGACCAGGTTATTCTAAGTATTAAATGCTTGCATCAAGCTGAGTTTTACGAAAGTAATTTGCTGATATTAAATGTTGCACATTTTTGTTCTCAGCTTGGATTCTCATTAATGATTAAATGAATGACAATACTGATTCTTAACAACACTTTTCAAGATAAGTGGAACCACACAAAACAAAACATTTGGTAAAGCATTTTGGGTAGCCAGCTTCAAAACTTGCTTAAAACCATTAGACAAAATTTTGAAGTAGTTCATCAGATGATCAAGAAAATAAACCAATCCATCATAAGCACTGCCATCAGTCTCTTACTCACCACTTCACGTTTTTCCACTTCAAACCAACGAGATATTCCAGGTAAACTCTGCACCAAGATCAGTGTGGTTCTCTCCACCCACAGACTCTACAATATATAACAGCAATTTATTTCTCTAATTTTCCCCTGTATTTTTCTTTATGAATACCTTGATAAGTAAAAGTATATATTTAAAAAAAATAGCATCCAAATTTCTACTGAAATACTTATCCCAGAAGCCTATGACATTCATATTTCTCCTTAATTTCTAGGACCTACTGCTAAGCAGTTATGCTAATTCTTCACACTCAAACATGTTGTCCCCTAATCTCCAAATGTCACTTGCAACTGAACTGGCATTTTAATACATCCTTTCCAATATAACATGTGAGAAGAGGGAGAGTTCAGAAACAGAATAACTTAGACATCACACAGAATAACCAGCTCTTCTCTCTGAAGTCCTACTTGAGAATTCAGAATGCATGGTTGATGGGATATTCCAATGTACTACTGTTAAACAGTTTATGCAAAGACTTTGTAAAATCAAAATACAGTTTAATGCTTACACAAAAACCATATAAGGTATGCAATGAATCTCTATGCTTTAATTAGAGGACAACTGTTACTTAATCTAGCTAATTTATTACCCTTACAGTTCACCCTTCGTTCTTCCATTCTAGAACAAAATTGTATGGGGTAATTCACTTTGTGTGTCTGCATAGCAGAATATATTCTGGCCCAGGATGTGTTTCTAGTGGGTCAGAATTAAAATTAAACCAAAGAATGTAAGATGAATTTTCAGTGTGATATTTTTATTAAGAGGAACAGAAATCATTTACATATTAGGGAAGGAACTATGATTCTTCTTGAGACAATCTCTGAGTCCAGAGGTAGTTTCTAGTCTTGATATCACAAGAACAGAACATTACACTGCAACTTATTCAAAAATTACTCTCCCTTGCTCTGGGCAGAGACAAATTTTGGCAAACCTATCCATACCCAAAATTACCTACTTAATGTTTTCCCATCTGCTTTATGAACTTCTCTGGAGGCTGCTCTCCTCTCTCTAATTCTGTCTTCTCTATATCACTTATGCAAAAAAAAAAAAAAACAAACAAACAAAACTTTTTCCCTGTTTTATTCCCAAATGCAAATAGTCCTTCCCATCCCCCTTATATTTATTGTACTTTTTACATTACAATGAGAAATGAAATGGTCAAACTTGAGCTGCCATCTCCTCTAGAGAATTTATTATACCACATGTGGTGGAATAATACAAATGTAGACAATCTTTCCATAAGACAACTATCCCTGATGTTACAAATTAATCCATAAGTACAGTAGCTCTGGAAGGGGCACAGTACTTCACCTTGAATTCATTTTCCTTGTCCTTGGTTCCTTTGTGAAATGGCCTGTCATACCGGAATCGCCAGATGTGATTCACTTTGTAAAAGCTCTTGATGTTATCCGGAATTCCATCTCTCTGCAAGACTTCCTGGTTTTCAGGAATTGGTGTCACAGCATAGATCTGCAAATCTATACGTAAAGAGTTAAGGCTATCCCACAAAGCATATTGATTCCTGAAGCATGACAGAGTAAAAACTCTTTTGGAAGTGTGTATCATTAAATGCTTCTAGACTATGAACAGCTTGGGAAAGGAACCTGAGAGATTTTTTGAGGGCTTGGGATTTTTTTTGTACTGTTTTGTTAAAAATTTCATCCTTATTTTTGAGATAGAGCTACTTACATGGAACAGTACATGGAGAAAGGCATTTGATTACATTCTTACATGCTGTGCTAGTTTGAAGCAACCTAGAATATTTTGGTGAGAGGAACTAGATCATAGGCTGTGAAAGGAAAACAGTGGTGATGTCTACTCCCCTCAGAGTCTTGCTGAAGAAGGAAGGAAAATATTAGATAACACTCCCGCCTTTTTGTCGCACTCTGGCTTGGGCTTCTGCCCGAGCTGCAGCTCCCTAACCTCACCTTCCAGTCACCTTTGCTTCTTAACCTCTTGGCTGAACCTCTGTTCTTCTTTAGGACTGGGGTAAGGTTGAGAGGGGCAGGAGGAAGGTGCAGGGGTGGTTGAGAGCCCCTCCTGGGGACTCAGGTTTCTGGGAGGGGAGTTGTGTTTCTGTATTACTTTTTCCTTTGTATATTTCTGTATATAACTGTATATACTGTAAATATCTGCTTGTATATTGTGCTAGCTGTAAATAAATAGCTTCATTTATATTCCCAGAGCCAGCTGAGACTAGTCTGGGTGATTTCTAAAGTGTGGGGGGGCGGGTAACACCCAAACCATCACACATGCAATACCTCATACTGTACTAACGTTATATAGGGTTGTATTGTAAGAACTTGAAGTACTGTAACTTGAACTGATAAACCCTTATCATAGCAGTGACAGTTCCACTAAACTAAGAATCTTAAGAACCTGTCAGGGAAGTTTTACATAAACCCAACAATTATCTAAAAATAAAAAAAGTTCCAAACATAATAGAGCAGCAAGGACAAACTGCAGGGGAATTCTCACCTACCATTTATTTCAGTGGAGGCACATTGTGATTGAAATTTGCTAGAGTGTACCTACGTTTTTTTTTAAACATGAAAGACATAAGTGCAGGGTTTGAGTTTATGATTACGTGGATACACTGTGCTTCTGCCTGAAAGATGGTCTCATCTGGCTGATTAGCATGTTGCATAGCAATGGCATGCGGGAATTCATTCAACATTCGCTGCTGGAAGGCCTCCAGTCTTTCATAGTCATGTCCTCGACAAACAAATTCCTTATTCTAAGCAGAATAAGAAAGAAAATAACACAGGAGTTAGTTATGTGAAAGTACCATTAGATCCAAATACAAGCTCTTAAAGAGAGGCTTTCTGGGCAATTTTTAGGAAGGAAACAATAATAAACAAAGGTGAAAATAAAAGTTCTAGAAAGAACGACTTACTTAGAAGAGGAAAATTTTACCATATAAAGTATGTTTTATTCAACAGTCTGGGAAAACTGAATCATTATACTTAAAGCTTTAACAAAAACCTGAAAGGAGAAATAGTTCTTATAGGATTGCATCATGTAACTAACATAACATATCAGAATGCATAAAATATACAACAGAAGTATAACACAACAGATGGTTAAGACAATGAAATGGGAAGAGACTCCCTTCCATGAAGAACTAGAAAACTTTGCTTTGAAGTTATACAACTCTTAAGAAAAACAATGCATAAGACAATGGTAGAATGCATTCAGCCTGCCTTGTCCTCTAAGTGTTTATCAACTATCAGGTGGTGAATTAAAATGATGTAATTTTTGCAATATGAAATAGAAGAATACACTTGGCTTAAACGTGATTTCTTGTACTTGGATGTCCACTGTGAAGTTCACCATCATTTTCCTGAGACTGTGCAACATGAATGCAGGTGTAACATATATCCTACACTAAACATGAGATGTCTGGATTTGGAGTACCATTTGGAATTAGTCTTTGACTGTAGTCGTACTGAGGGTTTCCTGTAGCTGCAGACAGCACTTTTTGGTTTGACTCTGCTTGCACACGTTTGAAATAAGGAAATGTCATAATAGTTTTTGCAGAAAAATAGTTAAGTCCCTTTCAAAATTTATATTAGCAAAGTCATTACTAATGTCTGCTACTCTTGAAGCAGATTCAGATAGAAATTGTTGTTGTCCTATCCTGAAAAGAGACAAGATCCATTGCATTCTGGGGAACTGCTACAAGAAATCATCAGAGATATTGTGCAACTACAAATTAAAATGTAAAAGCTTTATTATGAAGCTGTGTCCTTCATTCCTTCTACAGCAAACAAGAGATTTAAAAGAGTTACAAACTACTTTGGCATTTGCCATAAAAAAAATAAATGAAATGCAGTAAGATCTGAGTTGTTCTCGGTTGGTGTTGCAAGTATGAATCTGGGCTATGTACTTTTACCTTGGAAAATGCATAAATACTGCCTGGGCAGATACATAAACAGCTGAAAACCTACAGGTCTGAAGGTACTGCACAACTTTCCTCACTATTTTCACTTCATCAATTGACATACTTTTAGTAATTTAAATATTACATTCCTTCTAATTAACATTTTCAAGTTTATGCCAATGTTATATTAAGATGGTTACTATATAACACCAACAAAACATGTAATTGTCAGACTCATTTTGTGCACTGCTTTTAAAGGGAAGAGTTTCATACTGTATTTGCCAATTGTCACCTTCCCCACCACAAAGGCAAGTTAAAATCAAGCTTTTTAGGCCTCCACCATAGAGACAAGGCTCTTTCATCACTTAAATTTGAGTTACCATAGGAAGAGGAACTTGGATTATGACTGCAGTGACTCCATGAATGAGATGGATTCTGACAGTCAATGTGGCTAAACCACTGCAGATTATGGAAGAATGGAACATTGTAAAGACATCTAAAACTTTCAAGGGCATTTCAGTAACTTCAGAATCCCAGATTAACGTTCAAAAGTAACTTCATGTATGCTGTCAGCTTTACTACGCTGAAAATCAATGAAAATCAGCATGTGAATTCCTGAGTAATTTTTTTAAAAGCAGAACTTGGGAATATAAATTAGTGAGCGTCCTGCTGCCAAGGCAAACCTCCTCTTGCAACTGCCTGCTGAGCAGCCATGAGCAGGAAAAGAACAGGATAGAGAACAAACTGCCTTGAGAAGATGATGCTGATCTCTGGATTAGGATTAGGTGCATGGTTGCCAACATAAACATGAATATTAAGTTTATATGTGACTCTGGAAGCCTAGCATTTATCTTCTCATTAGAAAGAACCTTTTCTTATTCTTTAAAGATGAGGGTATTTCACGAATTACCACAGAGAACTCCTTGTGTCTCACAGAATAAGAACTTGTAAGGGGTACAATCCAATTCTGAAAGTAGCTATGAATGACAGCATTAATTCAAGAATTACTCCATTTATTTATTTTCAAGTCACTTACTCTCAAGAAGAATGGGAACTTTTTCCCATAGAATCCAACTCTGAAAAATTCTGGTTCCAAACGCTGTTGATCCATAATTTTATCATACAAAGATGCTTCCATCATCTGGGTGAGATTGATAAGAAATGCAATTAAGTCTTTTTGAAAACCTATTTTTGCCTTAAACCATCACAAGGGCAACAATACAGATATTCAAGACTCTGGATGCATCAAATTAAATAATTATACTTCATAATCATCTGAAAGTTTCCAAGAATTCAATTCCTTTTAAAAATATGAAATACCCACATTAAAGGGATAAAATATTCGATTTATGACAACATGCATAGATTTTTAATGAAAAACTGAAGTAATAGAAATGCAGTTTGAAATATTTGACCCAGTAATCTGCTAATCAGGCAACACATAGAAGTAATGTGGTCAGTTTAGTCACCAAAGTCTAATTTCCATATTAGAAAGAGTTCTGTCCAATGATTTAAACTTCAAATGTTGAGTTCCTTTAAAAATCTCACTATAGCAAATCACAGATTTTTTGTTCAATGCATCCTGCATTTATTTCATTCAAAACACTGACACAGAGAGATCTTAATATCAAACTCCTCTATTCTTAAGTTTGTAATACAGGGGAAAAACACTTCAGCATTAACTCTTTCTGGTAATGCAGACAGCTATTCAATGTGTATATGAAACAAACAGCTGCCTAGTTGTATTTCTATGAAAAACGCCTGCACCTCCATTTTTTTTATTAACATAAGGGACACAGACACAGCAGAAGGGTATTTCCCAATTTGAGTACAAAATACATCAAGTACAATTAATTCAACATGCATAAACCGATTATTTTATTCACACAGTGATAGTCATGTTTGCTTTCATTTGTAGGATTCTGCCAATGGGGGTATCTAATCTTATATGGAATAAGCAGATCATGGGGAGTACTGGCACATAGCTCTGTATTGAGAATTTTGCATAATGTTTTTAATCAGATCTGGATTAAGTATATTTCAGTCATTCCTAGCAGCAAGCATCCTAAACATACAGAAAATTTTAAAAGGAAGCTGTAATATGAAACTGAATCTATCAAAACATGAAAGACAAATAACCTTTAACATACAGCATCAGAAAAAAATGGAGACACAAACAATTCTCAGAGTTCTGAGAAAAATAAGAAAGCAGGAAGAATATGCCAGGAAAGATTCATATTTGCTACAGGATATTAAAGAGTTAACACTTTAAATCAATAAATAAAAAAAAAGACAAGTGTGTATGTTGCTCGTTTCAAGCTGTTTGTGGACAATTACAATAGCAAAGATAAGCTGCTGCTACTAGCAAAGGACTGCACAGGGCACATTCCCTGGATAAATCATAGGAAACCAATTAAATTTAATTTGTAATATATTTTTTTCTGAATAAATGTGCATGCAGAAAGGGTGTTGTATAGGCACAAATATTGCAAGATCATTTATTTTCCTATTTTTTGAAGACACTCATGTTCCTTTTTTATAATTTTCACTGTAGGAAAAAAACCACAAGTTAAGATATAAAGTTTGCAAAGCAAATTAAGGACCACTGCATGGCAAATTTAATTTTAGAAGTAATGTTTCATAACCCATACTAAAAAGCTTTTGGATCTCTGATTGATGAAAGGTACTCAGGTACATTACCCTCATCTTGCTGAGATTTCTGTAGTCATAGTAGCTCTCATACTGTTCTGCAATTTTCCTGCATAAGATAATGCCATTTTCCCAACACTGCAAGCAAGTTAAAGATGTTCAGTAATTTCAAAGCAACTGTTTGACAATTAATGATCTGCCCTTTCTATACTAACTCATAAATCCAGTAACTGAAAACACCTGAACATATTGTCCATTAGATAGCTGCTGAGTAATACTGATTACTTTTTTGAAAGATCAAAAACATAGAGACTTAATAAATTATTCTCACATGACTATCACTTGCACAAGATGTAAGACATTGCTAGAGTGACAGACATCTCTTGATACTACATCTGAGTTTGATTCAACACAGCAATATGATTTTTACTTTGTAAAATTGCATTATTAACTTTCTTAGTTTTTGTAGAATGGATTTTTTTTTTGCACTGTGTAAATTGAACTCTGTAAGCTGATTAAATAATTTAAAAAATAAAACGCCTACTGATTGACATCAGCTTGATTATATTTACTAGGCTTATGTGGATATTACACTAGCTACACAAACTGCTATGAATCGATTGTTATCTGCAAGATAAGCAAAGTGCACATGAAAATTTTAAGACTATGGGATAATTGCTCTTGCTTCATTCAAAATAAGCATTCCCAGTGATGACAATGAACTGTGCCCTCTCAAACCCATTCCTTTCTAGAGATTGGACAACTGTTATTCTAAAAGTCAGTTAGATGATCTGGGTGTAAACATAGTTCTTATAATCTGGACCCTTCAATCTATTTCCTTGGTTGGTCACTAAATGACCAACTTAGTGGCTCATTTTCACCATCTTTAAAATGGGGAGAAATTATCGTTTATTAAGTGTCTTGACAGTTACAGTGTGAATTGCAACACAAGTGCAAATTATTCTCACAGGCAAGTGTGAGATTTCTAGGATATAAACACAGGATTAGAAAAAACATACTGTGTCAGTAACTACTTAATCAGTGACAAACACTTCCTACACTTCCTCTCCATGTAAGAAAAGATTGCAACTCCTGAAGTAATGTCCTAAATGAACAAATTCTATTCCAGATCCACTCAGTAAAGTAAAACTATTTTACCTTTCCCCTATCAAAATTTTGAATGATGGTCAGATGGAGACACTCTTTACGTTGCCACTCTGTTTGCATGGGGTAGTTGAGAAATTCTCTCAGCGGCCGATCAGACCACTCCAACAGCTCATCATACAGCAGGAGTGTGTAGGCAGCCTCTATAAGACAAATTATAGCATGGCATTTATAAACACCAAACAAATAAAACAATAAAACAAAGTACATAGAAACATGAATGCACCTCAGGAGATGCAACTTTTTAAATGAGTAACTAATTCATCTCAAGTATAAGACAGATAGTAGAGCTGGTTTTGGACAGAGTTATTATCTACAGCTATGTAAATTCAGCTTACAACTTTCACATGTGGACTCCACATAAAGTGGAGTCACTAAGGCAATTTTCCTGGAGTCTGACAATACAAAGGGAACAGAGAAATTAAGAAACACTTTCCTGCATAGAAATAGTCTTCCCTGCTACTTATGGGATTCTTTGAATGGCTCTGCTATCTGAATAAGGGAACATGGATCAGAGGATAAGAAACACCAACAAAGAAAAATGAAAGATGAAAAGCAGGACCATAGACACAGTCCAGAAGAGCTAGAGAAAAAGGGAGAGATAGGTGTGCACTTAACAGACTCTACTCTTCCCATAAGGGAAATAAATCTGTCATAGCTGAGCCTTAGCACTCTATCACAATAAATAATTTAAAATGTTTCATGTGTGCACTCCTATTTTTTGGGGGGGAATTTATTTTTAAGTTTGGAAAGAATCAAACACACTGTTGCTGTCTGGCCAGAAAACTGTGTACTCTCTAGACCATGGTTGGTAGAAACTGTCTAGGAATATTGAATTTATTATTTCTCTGATTAAAAAAATTCCTCATAAATGATACACAAAAACTAATATTAAATGAATCTCTGCAAAGTCAGACTTTGTCCAATTATTAAACATGAAAATTACTACTACTGGTTATGACAATTCAGTTCAGCTAACTGTATGTGCACTGTTGTTTTCAAAGTCGGTGTTCACATTCTGTTTTTCCACTTATGGAACCAATTTGCATAAGTGAATCTGTTCAAAAATGGGCCACGTTCTTGAGAGGCACTGTACCGGAGAAGTAAGTTTCCTCCTGGACTCTCCTCTAGGCTAAACAACCCCAACTCCCTCAGCCTGTCTTCATAGGGCAGATGCTCCAGCCACCTGATCATCTATCTCTCTGTCCCTCCTCTGGACTCATTGTAACAACTCCATACAATCTTATGTTGAGGGCCCCAGAACTGGACACTGGAGGTAGGAGTCTCGTGAGAGTGGACTAGAAGAGCAGAATCACCTTCCTTGACCTGATGGTCACAATCCTCCTCATGAATCACAGGAAACGATTGGTATAATAATAAGGAAGCAAAACACAGCAGAGCATAAACACGTGTTAAGGATAGCTCACTAGGGCCTTTCCTTTCCAACATGGCCATACTAATCGTTCATTTGTTTCTTTTAAGGAGGTTTCTAAAGTAAGAATGGTGATACTGGACAGAAGGTTTGAAGTTCCTCTACCCAGCATCCTATGTTTGGCAGTGGGAGAGGTCTTAACTATTGACTGTGCAACAAAACAATAAGAAGCCTTGAGCTCTGTGGTAAAGAGTTGGACTTGATGATCTGTGAGGTCTCTTCCAATCCTGATGATACTGAGATACTGAGAAGAGAGAGCTGTGAAAAAATCAGTTTATAAAGGAAAGATTCAAACTCCTAAACATTTGTAGGACAGACAGACACAAAGACAATGTCATTGCAATTCCGAGGTGACTGAGAGGGACACAAGAGGAATCAGCGTGATTCAGCCTCAAGAGAGTTATAGTAGCAACTGAGTGCTGGGTAAGGAAATATTTGAAGTTATATTTTGTATTAAAAAGTCCTGTTGTGCCGGGCAAAGTATAGGCTGGATGTTAAGAGGAAGTTCTTCACAGAGAGAGTGATTTGCCATTGGAATGGGCTGCCCAGGGAGGTGGTGGAGGCACCATCCCTGGAGGTGCTCGAGAGAAGCCTGGATGAGGCACTCGGTGCCATGGTCTAGTTGACTGGCTAGGGCTGGGTGCTAGGTTGGAATGGATGATCTTGGAGGTCTCTTCCAACCTGGTTGATTCTATTATTCTATAATCATACTGTGAAGAGAAGCATTATTTTAAAGGCGAGCTGGCTTTACCCCTACAATGAAACTATGCAGTTAGGAAAATAATGCTGTAATATAAAAGAATGCTGCTGAGGTAGCAAACTTTTTTCCTACTCTCATGTAGCTCAGATCAACTACCTGAAGGGACATTGTAGCCAGGTGGGGGGTGGCCTTTTCTCCCAGGTAACCAGCAATAGAACAAGGGGACACAGTCTCAAGTTGTGCCAGGGTAGGTATAGGCTGGATATTAGGAGGAAGTTCTTCCCAGAGAGAGTGATTTGCCACTGGAATGGGCTGCCCAGGGAGGTGTTGGAGGCACCATCTCTGGAGGTCTTCAAGAAAAGACTGGATGGGGCACATAGTGCCATGGTCTAGTTGATTCGATAGGGCTGGGTGATAGGTTAGACTGGATGATCTTGGAGGTCTCTTCCAACCTGGTTGATTCTATTCTTGAAGACCTCCAGGGACAGTGCCTCCACCACCTCCCTGGGCAGCCCATTCCAATGGCAAATCACTCTCTCTGGGAAGAACTTCCTCCTAACATCCAGCCTAATCCTTCTTTAACACTCTCACAACAAAGAAATAATAATAATTCAGTCATGGAATCTACCAAGGCAAGGAATGCAAAAATCACACATGTTAATAATAAGTAAACAGGAAATACAACAAAGTCCTGAAAAAAAATTACTGTTTAAAACAGAACAGATGGCAACACAGTTTAAAAGAATTAGGTTCATATTACCTCTGACTGTTAACCAGACACATATTGGCAGTCAGTGTGTACAGGGAACTCAACATTGCTTACAGAGTTATCAAGTTTTGTAGCATAAAATGAGGAAATGAATAGTCTGGCACAAAACCCAGCTGTGGCAAAGATATTGCTGGATAATAAAAACACTCTTGTGACTCACTACTGACAAGTCACATGAGAAAATTAAGCTCTCTGAATATATCCTGCTATCTAGTCTGCATTTTAAACCATGAACTGTAAATGGATATGGAAATTCCATGGGGGGGGGGGGGGGGGGGGGGTTGTTTTTACTATGGATAGCAGAAAACCATAAGAAAATTTGCTGTAGCAGTAGGTACCTGTATCCATCCTCTTTACTAGTGACTTTGACTCAACTAATCTGCTTTTAAGAAAGAAAAAAATCTAGAAAGTTTCTGAACACATGTAGTTGCAATTGCAAACACTGGGGAAAAGATGGAGGTATTATAAGGTCAGTTAAATATTTTGGCACTCAAAGATTGTTTAAAGAGATACTGATTCTATCCTCTCCAGTAAATACTGATGGCATGCAGTTACGCAAATGAATTGCACTTTGTGGCATAAACAACAACCACACACATCCTCTTCTTATTTCTGCATTTAAAAGGCACTGGACAGAATCATAGAATCATAGAATCAACCAGGTTGGAAGACACCTCCAAGATCATCCAGTCCAACCTAGCACCCAGCCCTAACCAATCAACTAGACCATGGCACTAAGTGCCTCATCCAGGCTTTTCTTGAAGACCCCCAGGGACGGTGCCTCCACCACCTCCCTGGGCAGCCCATTCCAATGGGAAATCACTCTCTCTGGGAAGAACTTCTTCCTAATATCCAGCCTATACCTACCCTGGCACAACTTGAGACTGTGTCCCCTTGTTCTATTGCTGGTTGCCTGGGAGAAGAGGCCACCCCCCACCTGGCTACAATGTCCCTTCAGGTAGTTGTAGACAGTAATAAGATCACCCCTGAGCCTTCTCTTCTCCAGGCTAAACAGGCCCAGCTCCCTCAAACTCTCCTCATAGGATTTGTGCTCCAGGCCCCTCACCAGCTTTGTTGCCCTTCTCTGGACATGTTCCAGCACCTCAACATCTTTCTTGAATTGAGTCACATTGAGAAATCCTGGATAATAGTAGTGAAAATGGAGTACGAAAATGAAAGATACAAGCGAAGTGCTATATTGTTATGGGTTTCAGGGTCTCTGCTTCATCATTCGTGATAAGACTCTTACTTTTTCTTTTTTTTTAACCTAAAAGTCAGGGTTTGAAACACAGCTGTGGAGAAATAGCACACCACCAAACAGCTAACCAGTAGCATTACAATAAAAAAGCTTACATAGGCTTAGACACTACCAAATGGACTCATAAAACTCCTCTAAACTTTACACTTCTTAGGTGAAGAATGACCATATCACACATTTATTGATTGTTGGCCCAGGTTGGGAGCTATGGGTTTAGAAGTCCTCTGGGGACTAGAAGATTGTTATTCATACCCAAGATTCTGCTATCTCTTTATAAACTCACGGCTTGCTGGCTCATTCTCCTTTCTCCTCCTCCAGCCCTGTGTTGGGCAGGACCTGCTTTTATTGGGACAAACATGTAAGCAGTAGGCCTGTTTTGGGGCCTTGAGAGGCTTGAGTTTAGGCCTAGGGATGGCAGAAGCATGGGGAGGGAGGGAGGACTGGAGCACTGGGGATTATAAATTTAGTTTTGGGTTGAGGGGAAAATTCAATGGGATTGCCATGGATGTTGTATCTGCTTTGTAATTTCTTTCTGTATCTCTCTTTTCAAATATACTTCTGTTTTCTCTCCAGTGCATTTGAGAGCTTCATTTCTGTTGGCTCTTTTTTTTTTAAGAACCCCCAACGCTAGTGTGTATCTGTGCTAGTTTGAAGCAGGCTAGAATGTTTTGGTGAGAAGAACTAGATTACAGGCTGTGGGAAGAAAACACTGGTGATGTCTACTTTGCTCCCAGGCTTGCTGAGATGTATAGGAACAAGAAATAAAAACATTAGATAACCACTCTCACTGGGGCTGCTGGCTCAGCTGCATCTCTCTAACCTCACCCTCCATTTTGGACTAATCCACTTTGCTTCCTAACCCACTGGCAGAACCTCTATTTTTCCTTGGGACTGGGGTAAGGTCGAGAGGGGTAGGGGGAAGGTGAAGGGGCGGTTGAGAGCCCCTCCTGGGGACTCAGGTTTCTGGGAGGGGAGTTGTGTTTCTGTATTACCTTTTACCTTGTATATTTCTGTCTATAACTGTATATACTGTAAATATCTGCTTGTATATTGTGCCAGCTGTAAATAATAAGCTTCATTCATATTTCCAGAGCCAGATGAGCCTAGTCTGGGTGATTTCTAAAGTGTGGGGGGGCAGGGAACACCCAAACCATCACAGTATCAATAGCAGTAATTCACATTCAACATGGCACAGCAAATAGCAGAGTTCTAAGGCTGAAAAGAAGTCACATTTTGAGAGGGGGATTCAGCAGGCAAAGAAACCCAGCTATTACCTGGGCTAGTATGTTCCGCACTGAGGGGACAGCTTACAGGTTTGCAGAAGACTGCAAGTAATGGGGACCAGTCCCAAGTATCTTTTTCTAGTTCATACTCAATTACCTGTGAAATTTTGTGCTTTCAGATGAAGGTCATAGAGCTTATGAATGTAGCGAATATACATCTCTTCCTTGTTCAGTTCAGTCTTGTAAAAATTCTGCAATACAAGAGAAGTTTGCAATGAAACATAGTAAATGATAAATAGAGTGGAAAACCAAAGACTGCAAACATAGTGCTCTAGAAACACACACATGTATTTGAAGATTTCATGTGTACAAAGTCATTGCACAGAACTACAGTAAAAAATATATCACAGTATCACAGTATTATCAGGGTTGGAAGAGACCTCACAGATCATCAAGTCCAACCCTTTACCACAGAGCTCAAGGCTAGACCATGGCACCAAGTGCCACGTCCAATCCTGCCTTGAACAGCCCAAGGGAGGGCGACTCCACCACCTCCCCAGGCAGCCCATTCCAGTGTCCAATGACTCTCTCAGTGAAGAACTTTCTCCTCACCTCGAGCCTAAATCTCCCCTGGTGCAGCCTGAGGCTGTGTCCTCTTGTTCTGGTGCTGGCCACCTGAGAGAAGAGAGCAACCTCCTCCTGGCCACAACCACCCCTCAGGTAGATGTAGACAGCAATAAGGTCACCCCTGAGCCTCCTCTTCTCCAGGCTAAACAATCCCAGCTCCCTCAGCCTCTCCTCGTAGGGCTGTGCTCAAGGTCTCTCACCAGCCTCGTCGCCCTTCTCTGGACATGCTCAAGCATTTCAATGTCCCTTCTAAACTGGGGGGCCCAGAACTGAACACAGTACTCAAGGTGTGGTCTAACCAGTGCAGAGTACAGGGGCAGAATGACCTCCCTGCTCCTGCTGACCACACCATTCTTGTTGCAGGCCAGGATGCCATTGGCTCTCTTGGCCACCTGGGCACACTGCTGACTCATGTTCAGGCGGGTATCAATCAGCACCCCCAGATCCCTTTCTGTCTGGCTGCTCTCCAGCCACTCTGACCCCAGCCTGTATCTCTGCATGGGGTTGTTGTGGCCAAAGTGCAGCACCCTGCACTTGGAGCTATTGAATGCCATGCCATTGAACTCTGCCCATCTGTCCAGGCAGTCAAGGTCCCGCTGCAGAGCCCTTCTGCCCTCCAACCCAGTCACATCTGCCCCTAGCTTGGTGTCATCTGCAAACCTGCTGATGACTGACTCCATGCCCTCATCCAGGTCATCTATGAAGATGTTAAAGAGGATGGGGCCTCTTATCAATAGCTATGTAATGACATCCCTGCTTTAGGCTTCCATCTGCCTTTATAATTCAAAGACTTCTTTTCCTCCCAGAAGGTGTAGATCAGGAACAGATGCTTCTCTTTAGAAGAGAAAATGAAAAAATATCTGGGTTTACACTCAGATTTACCTATCTGAAAAAAAAGCATAATCTAAAATACAGAATTGTGAACAACAAAGCATAAAGATTAAGATGAAATAAGGTGCTGAACTGCAGTGCTGGACTTTTTGGCTCTTAACCCCAATCACTAACAGATCCAGCACTTGTCACACCGCAAGAGTGGTGAGACACTGGAACAGGTTGCTCAGGGAGGTGGTGGAAGTCCTGTTCCTGGAGGTGTTTGAGGCCAGGCTGGATGTGGCTCTGGGCAACATGATCTAGTGGAGAGTGTCCCTATCCATGGCAGGGGGTACGGAACTAGATGATCCTTGGGGGTACCTTCCTGCCCTGACAATTCTATGATTTCAACTTGTTCTTCTCTGAAGCTCAGCTCTGATAACATCCAGTTGGTCTGTAAGGTAGACCACAGCAAGCCAATCCAGTCACAGCTCAGGAAATACAACATGCTAACAAAGATGGTGCATGATTTTCCAACACACCAGTTCAGGATATAAAATACAACAGTCTTCAAAAGGGCACATGAAGTAAAAAGTAGACCTCCCTAATGAATACAGACTTTTTTCCTAAGAAAAAACAGCTTGAGAACAAAATTTACACAGGCAATGTGAACATGTTCTACTTAAATGGCATATGCCAGTGCAGAGCCTCACAGGGAAATATTCTCTTTCTAAAATGAATAATTTTAAATTAGTAGAAGCTGAAATATCAATTAAATATCAAACTTCAATGAGGACAAGAGATGCCTGAGAAAAACTCCTTAGCAAGTTACCAGAAGTTATTCAATATACTTTCAATGCTTTTGTACAGCTCTGTGATGACAGAGTTCTGTCATTACAAATTGAACTTTGAAAATGGAGTTAGGTGATTCTTATGCATATGGAACTAACTCCACTAGACACCTCTTAAAACAGTTTTTCTGAAGAAGCATTACTAATGTAATTACTAATTACTACTTCGGAGGAAGTTCTTTACTGAGCAGGTGGTCAGGCACTGAAACAGGCTGCCCAGGGAGGTGGTGGAGTCGCCATCCCTGGAGGTGTTTAAAAGGAGAGTGGATGTGGTGCTTGAGGCTATGGTCTAGTGATTAAGGATGATGGGATGAAGGTTGGACTGGATGATCCTAGTGGTCCTTTCCAACCACAGGCATTCATAGTGATTAGATGTTGTGCTGAGGGATTTGGTTTGGTCAAGGACTTGTCAGTATGAAACTAATGATTGGACTCGATGATCTTGAAGGTCTTTTCCAATCTAAGAAATTCTGTCATTCTGTGATCCTGTAATGTGAAACCTACTACAGATGATCCAGAGAATGGAGAAGAAGAAAGTTCCTACATTCTCCTTTCTTTAAGTTATTGCTGCTGGTGCATATCCCTTCTGCATGGTCATGATGTGGCATAATTCCAGTTAATACGATAACTTGGTTAATTCTATTTTCTGGAGAAACAGCATTTTATTATAGGAAAACAAGGGCCAAATTCTCTTATGTCAGCCATTCTTATGTTTGGAAGACAGAAGACATTTGAAGTAGTGTTGGAAAATGCAATACTATTTCCCCCTCTGGACTCCAAATATTTTTTTAACATTATATGTTCTCTAATTACTCATTGCATGAAACATCTTTTGAGATGACAACTGGTTCTTCTGCCATGTGGGCAAGTAAATGCCTTAGAGTTTCTGTGCTACTTCATAAATTGAAATTTCCTTTTCAAGCTTTGCCATTTGTTGCTCTTCTGGTGTGCAAACAGCATTAAAATTTGTTTTAAAATCATGATATAAAATCCAACTCAGCCTAAGTCACTGAAAATCTCATTAAAAACCACTGTAGTGCTTTGGGAGTTTTAAATATTTGAATCTTCCTTTTGTGCAAATCCTGGATGATTTGCTAATAATCAGAAATTTTAAAACTTCTTAGTGATAGGATAAAAATAACCCAAGTGCTTTAAAGAATTCAGATCGTGACAGACATTTTGACAGAAAGCCAGCTGCTCTATAGCTACGTAGTAAACATCATCCCCATTTACAGAACACTATTTTCTTCCTGAAGAAATCCTTTATTCTGTTGTTTAACTGCTACTTAGAAATGATACCAAATTGCTTCACTGACGTCAAAAAACAAGAACTACAAGTCAGCTGATTCTGTTTTTTACTCCCTGGCTAAAAATATAGCTTTTCAAAACATTCACCATGAAAATGGAAACTTTCCAAGGTTAACAAAAGTCAACTGACTTGTCAGTGGAAACTGGCCTAGAACCAACATCATCTTCTCACACAAAAAATACATCTTTTTCATACTATGAATTGGACCTGTTCACGTGTTGTAATGATGGTAACAGGCGGTCTCAAGCAGCATTTCTGTCTCATCTATTGGGAATATAATAGATAGCTTGCAGTTCTCTGAAGGTATATTAGATGTCATAAGAACCAACTTGCACCAGTGTTTGGGAAAGAAAGGAAAAAAGAGAAACTGCCTAATTTTTGCCTAGGTTTGGGGAAGGAGGAAATACTTGATTCTTCTTCTATGAACTCAAACAAATTAAACTTATAAAGTACTTTTGAAATTTATCCAGTAGTAGGAGTCTCAGAGCCCACCTATAAAATGCCAAGGAAGGCTAACTCCCCACCATATCAGTTTCACTCTGAAAAAAAACAAAACAAAAAACAATCTCCCAAAAACAGTGATCCCAAGTGCAGCATTATTCTGTCAATTTCCACTCAAACTGCAGCAAGAAGCAAAGTACCTCCTATTCAAATGTGTATCTCTACACTAGAAAATGCTCAACTGAAATAAAAATTGAAAGTCTTATACAAACCAAAAGGCTAACAGTGCAGCCAATCTTTTTGCCATCCACTTCACCCATTTTCATGCAGTCCCTAAAAGAAAAAGTAATGAAAGTTAAAAAGAGTGATGTTTATCCTGATAGAGTGGAGCACACTTCAGAAAACAGACATATTTGTCTTGGCAAGCTGACTGAAATGGTGTAGCCCAAACAGATTTGGGTGAAGTCAGGCATGTGAGGGATTTCATGCCTCCCTTCCTAGGATATGGGATACCTTAACCATCAAGAAAGCAAATTTTTGTTTGTTTTTGGTCACTGATTTACTAGGTGAATGCTAGAGACCATTTGGGAGTTTGAGAACTTTTCTCCAATCATGTCAAAAGAAGCCAGCATGGCTGCCAGGAGAGTCAGTCCTGCTCCCTTCCTGCTCTCTAGCACTCATTCCCAGTTTTGCCCTGCTGCCTGCACAAAACTCGGGAGCAGATATGGGTTAGGTAGCATCTTTTGCTGGGTTAATTTTAGCTCATGTCAGTCAGATGACCACACAGCAGAATGAATGCTTGAGTCTGCAGAAGGAAGAGTGTGATATAAAGGAAGAAATGAGCAAGGATGAGTTTGCTTTCTTCTAAAAGAAGTAGTACATCTAAAACGGTCATGGAATTACAGCATTAGTTTGTCCTCTGGAAAAAAAGATTGATCCTGATCTCCTCTGTGCAATGCTAAATTTTCCTTAGCAGCACTTCCACAACTAATATAATTTATTGTTTAGCGAAGCAACAGATATGACCTCGTCAAAAGTTAAAATGGAACCTTGAAGAGTTTGATTATCACGGAGGAAACAAATACTCTCTTAACTATCAGTATACACAATTGTTCTGAAAGACTGAGAGCCCTGTGTGATAGCCTAATCCTCTATTGTCTCAAAACAACGCAGGTGGTAGAGCAGGGTCTATGGCCCTTAACGAGTTGGTCTCGAACAAGGTGTGACAATACCTGTTCGTGAATAGCTCTGGAAGAGAGCTGCTGGCTGGAGAGATGACTTGACAATTAAAAGAGGTAACTTATGCAGAATTCCCTCTTTAAAACCGCTGCAACAGAGCCACTGAAAGGCCAACAGCACACCTCTTTTTGTGACTTAGAGAGACTGCCCCTCCCGTGCTAAAAGGGTATAAAAGGACCACAACTTTTGGGGTCCGCACATTGCATCTACCACAGAAGATCCTGCTAGAATATACACCCACCATCAAGAACCTGGACTATTCCTATGATAATCCTTGCTAGAGTGGTGATATCTTTTTCTCTTACTTGTTAATTCTCTCTCTCTTTTCCTTTCCTTTTTGTTTTCCTTTTCCCTCTGCTTCGGTCCATTACTGAGAGTTTTCACTGGCTCTAATAAACCAAACTCATCAGCTGTTTGGCGTTGGTTCATTTTAATTTACTCTAAGTGAATTTTTTGAATCTTAACACGACCCCTTCCACTGACCAGGGTTGCCTCGGGATACTAGGTCATTACAGACTGGAGGTAAACCAACTGATCCCTGAAGGGAATAGCACTGCCAGGTTTTTAGACATGCATTTGGTCTCTATTGACAAAATAGCATTCCTTTCAAACAATCAGTGATGATAGCAAAAGGATTATCAGGTTGTGAGAAATATATAGAATCATATGTTTGATCCGATCAATTCGTGGCAAGAGGTCACAGACAAGGAGGAAGGGGGGGGTTTGAATGAAACTGCATTCCTGCTTGCACCACCATCTCAATAAGCTTAAAGATAAGAGTAATTAGATTGGCGAAGGAGGGAGGCATGTGGAAGAGAGAGTCTTTTGCATATTTAAATGGAAATGCATTCCTCCTGGTGCCACCTTTCCTGTATGAGCAAATAGAAGAACCAGGACTTTGAAGTTCATGAGGAAGACACTTAAGCAAGACCCCTTACTTCATCAAACATTACCAGAGGGACCACCGGATAAAAGGAGGCCTGTGTGGAAGAGACATCTCACATTCCTAAGAACTGATAAAGAAAACCCAACCTTTTCTTAGAACTTAGTAAATATGGAATAGAATAGGGTATAAAAAGAGAAAGCTGAAGGCAAAGGGTGTGCGTTGGGGTAGATCAGAGTCTCTCCTCGCACCCAGGCCTGTACATTGCTTGATTCCTGCAACTTTATTAAAGCCTTAACTTGCATGAACGCCAGTTTGTGCCTGTTATTTATGACAAATTGGGGGCTCGTCCGGGAGATCACCAGACTCTGGGGGTTCACCTAGGGAGGGGCGCCCCACCTTTTTTTGGTGGCTCCCTGGGGAGACCCATACGGGGCTGGTGATATCCTGAACTCTGACGGAATCAACCAATACATTTTTTTGAGCTCCCTGATGAGGCTGCAGCCGCTTTTATAGACCCTTAATTCTGTGCGCACAGACCCGAGCGAAGACGACAGAGTCGTGAGTATTGCGGAAACCGTTCGGTTGGGTGGGATTCGACTGCCTGGTGTGAAAGAGTGTGTTTGAGACGGAGTCTGACTCCGAAGCGAGTGCGGAGGTCCGATAAGCCGCGGTTCCAAACTCCCGCGAGGGATTTGGCCGGTAAAGGATTCAAAGCGATTCCTATAGGATTCGTGGGTGGGTTAAAGGAGGGTCGTTTAGCCCCCTGCAAGACACTCTTTAGGCAGTCATGAAAGATGGGTCAAGTTGAGGACCCAAGACCTTAACAGAGGGAGCAAAACAAAATTACCAGATTAATGATTAAATATTGGAATGATCGGGGCCCCAGAAAAGCAAAACCAAAACTGAAATTAGTCTATTACTGTATGAGAATATGGCCAAAGGAACCAGCACGGCCACATGTTCAGTGGTCTATGTTTGAGTGTTTAGAGGACTGGGTTTGTCAAGCCCTGGTAGAATGTGTGAGAAACAGGAAAACGTTTAGCCCGGAGGAGGGTAAATATGCTGAGCTCTGGGAACTATAAGCAGAAAGAAAAGTTACAGAGCTGTATGCTCGGAAGATGAGGGAGGAACGGGAGTCCTTATGCTGGAACTCACTGCCCGTTCCAGCCTCTCCCTTGCTGCTGCCGCCGCTCCAGCCCCACCCCGGCCCCGCCGCTGCCGCTTGTCTCTCTCTCTCGTCGAGTTCCTTTTTTTCCCGGCGGCTCCAGTCCCAGTGCCGTCTAATGTTACAAGGGAGAATGTTGAGGCTGGCCTGTACCCACTAAGGGTTCAGGGGGCGGAACGTTATTGGATGATCCCTGAGGGGTGGCTGAGAGACTAGGTGGAAAGGCTGAAAAAGAGTTTAATAGATCTCAATCCAGTGGCAAAACGGCCGGAGAGGGATCAGAGGAATTCCTTAGAGAAGCCCAGAAGTTATCTGTCCACAGGGGCGCAGAAAAATAGAGAGCAAGAGCTAAAGATCCTTGTAACAGCAGTGAGGGAGGGTTGGACAGTACAAACTACAACTAAAGAATTAAAAAGGATGGGGCCCAAGGGGCCTCTGGAAAATCAGAATTCAAGAGAAAGAACCTCCTGTGTGTCATTGTTGCAATAAGAAGGGACATATCCAGCAATATCGCTGCAAAAGGACACAGGATGAGAAATTATTCAAGGAAGACTAGGGGAGTCAGGGGCTGTATCTTTTGGAGACCTCACCATCTACTGAGCCCTTGATAAAATTATTAATAGGTTCCATAAGGAGGAAGAGGAGTTTTTTAGTGGACACAGGAGCTAAAGGAGAACCATTTAAAGTACCTGTTTTAAAGGAAGTAGAAATGGAAGCAGAAGATAAAATTTGTCTAAATGATTTGTTATTATTACTGGAGGCAGAGCATAACCTACAAAGGAACTATCTCCCTCCAGAATTTCAGTGGGACAGGGATTAACCTTCTGGGTTTGTTCACTAAAGAAGGGATCAAAGGATCCCTTTACATTTGAATGAGAAGATCCATAGATAGGGAGAAGAAAACAGTTAAGGTGGACGGCATTACCCCAGGGATTTACAGAATTCCCCAACTTATTTGGTCAAACATTGGAGAAGGTATTAGAACAGCTGGTGTTTCCAGAAGAGATAAAATTGTTACAGTATAGCAGGAAAAACTGAAGAAGCAGTCCGGGAAGCCACCGTACAGACTCTATTTTTTTTTATTTTTATTTTTTTGAGCAAAAGGACTTAAGGTGTCCAAAACAGAAGTTACAATTCGTGGAATAAGAAGTAAAGTATTTAGTGCATTGGTTGAGCAAAGGGGAAAGAAACAAGACCCTGAAAGAACATCTGGGATCTTGGGGTTTAAGACTCCAGAAAATAAGAAGAAGTCAGGCAGTTATTGGGACTCCTTGGATATTGTAGACAATGGGTAGAAGGATATTGCAAAAGGGTAAAATACTTATTAGTTATAGTAGGTCACCTAACCTAATGGGTGGAAGCTTACCCAGTGAGCAGAGCAACTGCACATATGGTGGTAAAGGTATTATTGGAAAATACAATACCAAGATATGGGGAAGTGGAACATATTGATTCAGATCAAGGGACACATTTTACCTCAAAATTAATTAGAAAAAACAAAACTGAGAAATTTCTTTGTTGTAAAATGTGTCCTCATGGGGAAAAGTATTACTGTCCTCTTCAAGAAGCTAGATCTTGGTGGGATCTCCCTGGAGGAATTTATTGTGTGTTTCCTAGAGAACAGTGTTTGTGGGGGAGCTTTCCTTGAGCGGTTTTTGTAGGGAAGATTTTGAGGTATAAGGTCTTTTGTGTTGTTGTGACCTCCCCGTGAAGCTTTTACGTTAAAGGCAATGGCCACGGTGGAGAGGTTTTTGTGTCTGTTGGAGGCTCATGGAGCTCGCCCGTCTGTGGAAGGGCTGGGCTGGGCCCGTGAGAACTGAGTAACTGTCAGAGTGTGAGGAGCGGATTGTGGCCCTGCAGAAGGAGGCACGGCCAAGTCGGGAAAGGGCAAAGCTTTCATCTGTGCAGTTTTGGGTGCGTGTTTCGCCGCTTCGAGAGATGAAAAGCAAAGCCAAAACGAACGAGAGAATAAAATCATTTCCTCCTTGCAGGAGCTGGTAGATTCCCTGCAAGGGCATATTGTAACTTTAAAGGACGAAGTGGCAGATCTTAAGGACAGATTAAAAACAGAGCAGAAGTGGCAAAATTGTTTTTTTTTGAAGAAGGAAGAACGACAGGCAGAGCCTGCCTCCACATACCCTCAGGCAGAGCTGGCAGCAGCAGAGGAAGCTGCGGCTCACATGCGTCCTCTCATTAAAACCGAGATGCTGTATGAGGATGAGGATGGCACCCCTGCCATCACAACGAGAGAGATACCCTTTTCTTCCACTGAGCTGGCCAAACTGCGTAAAGAGTGTACACGTTCTGCTGGGGAGTCTGAGGTGGAATATGTATGGCGTGTTTCTAAAACTGGAGGTGATCAAATTAGGTTGACAGAGGCTGAAGCTACAGGCTATTGGGGTGCTAATGTGTTCCTAACTACGGGAAATACGAGTGGTCCCTGGAGCCTTACTCAGCGAGCAACTTTCTGGGCTGGGGGGCTTTGATTCAAAAGAGAGAGGAGAGCCTCTAGTTCTGAGGGGAGGCATGCATCAGATAATGGAAAATGTGCAGAAGCAGCTTGTTTGCAAATGGTCTATGATCGAGAACTGAAACATCATTTTGAATCACCCCTTTCTCTCGTGGTGGACCCAAAGCGAATGACTCCTTTGGTCGGGGGCTTCCTGACTCCCTTAAGATGAAAGGCATCCAGCTTCAAAAGGAGATAGCTGACACCCCACTTACCTCCCGAGTACAAGCTGCTCTGAGGGAGAACTTAACACCCGGGAGGAGGCAGCCTGATTGCAGACAAGGGACGTGGGAGGAGGTGGCCAGAGAGCTATTAGGTTATGCCAGGCAGTATGGGGTGCCTGAGGAAGTTCATAAGCCTGAGCCTAGAGGCTTGAGGCAGGTGAACATTAATCGCCCACCTCCGAGTCCAGACCCCCGGAGCCAGATGCTTCGAATCCCCAGGCGACACTGGGGGAAGGGAGCATCTGAATACTAGACAGTATTGGTGGTGGGTAGGCCGAAAGAAAGGTATCCCAAAAGAAGTGCTTGACGGGTTGTTCACAAGGCAGTTAGAAATGGTTGTGAAGCACTGGCCTGAGCCCACCCTCGATAAGAGGACAGGTGTGCCTCATAGGAACTGAGGCTTCACCCCTCTGTGGTGAGTGGGGGGGGTGAAGCATAGAGATCTGTGAGCTCACCAGTCAGTAGTGAAATTGTACCGGGTTTGGGAGGTGGATTCGGGTCTGTGCTTAGCTTGGCTTAAGCTGAAACGATCAAAAGAACTTACAGGCCCATTCAAAGTAATTAAGTCAACTCTATTAAGAGCTTCACCTAGGGAAACTCAGGGAGTCTCTCGTTGGATGGGGGGTGTCCTGCACGGATACTTTACTGATAAAGACTTGGAAAGAACAAACTTGGTTAACTCTGTGGGAAGGCTCTTTTCTTGTGCTGCTCACCACAGGAACGGCGCTCAGAACAGCAGAGAAAAGACGGACACAGCCTCACGAGTAAAAGCACCTGTGCAGGAGGGACAAGTGACTTCGGACCCAGGAGAAACAAAGTGACACTAAGGCTAAGCACTGCTGGAATTTCTAAATACTTATCACTCCTGGGGGGGGGGGGCACTAATTGAGACTTCATAACCAATACTCAAACTGACCGAAGGTGTTGAAATTGTTACAAACAGGAGGGATTGTGTAGTGGGGAAGAGGTTTTTTGTTGTTGTTGTTGTTGTTTTGCCTGTTAGTTAGTTGTTTGTTTTGTTTGTGTGTTTTAATTTAACTTGTGACACATATTTCAAGGAAAGCAAAAAGGGCAGTGAGAGGCACCCAAGGAAACAAAAAGAGGGCAAGACCGGAGTGGGAACCAGTGCTGCGGCCGAAGAAGGTCTGCCGAGGGCTGCAACCCCTCTGGGCTGTGACTGCCGAGTGACATGGCCCTGACCGGACCTCTGCTGTGCATATTTGGGTTAAGCCTCCTGTCCTGGAACAAGCCCGGAATTGCAGTGACTGCATTGCTGCGACTTGGAGGGGCAAAACTGTGTCTCAAACACTGGTGTACCATACAATTTATGAGCACGAAGGATGAAAGTTAGATCCCTGTTATAAAAACGAGGGGTAATGAGACATTAAAAATCACTTGTTATGATCCAAAGGAAGGAGCTCCTATCCTTGGTGGGTAGAAGTAAGTGCAAATGATGAGAAAGGAAAGTTGTTAGGAAGAAGCCAAATGGCTACTGACCGCAGCCAACCCCTTTGGGTCACTTTTGCTGCTTGCCAGGCTATTGACAACAACGGTGCTTCAAATTGTGGGAATATGGGGTGGAGATGTTATTATAGTGGGCAAGAAAAATACATTTGCCCAGAGGATCCTGGCCAGTGCTGCCAGTATCGTAGAGAAAATCACAACATTTGGTATTTCATTCATTTTATCATGAAATAGAATCAGGAGTTAAGTATGAAATTCCAACAGTTGCTAAAAATATTGTTTGTAAATTTATCTGAGAATATTGCAAAATCCTTGAATGTAACCAATTGTTATGTCTGTGGAGGTACCAATCAAGGAGATCGATGGCCCTGGAAATCAATGGAAGCAAACATCCTGGAAAGTGGAGAGAGGTAACAGAAAGCACCAGTGGGTCCTACAAACCAATATAATTGGAAGAAGTTGCTGGCAGAGACTGGGTAATGGTCATTTTATAGGGAATTTGGAATGTGAAGGGGGTTACATGGTAAAATGGTAGCAAAATCATAAATGGGTGGCCAGCCCTGGTTGGATATTATCGGATTGGGAATAATGAGACCCAGCTTCTTCCTGTTGCCTGTCTCCAAGGGAGTAAGATTAGGCAAACAGCTGTACACTGAGACTGACGAGCCAAGAAGGGCCAGGAGGGATCTCCAAATAGGAAATTGGAAAGACAACGAGTGGCCTCCTGAAAGGATCATTGCCTATTATGACCCTACAACGTGGGCAGAAGATGGATCTTGGGGATATGGAACCCCAATGTATATGCTTAATAGAATAATCAGACTAAATTGGCTTTAGTGGGAGGGGGAGTGCTGATTGTGATATTAATTGTACCTTGTCTCATTCCATGGTTTGTAAGACTGATCACGATGGTTGTGCAAGGAATGCAAGTGACCCTTGTACCCCATAACCCAGAAGAGAGAACCAAACCCCAACCTATAATGATTGTTCAGGCGATAAAAGAAAGGAGGAAAGATGGAGAGTTAAACTCTCTAGAGCAAGTAATTGCCCGATTTGAAGCTAAAACACGAATCAATCTGATCAAAAAGCAAATGGGGGATTGTGAGAAATATATAGAATCATATGTTTGATCCGATCAATTCGTGGCAAGAGGTCACAGACAAGGAGGAAGGGGGGGGTTTGAATGAAACTGCATTCCTGCTTGCACCACCATCTCAATAAGCTTAAAGATAAGAGTAATTAGATTGGCGAAGGAGGGAGGCATGTGGAAGAGAGAGTCTTTTGCATATTTAAATGGAAATGCATTCCTCCTGGTGCCACCTTTCCTGTATGAGCAAATAGAAGAACCAGGACTTTGAAGTTCATGAGGAAGACACTTAAGCAAGACCCCTTACTTCATCAAACATTACCAGAGGGACCACCGGATAAAAGGAGGCCTGTGTGGAAGAGACATCTCACATTCCTAAGAACTGATAAAGAAAACCCAACCTTTTCTTAGAACTTAGTAAATATGGAATAGAATAGGGTATAAAAAGAGAAAGCTGAAGGCAAAGGGTGTGCGTTGGGGTAGATCAGAGTCTCTCCTCGCACCCAGGCCTGTACATTGCTTGATTCCTGCAACTTTATTAAAGCCTTAACTTGCATGAACGCCAGTTTGTGCCTGTTATTTATGACAAGGTGTCACCACGTGTTCCAGTGGAATTAGATTAACATCCTAACACTTCAGCTCTAGAAAGTGCTAGAACTGGTTGCAGTAAGGAGGACTAAGATGAAATATGAAGTTTCTACATGGGCTTCACAACTGACTGAGAAAATAATTCCTGTGAAGAGTCATTTCTCTCTCCTTTGTTCATGTGCTACAGTTAGATGGGAGCCTTGTATACATACTTACTATGCCAGCTGACACTACAACTAAGCATGATTGACATAATGATAAGAATTTTACACGTTGTGTAAAACAACTGTCAGGTGATTAGTACTGAGCAATGTGTTTCAGACAGACTTGAGTAACTACCCTCCTCCCAAAAGTTCCTTTATTCCTTGACAGGAAATTCATGCATCGTGCATGCCACTGGATTTTCACAACGTGTGGAGGATACTTTTTTTTGTTCAGCCTGCTTGTCTGATTTGCCTTTTGACTAAGCAGCTGCTGTCAGAGATCCTAAGCCTGTACAGCTGATGTACCCATGTGCAGTCACTATTTGTGCAAAAACACCACGCTTCCCTCCCAATATTTTGGAAATGACAAGCCTACTGATACATTGTGATAATCACTCACCTGTAGTCCAGTAACCTCTCCATTAGGCGAGTCACAGTGGCGATTAATGAAACACCACTTTCCCTCCATGTTTCCCGCTCAATTTTCTTCAGTAAACTGAAAAAAATTAAAAGCCAGAACAATCTCACCATTTATTTTTAACTGTCACTATGACAACCACTCTGCTTTTACCAGTACCTTAATACCTTAGCAACATCTTCGATAGATTTCACTTTACAACCACCCTCCCAAGAAGCACAATTTGCAAGCAATGTCTTACCTAGGATAAGGACCAAAAAGTGGAATTCTAGTCCAGGAAGCATTGACAAAACAAATGATTTTTACATTAGCTGCATCAAGTTGAAATACACCAAATACCTAATTTTCAGAATACATTAATATCCCAAAGACTTAACAGAACTCTTACATACATTTTATGTATTAATATCATGCTGATCAGAAACTGGTGAGCTAAAAAACAATCTACCTAGAGAAGAGTATTTATCAAGTCAATATATCTTCTCAATGGGACCTCAACTTTCTTAAGAGTTTTTTCCTCCTCTCTAATATTTCACTACCCATGAAATTTAAGAGTGGGAAAGGGATTTTAATGAGATTCCTTCTTCACTTAACAGTTCCTTCTGAGAATATGCTGTCATGCAGATGTAAAATGCTATTATCTTACGGTACCATAAAATCATTAAAAAATGTTGTGTTGAATTCTTACACTAATGTAAAAACAAATTACACATTGAAGTGAAAAGGTTTCAAAATGGTGTAAGTGAAGCTATCAGTATAATTATATAATTATTCCATTACAGGCCTCTGATTGCCACTGCTTAGTTTTATCAAATATTAATCACTGAGGCATGAATCTCCCATATTTCCTCTCTAAGAATGAGCAAGGAAATATTTATCTACAGAGCTGTTTTATGCTTTGGTGCAGGACCTCAGATGTATGTTATATCCATGAAAACCATTTCAGCAGTCTCCCTGAAAAGGCACTGGTACAGCTTACCTAGAGAAGACTGAAAATTACCACACCCATATACTTAGAGCTTTTTATGGAGTTGATAATGGCATCTCCAAGCCTTCTGTCTGCAGTGGGCAAGCTGTCAGCTCTACTGACCTTAATCTACACTGAGCATGCTCAGTCCCATAAAACTCCTACATGCAAATTTCACCAAACATACAACAGTGGCCAATAACTCCTACATGCCAACTGCACTAGCTATACTCCAGCTCTTTTCAGCTCCTTACATACAGGAGGATGCAATTCTCCAAACTAAATCAACGTAAATGAAGCTGTGCTCTGCTGGAACCAAGGAGGAAACACTAATCTTCATTCTGCACCTTTAGAACCATCTTAGACTCCCTTGGTCGTAGAAGGCAATCAGATCTCTTTCCTTCACATTCAGAGCTGGGCTACCTGTCACTGCTAGCAGAGACAGGATGACAAAGCCAGAAGAGGCTGAAACACAATCTGACATGTATGCTTTCCACATAGAGTATACAGGCTAACTCTAATTTGCGTTTAAATCCCTCATGTTCTTTTTCTGTCCCTAGGAAGAAATAACAGCAGAGTGTTACATTATTAAGCACTGATTATCACACTGATTTTTTTCTCTTTCTATCGCCTTAAACAGGAACATTTCAACCTAAATTTATCAAAATAATTACCTATAGTTACTGCAGAAAAATGTTTGAAGTCTGACTTCTCTTTCAAAACAGGTGGTTTGCATCTGCATTTGACATATGCATGTTCTCTACAAATGCTCTGCCATATTATTATAAATATACAATTTCTACAAATGGGTTGGGTAGATACTGATGTACTTATTCAAAGTGACATTAATGTAGTCAGTTGAACAATCTTATGACTTGCATTCTGATGCATGCCTTCTCCTTTCCACCATACATCTCCACACAGCACTCAGAATGAAAGAGTTGCTCAAATATATCCCTCAGCTTCCTCATGGCTATATCTAGATACACTCAAATTCGTGTTACTTAGAGATCCCAAAGCTTAGCCAAGATGCCATGTTCTGTAAAGGACTGTGGGTAATAAATGACTTACAGAAACAATGAAAACCATTCTACTTATCCATATAACTATAGCCTAATATCTAGGCTTAACACAAACAACTGTGGGATTGTTGTTGCTATTGAGGTTGGGATTTTTGGTTTGCTTTGTTTTTTTAACTTGGGTTCACAAGAGTAAGAGAGTGGAGTGGAGACCCAGAGAATCAGAGGTCTCCACGGATGAAAGCAAGTCTTAGAACCATATTCAGGCTAGCTCAATAATGTAGTAAGTTGATTTTTTTATGCCTAAGTCACAGTTGTTCTGACCATTAACTCATAGGCATCTAAACCTAGAGGTGTCTTAAAACATCTGTTTTGGAGTACAAAGTCCTCGAGGAACCTCATGATATCCAGAGGTACCCTAATGTACTCACATGGGTCAAAGACAGTATGGGACAGGTAGCAGCCACTTCTATTTTATATAATAGTTCCATGGCTAAAGGAATGGCCCACAAACTGGCATAGCTCAGTTAAATGCCTACTCTTCTTGAGAGCAATCTCCATTATTTTTTTAAGAAAAGCCTCTTTGTCAGGAGCTCCCCAGTCCGTGTTTTATGCTTCGATAACGTGGTTACCTAACCTGCAATCCTGAAATGGCGAATGACACGCCAATACAGCTACAGAAGTAATCCACTGCCTGCACCCACCAAACTCGAACAAAAGAGCTACTTGAGCATATCCCTTGTTTTCCCAGGGTTTTGTTTTAACTACCAACTGTTTAATAAACTGAAATAACTCTTTCCTCTGTGCTAATTAACACAGGAATCCAAATGCCATGTTAGTGTGTAAATGTAGATCAGGACATCTTTCATACCATGATTACACTGAGTATCAATTACCATTTCTAGTTTCTTAGGATAGCAAAATGTTCACAAGTCTATTGTTTTCAGCTCTTCAAATGACATCAGGAGCTAATCACCGAGTGGTCACATTCAAGTCCCCAGAAAGATGCTAATTCAAAACAGCCAGCCTTCGACTTTCAGTATGCTTTTTCATTTGATAAAGACAATTTCATTAAAAGCAGTAAATTCTAAGCACATAATACTTCAGATGCATCTGAAGATGCTCATAATTTGTCCCTGAAAATAGATGGTGTTCAAAGAAAAGATGCAGTCATGGTCTCATGGAAAGAAAACCCAAACAATTCACGTGAGAGTTGAGAGATACAAATTAATTTTCCTTTACAAGCAAAATAAACAAAAAGCATAACAAAACCTGTAAGTGTCACACCCACTGCAGTTACTAGATTGCATCCAAAGTAGGTGTGTGCATCCCATTGGCTCCCAAATGAACCTATCAAAACTAACCCTGCTGAATCTTCAGAAAGATCAGCTAATGTAGCATTTGCTTTCATGAGAGACTAAAAACCACTTCTTGCTTCAAAACTGTTGCTGTTTCACAGTCCTTGGGTACATAACACACCTCTGTCACTTCAGCCTGAACAAGTCTGCTTTCTGGCACTGTCCAAAGACACACTAATATTGTTAATGCCCAAAAACCCATTGGAGAAATACGTTTAAAACAAAACACACAAACAAACAAAACCCCAAACCAAAAAAAGACATTTCAGACTAACTAACCCCTTGCATTTAGATCCCTAAATATATTCTTTCACATGCCTTACAACACTATGTCATCCTCCATTTCAGATTTCTGTCTTCCCCAAGCTCTCTCACTAAGAGGTGCTAATGTATGGGGTGAATTTAAACTCAGATACAAACTAATGATAAATACTATCTGTTCTTAAACTGGAAGCAAAATTGAGCAGTTACTCTGAAATTTTCCTAAGCATTTAGTTCTACCTTCTGTTATACCAGAACAGAAACAAGTACACTGATGCTGTGAGACATTTTGCAATTTAAATTACTGTGACTATCTCTTCAGCATTTAGATTTAGAAGAGACTCTCATATTTTTTCACTTTATCTTGTTTAACATCCCTTAAATTTAACTAAAAAACATTTTAAAGCATGCAGAACACTTCATCCAATTATGCTTTCTTGTAGAATTTAAAGTTCTTTTGGCGAGAGACATCCTGATGTGTTTTGCACAGGAGAAGGCATTTAGACTTTATCTTACAATTAGAGCTTTTCCCTTAAATCACTAGACTTAATTCTGAAGTGAAAATACTGTATTACTAAAATACCTTAATATTCTCTTTATTCAGATTATTAAAAATGTCATGAATAATTTTAAGAAAGTTCTGGTTTACAATGCTGTTGTTGTCCATTATTCATTCATTTCCATAATATTCTGCCTAATCTCCTTACCTACTTTTGCTTTTGTAAATGATAAATATTTAGGAACTCTTTTTATTTAAAAAAAAAACAGTACAGGTACAGATTATTTTATTTTTGCTGTTCACAGACACTGAGATTTGAATGTTGTTATTTAAGCAAAGCCAACAGAGGTAAAACTACTAAAGAAACAACACTGGTTACGAAGCCATATAAACAGAAAAGGATCTGTGTTCAGGAAAGGGCATGTTTTCAATAGTACCGAGAACAAAAGAGCTTGGAATCCCGAAGAGGAACAGATACAACTAAACACACCAGAAGGAAGTGAAATCTTTCATTCAAGTGAATTCGAGTTCTGAGAAACAACAGAGACCGAGTTCAGCTACTGTGTACCTGGACTCTTTGTCAATCATTTCTTTCGGATAACTTATGGAGAAATTCATAAAATAAAATAGTAAGAATAATCTTAATGCAATATATAAAGATGTTCACATCAGTTCAGAAATCAACAAGTGACATCACACAGAGGAGCACAAGTTTCCATCAATACAAAATTATTTATTAAACAGCTTTTTGTTGAATTCTCATGCCCTGTTTTCAAAATGTTCTATTTGAGTTTTATTATGAAGCAATTCTTGCTTTTTGGATTTTAAAATTAGTAGATAGAGAAAAAATAACGTTCTCTGGTCTGACAGATTTATCCTTTCACAATTGTAGCTGTATGCAAGAAGTACAGCCAGAATTTACAGATGCCATGTCACATCATAAAATGCTTTCTTTCTCAGATTTTCAGAAAAAAATCCAAAACCAGCCCAACAACAAAAATTACATCCACAGCAGTTTGAAGCATTACTTCTCTACACTGACTCTAGCACCTGACACAACCAACCAAACTCCAGGAATTAGCAGAAGATAAATATATTACTCACATACTGTTGAAGAGCTCTCGGTATGTTTCATCGCCTTTACCTTCCGACATCAGGCTGTCCAGTTTGTCAATCAGTTTTGCTTCTACCTGCAGCATAAAAGTGTGGTGTAAACAGCTTTTTCTTTCTGCCTTCTGAGAGACTCGAGAAAACTGAAGGAGGATTTGTTTCTGTATAAGGGATTTTGCTAAATGCATATGTTAGAATTACTGGTTAATCATGCAAATCTGATATAAGTTACCTCATCCCTCTGAAGCTTTGAAGCTGTTATTCCCAAGGTTTGTGGGTTTCCTTTTTTTTTGGTGGGCTTTTTTGGTTGGTTTTTGGGGTTGGGTTTTTTTTTTTTTTGAGGGAGGGAGCTAATTTAAATTGAGCAACGTGACTTTAAAACTACAGGCTGAGTAGCATTTGCTGCTGCTAAGGCAGCTATCTATTTATGGAGTCAGACAAAAAGCACACAGTCCAAATAAATTGCCTGAATTCTCACTGCAGGGCTGTAAGCATAAGCCATTTTCTCAGACTTCAGTAAAAATATAATAATTTTTGACCTGCATCTCGCTCTTTATAATTTATTTTTCACAAAGGTTTGTACTGTTGTAGAAGAAGACTCGGGGGCTCAGGCTTACTCTCCCAATCTTCCTTAACCTGCCAGTGTATTTCACTGGAAATCTGGTTTGTTGTATTCATGTATTAGCCATCCAAGAAATTTACAGAACATACCTGGTGGCTAATGACTCTTTTGATGCATATTTTGAAGTGTATTGATTATTTAAAAAAGAAAGAAGTAAAGCTACACTGTGTATATAGCAAACCTCATTTTTAGGAGAAATATATTAGCAATCACAAGTCTAGGGGGGAAACTGTTGTCAAGAGATTTTATTACGGAATAAATACATTACAATTTACATTTAAACCCAAGCTGAAAACACTGAGAAGCCAAACAAGTGGATTTTTTTCCTTAGTTGCTAACATTTCTGTGGTGACTTTTAACAATAAGCTTACATATTGGTAGCAAAAAGATGCCTATTTACATAACGTGCACTCCTCCGTTCTGAACTGTTTGTTTGGTTTGTGTTTCAGATAGAGCTACCACTCTAAGCATTATGATTGCCTGGGAGTAATTCAAATACTTTTGCTTTCCTTCATTTGAAGCAGCAGGAAGAAGGGCATCAAGAATTGGTTTGAGGCAGTCTGAAAGAACTGAGTGGGAGCTGCAGGAGCAGATGGTACACTTGGTTGTTCCTTCCTAGCCCATTAAGGTGGTTGAGAAGCAAGAATACTTAAATCCTTACAGATGAATGTTCCTCAGAAGAACCACATGACATTTTTTCATATTAGCCAGAAAAGAAGCTAGCTGAATCTTAACCTAACCAGTACTCTGTACTGCTCTAAAGCAGAGATGAAAAGCCACCACAACGTCAGTCATGTTGAAGACAATTTAAGTTTTCTTCTTCATTTTGGTGGGCCATAGATTTTGATATCTCATCTCACATTACTAACATGATAGCATTAACTGGAGAATCTTCCTACCCCTGCAGAGAGTAAAAAAGAAAAACCCTGGCAACCACTCTCCAACAGGTACAATGGGCTGCCTGGGGAGGTGGTGGAGTCGCTGTCCCTGGGGCAGTTCAAGGCAAGATTGGACGTGGCACTTGGTGCCATGGTCTAGCCTTGAGCTCTGTGGTAAAGGGTTGGACTTGATGATCTGTGAGGTCTCTTCCAACCTTGGTGATACTGTGATACCTTCTCCACCCTGAACCACTAACACTTGGGACCAGCACTCACTGAAAAAAAATCCTGTTTTATGAACAGCTTTACACACAATACCTGTTTAAAATTGCCACTTCGCCTGTGCTCCCAGTCCATCATGTCATGGAAAATGGGAATCATTACATTCCTCAGGTCCGGCTGTGGGATCAAGGTCACTTCCAGGAAAGGGCCAATCAATGTTGGAATAAAGTGAAGTTTGTGCTCCCCTAAAATGAAAATGAACATGAACTTGAATGTGAATTGTGTGTCCTGCAAGGTACCAAGCAGTCCAAATACTATCTGAATAATTTAAAAATAGCACACTGAATCTCTACAGATTTTTTCACATCATGTCCATCACAGTATGCACTATTTCTTAAGCCCCAAAAGTGAAAAGCTGCAGACAATACAACATAAGGCTAACATAATTATCAGATTTTATTATGCAATGCTAAATTCAGAAGTAACAGTGGGCTGTCTCTAACCCAAGTTAGTCTCCCAGAAAGATAACAAAGAGACAAAGCATTCTCTAGGAATTTCACTTATTTTTCACAGGAATAATAATTTGGTTTCTAAAATCTATGTTCTTGTGTTTACAAAATAGTTAACTGTCAGTTATTCTGTGCTCATCAAAAAGAGGCAAGTTGACTTTTACCTATCTTTAGTTTTCTGACTACAGAAATGAAAGCATGTATTTTGACTGCAGGAAATGGAAGATGTAACTCAGCTGTTCTCAAAACAACTCACTTTAAAATCTGTGCTAAAACATCTTCTATTAATTCACCATGCTATTTAGCAGACAATGAAGTTCTTGTCAGGGAAGCTAGAAACAGCATACAGTAAAGATTAACCATTCCATTTCAGTTTTCCACAGGTAAGACTTCTGATATCTTCAGAACAGGGGGATTATGAATCATGACATCTAGCCTACATCTGCATATTCCAGTGAGCAGTCACTCCAGCTTGCTGTTCTGTTTGGTGTCCATTTTTATGCAAAGCAAAACCAGAATTCCCTTTGCCAGAAACAATTACATGAAATATCCTGACTACAGTACTTAATTTGACACACTATTAGATGAACTTAATATCATACCCCACAAAACTCTCTCCTACTGAAAGGGATCATGATTCCCTCTTGGCTTGCATACTGAGTATCTGTCCAATAGAAAACAATGTGGCTGGAGAGATGAGGTCTTACAGTAGCTTGTAGAAAGGAGATGGAATCCAGTAGTGGATCCTTGATACAGTTTAGAAATCCCCATCATGTATCCATACAATTTGGAGGGATGACTTTTAGAGGGAACACTTAGAATGAGTAAACAATACTTACTACTGCAATTAAGTACATATACAACAGAACAAAAATTAACAAGACATTAATAACCAAATACTTATTTGAACATTTATTTTCTAGTAAAGGTTAACTGGAAAAAAAACAAGAGTTTTTTTATAACTTCCTGTCTTGCTGGTGAAAAGATTTATAGAACTGAAATGAATGGATCTCAGTAAGCCTCGAGAGTCTTCATATTTTTAATGAGTCCTTTAATGAAGAGAACAATTGAATGCTGCTTGACATATAAAGATGACAAGCAATGTCTAAGTCTTCTACTTGGTTTTTATTTTCTCCCCAAAGAACATTTAACTGCATTTCTCTGGGGTTCATATTTCCAAAGTATGTAATTTTATACAAAAATATAAAAATTGTCCTCACTTCACATTCAAGCATGTATTTTTTTGTGTTGTCCAATGTGTCACACATCAGTCACTTATTTGTTTATGCCTTTATATTTTAGTGCAACTACAACTTAGGGGAAGACTTGATGCATATCTAGCATCTCAGGAGAGTTTCAGAATTCAGATGTCTGTATGGCAGCAGAAGGAAATTTGTGAACATAAGTATACTTCCAGCCATAATAAGTCTGCCCCAAAGGAGCAGTACTTTCTTTTCTAATTCTAATGGCATTCTTTGAGCTTTCTCTGAAGAAATAGGGATGAGGCCAGACAGAGTGTCAAGGTTTAGAAAGCTAAGTTTAGCTATGAAGAAGGGAATTACAAATGACTACAGTTTTCCTAAATTTGACTGAAGACTTCATATGAACTTAATTATCAGTAAATCCTCTATGACTGGCAAGTGTGTTTAATAGGTGAAGAATTAATAACCGTTTTTATTTGAGCTACTGATGATTACTCACCTAAATTTTGCCACATGCTGAAGATTTCACATCCCATTGTCACCCGCATATCACCATATCTGCAATGTATAAAAAAAAGAAAGCAAAACAGTGGAAAAATCATTTAAGAAAATTAAGCTCATATGCCACCCTATGACATCATTCAGTGGAATATCTCCTTTGCAGTCCATAAAAACCTACTTAAAAAGGGATGATTTTTTCCAAGTTTCTGCTTGTTCTTTATTTGCAGTATTTTCAAAAGTATCAGTGCTTCCCAAATGCTGTGCATCAGTAATGCCGCTGTGAAGCAGCTCTGAGAACAAATCATTTTGCTCTAGCTTAAAGAACTAAGATTATTTCATAGAGAACAGTACAGTGCCTGAAAGAAATGCCTGACCCAGTGTGAATCAACATATATACAAACTGGAAGTTAGAGTTGGCAGTCCTGTAACATGCCTGTTTTCCTCCCAATATCTGAACCAATTTAGGCACTTCAATGAAGGCTGCTATGAGCTCTGAAGACTTATGTAAAGGGCTAGAACAGCCAGTGAAAATACTGCTAAACATTATCTTCTTGGTAGGCCTTTCTGCAGTCTCCCATGTTTTGCATTTTGATCTATGTTCTGACTGTTTGATCTATCGCAGTTTTCTAGAAGTTGACAGCAATACTTACTTTTCTAAGACCTTTTTCTTCTTGGAAGGTGTGAACATCTCCAGTTGCAGACACAACTGGTTTATAAAAATGACAGCAAGAAAAAAGTAGGAATCCCATATCTGTAACAAACATAGAGCATTTGGTTATTTCATTTTCTCAGTACCACCATTTTATGAACACTTGAGATGCAAATTTTCATATCACACCACTTGTTTAGGTCTCAACTAATAAATTACTCAAACTGTTTTTGACTAAATGTCTTTGCATCCAAGTATACTTTTCACCAACCTCAAAATGTTCTGCAAGAATACATCTATTTTACATATTCAACATCTCTTAAGGTTTCAGAGGGGTAGATTATCTTTTTTTCATCTCTCCAAATCTGAAAACTCTACCTCCCAAATTTGGAAACAATTTTTTGGTATATTTAAGTAGAAAACTGAAAGTTCTGTCTTTAAGTCCAAACTCCTAAAATTTCTGACATCACAAAAGTTATCACATAAGAAAACTGTCATTCTCTGGTCTGTCCTATTGTACAATATTGTTTGCCAATCTCACTTGCTTCAGGCTTCACTGAAGCCAGGTTTTGTTAACATACTGCAATCACACTGATGTTTTATGCAGGTACTTTAAAAGTCTGATGTTGAATCTTCTATTTAAAAGGCTGAGAAATAAAGATAAATCTAAGGTACATTCAAATATTAAATATTTTAATTCAGTTACAGATAGTTATAGATGCTCCACGGAAGGATGAAGGAGAAAGTATAGGGGAAGCCCTATGCCAGACACTGTCATTCTGCAGGATAGTATTAACGCTGCTGAGCAAATGTAAGGAATACAGATGCCTTGTCTATAGGCAGTTCTTTCATCAGTTCTAGCCTCTGAGCTGGTGGAATTTCATAAATAGGCTTCTTCATGTCCAGTTATGTCAAGTGAATAAATACGCATTCCCACCAATCTTTCCAACAGGAGTTTGGCTCATCAGAGAAGCATCCACAACTCTGCTGGAAGTCAATAAACAGGAGCTCACTGTGATCCTTAGGAAAGAAATCCTGCACTTTGCATGATGAAGCAATTGGACTAATGTGTTTTGGTTGGGACATTTAGGTATCCACAGGAATGCATCTTTTCAGACACATTCCTAAGTCTTCTTATCTGAATCCTAGAAGCACCATTCTGTAATTTACAGATTATCATAGGTGCCACATCTCACTAAATGAGGTACTAACATCTTTAACTACATTCATCATGCAGTGTCAGAACTTTCTAATTTAATTACGCAGCATGTTAATTGCTGAAGAGAAATGACAGAGCTGCAAAAGTGTATTTTTTTATATACTTGCATTAAAAAACAATTTTCTGCAATAACTCAAAATACAGACAAATCTTAAAAGTTAGTTCTATAATAAAAAGAAAGCTATACAAAAATCCCAAGCAAGTGATCTAACAAGGAGGTTGAAATAATCCAATGAATAATATAACACTAACACACACATACATCCCCAATAGCACTCCTGATTGTTAAGACAGATCAGTAGGTAAGAAAATCCCTAATCTCTGAGTACTTGCAATTGCTGATTTAGCACAAATTTTAGCTGTTTAGATGCTGGAGCTAACTTTAACAATAACCAACTAAACCACAGGATGATGCAGCAGCGATTGCATCTGTCTCATGTTAAGACACATTTACTCTACCTTGTAATCAAAGTTTTCATTTAAGAAGTTTTTACGAAGGGCATCCGAAAGGTACAAGACTGTAGTAATGATCACACTGGGAAGAAAAGAATAAAAAGGACAGTAGCTTTCATTATGTGGAGATTCATATTTAATACTCAGACAATTTTCCAATTAAGAAATAGATGCAGCATGCATAGTGACATTAAAAACTACACTTTAAATACAGGCAAATATCTGACTAGTAACAGCCCCTACTGACAGGCACATTAAGGAAAAAAAAACACCAATAAAAATAGATGCTATGTAAGAATATGTGCTGAAAACTGAGGTCCTGTGTAGAAGAATATAACTAGTCAAAAAAGCAAAGCATAAATTTTGTTCTGCAAATAATGCCAATATCACATTTAATATACATTACTTTGACCTACTAGAATCATAGAATCAACCAGGTTGGAAGAGACCTCCAAGATCATCCAGTCCAACCTAGCACCCAGCCCTATCCAGTCAACTAGACCATGGCACTAAGTGCCTCACCCAGTCCTTTCTTGAAGACCTCCAGGGACGGTGACTCCACCACCTCCCTGGGCAGCCCATTTCAATGCCAATCACTCTCTCTGCGAAGAACTTCCTCCTAACATCCAGCCTAGACCTACCCTGGCACAACTTGAGACTGTGTCCCCTTGTTCTATTGCTGGTTGCCTGGGAGAAGAGGCCAACCCCCACCTGGCTACAATGCCCCTTCAGGTAGTTGTAGACAGTAATAAGATCACCCCTGAGCCTCCTCTTCTCCAGGCTAAACAACCCCAGCTCCCTCAGCCTCTCCTCATAGGGTTTGTGTTCCAACATGTACTAACATGAACATATACAGTTAGGCAATTTGCTTTGCTTGGTACTGAAAATGTGCGTGTTGATGATAAAAACAAACCATCTAGGAGTTATCAATACACAATATTGGCAGCTCTAAAGACAAAGATATATGATCTCATAATCTAATGACAATGGATCGATGCAAAATTGCATGAGCTTTACAAGAACAACCTGCTTCTAAAGATTTCGACTCTGTATGCTGCAAACTGTTATGCACTGCCTTGCACTAACATCTGCCTGAATTATACTAATCTAATGCATATAAAAATATATGACCCAAATCCTTTCATAGCAGTTGTCACCAGAGGTCAGTGACAGCCCTGTCCATTGCAGGAACCAAGTCTGGTTAATTACAGAAATGGAACATCCTTGAAGAGTATTTAAATATAATTAATTTCAGCAACTCAACCCCTAAGCTAGCCTCTGCAGTATTTGTGTCTTGCCAATTTAGTCAAATCAAAAATTGGATAAATGATTCAAGTGGTTTTGAGAGTAATCAATAGCAGATACTTACGACAGAGGAAGAAAAATAAGCAAGGAGTGATCGTTTTGCTGTTATACTCATGTATTTTACAATAATCAACTGTTTAAAGAATCATAGAATCAACCAGGTTGGAAGAGACCTCCAAGATCATCCAGTCCAACCTAGCACCCAGCCCTAGCCAGTCAACTAGACCATGGCACCGTGTGTCTCATCCAGGAAAAGTTTATATCTCCACATTTAACTTAATTACCATCAATCTACTATTAATACATCTAATACTTCTGTGAATGCAGATCCTGACCTGCATGCTGTTACAATGCTAAAATACGGTTCCCTTTCCACATTTTATGTGTCTTTAAAATTTATTTTTATATCTTTGCAATGCATTCAAGGCAAAATATGTTTTATTATGTATAGTAACAAATTAAGGACATGTTTTTTTTCATCTTCACAACACTGAAGAATTGTATGTTAAACAACTCACCTAGGAGATAAATTCTATTTTTCTGGCACTTAAATCTATGGAAAGTTTATAAATACAAAATGTCTATGTATCATTATCACTAGTTCAAATATTTGCCTCCATTTGTCTACTTTTAAAGTCATTGTCCCTGCCAAACTTTACCTTCTCATTTGTTATGCCTGAACACCTGTAGCAGCCAAGTCTGAGACTGTTTTAGAACACTGCTCTAAGTGTCTAATTTCTTTCAAAGTTTTGTTCCTCAAATGTAATTTCCATACACATATCTTCTCAGATATTATATTGTAATTTTTATAGGTAGCTTTCCATGTTTAACACTCATCATAGGTAATTTACCCCACATTTACACCAATGGGGAGTTACAGCAAGTGTACAGAACTCCCTGCTGAAAGATGGAAGATGAAGTGAAAGGTTTAGAGAATCTGTAATACACATAAAGCTACAAATTCAGGCATGGATAAGAAGAATCCTGTCGTTCTTGTTATTGTTCATGATTTAATTTACAGCCCATATGCTTCACAAAATGGAATTAGTTTGCATATTTCAAGAAGATGTTCTGATAGAAAAGGTCAGTTCATAAGAACTATTACTATGTAAAGTTTGAATCTAAATCCAAAGTAATAAATCCCTGAAACATTCTATGCGAGAGAAAACTCCAGAAGATCTCAAGAACTGTGACTGTAATGCCAAGTTTACGTTGCTGTCATGTTTTAATCCCAACCAGCACCTAAGTGCCATGAAGCCCCCAGCTCACTCCTTCCCCCACACAGCCCTAGTGGCATGAGAAGAATCGATAAAACAAAACCTCCTTGGTTCAAGTACAAACTGATGTAATAACTCCAGCAGAATAACAACCACAACAACAGTAATTGTAATAGCAATAAAAGAGAAGATAAAAAAGAGAGAGATAAATAAAATCCAAGAAAGACACATGATGCACAATTGCTCACCAACTGCTGCCTGTTGTCAAGCCAGTTCTCCAGCACTGACTGGCTCCCTCTTGGCCACTTCCTCTGAGTTTACATACTGAGCATGAAGTTTTATGGTACAGAGTAACCCTTGGGCTAGTTCAGGTCAGCTGCCCTGGCGATGCCACCTCTGCTTCAATTCTTATGAATAAGTGATCAAAATAAAATTCTTAAATGCATTTTAGAAAGTATTTTGTTCTGAATTTTCTTGCAGTAACAGAATAACGACATTGCAGGTATTTCGTGATACAGGCAACACAGCTCAGGCTTGATTTATTTACTAAGACAAGCATAGGATATGGATTAGCTGATAAACTGTGAGTCTTTAGTGAGAGAATGTTTAGAATGTTTACTTATGTTTAGATAAAAACCCTCAAAACTTCAGCCTGATCATAGAAAGATGAAGCCATTGTTTTTAAGCCCACAATCTGTTATTTTGAATCAACAACACATTAATATCAGGTAGGGTAGAAACCTAAAAAGAAAAAAACCCAAGAGATTTGTTTTTTTCTCCTTTCCCTACAAATAATGTAGGTTCTGTATAACAGAACTACAAAAAACTTGCAACAAACACGCACAAAGCCAGCAGCCAGACAACCAATAGACAGCAGAGCTGCCTGATCTAATATTCACATTCCAAGCTGCTTCCCAGCCAAAGATTACAAAACAACAGTATCAATATTTATTTGAAACTCATTTGAGTATCAAACCAGAAAACACTGAATTTGTGACAAGCCTTGTTTTGCTTCTTCTTACATAGAATATTGATGGAGTGGCTTTTCCATCAAATTTTCATGACAAACTTTTCTGCAACAACCTGTTTGAAAAATCCAAAGCAGACCCTAGAAGTTCAACAACTGGCTTACTTACTGCTCAGACTGTGCTCTGGCAACCTGGCTTTTACCTGGGCAGCCAATAGCAGAAAATGGGAGCTTTCATTTTTCCATTCTGATATGGGAAAAACACATAACATTAGCTACTGGTTTCATCCTTTGCTATTACAGAGTAAATTCTTCCTGGGTGCAGAGGCATTTGAATGCAAAAACATTCCTTTCCAGTGCCATAAATAAATTAAATAAACCCAGAGTCACATATACAGTATTCCTGTGAAATCTATTGTTGTATACATATAAAAATTACTCATAGACACATACCTATGGGTGTATTTATATATATATATGCTTTGTGACAGATCAAATGGCAAGTTTATTTGTTAGCAACACTCTGCATTACATAAAAGCAAGAAGGTTGCTAGCAACACTGTGTATTACATAAAAGCAAGAATTTTTGTTCATTGTAGGAGTCTCAGACTCCCACACCATAGGAGCTAAACGGAATTCTTCAAAGCAGCCATAATGATGAAACTGATGCTAATTCAAGGTCTTCCTTTTCTGTGGATTTCTTTTTTACAAAATTAATGTCTTTCAGTCATTACTAAATTACTAACCAAAAGGATTCTGTGTCAAGTCCTTGTGCCCAACTGTCATTAGACGAATTTGGAACTTTAGCATATGCAACATACTACAGTAAATTTTTCTTCACAGTGTGCTAGTTTGAAGCAGGCTAGAATGTTTTGGTGAAAAGAACTAGATAATTGGCTGAAAAAGGAAAACAATGGTTGTGTCTCCTTCTCTCACAGTCTCACCGAGAGTTATGGGAACAAGAAGGGTAAACTTTAGATAACTTTCGCCATTTTCTCACTCTGCTTCTGCCTTCAGACTGGACTGCATCTCCTTAACCTCACTGCCACTAACCTTGCTCCTTAACCTCTTGGCTGCACCTCTATTCTTTCTCAGGATTGGGGTAAGGTTGAGAGGGGCAGGGGGAGGTGCAGGGGTGGTTGAGAGCCCCTCCTGGGGACTCAGGTTTCTGGGAGGGGAGTTGTGTTTCTGTATTACTTTTTACCTTGTATATTTCTGTCTATAACTGTATATACTGTAAATATCTGCTTGTATATTGTGCTAGCTGTAAATAAATAGCTTCATTTATATTCCCAGAGCCTGTGTGAGTTAGCTGGAGCATTTCTAAAGTGTGGGGGGGCGGGTAAAAGCCAAACCACCACACACAGATAATTATTTTGCAATAAATAATAAGATTCATATATCCCTTTTGCATGCTTACAGAATTCAAACTGAGAACTGGATGACCTACTGAAAAGAAAAACATTATCATACAGAGATCTTCAGAATTAAACCTTCTTGCACACTAAGAGCAGAGGGAAAATTACTTCATTGTTCACTAGCACATAGGCATAATATGTAATAAATATTAAACTCTTGCTCAGCAAGTAATAGACACTTGGCTCTCCAACAGCCTCTTCAACTGTTAACAAAATGTGACATACTCAGAGTTCAGATGAGTATGTTAAAATGCTCTCAAAGAAGTCAGTCAATTAAAACATTGGATGAGTGATTCTTTTTCTAACCTTAGGGTCACATAAGCAGGTGACTATTAGACAGTGAATCCTAGTCAAGAAAGATATTATGAAGGTGTTATACAGAACGTTCAATGTCTGGTGTAGAATCAACCAGGATGGAAGAATCAACCATGTTGGAAGAGACCTCCAAGATCATCCAGTCCAACCTATCCCCCAGCCCTAGCCAATCATCTAGACCATGGCACTAAGTTCCCCATCCAGTCTTTTCACAGTATCACAGTATTATCAGGGTTGGAAGAGACCTCACAGATCATCAAGTCCAACCCTTTACCACAGAGCTCAAGGCTAGACCATGGCACCAAGTGCCACGTCCAACCTTGCCTTGAACAGCTCCAGGGACAGTGACTCCACCACCTCCCCAGGCAGCCCATTCCAGTGTCCAATGACTCTCTCAGTGAAGAACTTTCTCCTCACCTAGAGCCTAAATCTCCCCTGGCGCAGCCTGAGGCTGTGTCCTCTCGTTTTGGTGCTGGCCACCTGAGAGAAGAGAGCAACCTCCTCCTGGCCACAACCACCCCTCAGGTAGTTGTAGACAGCAATAAGGTCACCCCTGAGCCTCCTCTTCTCCAGGCTAAACAATCCCAGCTCCCTCAGCCTCTCCTCGTAGGGCTGCGCTCAAGGCCTCTCTCACCAGCTTCGTCGCCCTTCTCTGGACACCTCCAAGGACGGCGACTCCACCACCTCCTTGGCATATTTTATTACGGAATTCTGGATTCCTCTCTGGTGCTATGCAACTGATTCAGATACAGTCTTATATTAAGTGGTTTTAGTTTGTGACATTACAAACAGAAGCTTTGCTTAGAGGGGCAGCAACCTAGCTTGCAACCTAGCTTGCCACCTAGCTGGTGCAAAGTCTAACCCTATAATGAAAGAAACATTTTTTTTCTTTTCCACAGTATATATAAAACATATCCTGTATTTCTTCATGTTGGGCATCCAGACATTCAGAATTATAGATCATGCATGCATCATCACGAAGTATCTTAATTTGTGGATAATTACACATTTCTCTTCTTGAGCTCACAGTATCATCTAAGATTTTGAGTTTTTTAATGTCAGACAGTACCCAAGTACCAGATGCTACATAATGACTGGAAACACTGCAACAGGAAAGGAAAAAAAAAAGTATCTAGAAGCCAAGGTGTAATAATATTTTTTGTATATAAATAGTATATATTGAAGGAATTACAGCATGTTAAGATTGAAAAGTCTTTCAGGTAATTGAAGTTCTGTATATAAAAACAAGAGATGAATATTTTTCCCCCCTCAGGAAAAGCTTATTACCTGATTATATCCTAATTTCTTCCCTAGGCTCAGACAGGCTAAATCTCTCTTCCTGTAAATACCAGACAGTTTCAAGTTTTATACCACTCCACGGACAGGAGAGAGAAAAGACAGTGCTGCTGGTGATGTGACATGATGAGCAAAGCTTTGAAGACACAAACTGCCTTCAGATTAGCTACTGTTACTCAGACTGAAGCCCAGGCAGCCAAGAAGGCAGTTGTCTGACAGAGGAAACATGACAGTCAATTTATTCCCAGGAAGCAGGACTTTGAAAAGATCCAGACTGCTAAATGGATTACTTGGTTATGTTCTTTAAAAGGTAGGCTAGATCTTCTAGTCCTTTCCTTGTAGACATGAATGAAGCAAGGAGTTCAATTTTGCCTTCCATCCTGAAGTGTCTCAGGTCACTGGAAGTGATGTAGCTCCTCAGGTGAAGCTCAGGAAGAATAGCTCACAACTGTTTCCAGCTGCAGCTCAGGCAGTATCCTAATCTCTCATCCTGCCTCTAGGCTCTTTCTTCCCTTTGCATTTAAAGATTTTTTGATAGGGACGATTCTGCCAAAGCAACTACTCTGTGGCTGTGCACTTTAGAACACCTTGAAGAAGCTGAACAAAGACAAGCCACTGCAGTGGCAGTGCAGAACACAAGTTAAAGGAAGGAGCTCCCATTTAGAAACAGCTCCAGAAAAAATTAGTGCTCTGCAACTGAGAACAGAAGTGGATGTTCCTTTCTGCTGCCTCAAAAAGGAACTGAAACCAAATCATAGATATATAACATAGGGATGATGAGTCTTCAGATCACACCACACTTAAATACACCTGCCAACCCTATTTCATGGCAAAGCAGCATTTCCTCCACCCAAGAACAAACGCTAGCAAACACTGAATTTGCAAAGAGGTGTTCATATCCCATTTGCTGTCAGCAATGATTATGCAATTGTGTGTTGTTTGGTTTAGTTAGCCAGTCTGATTAGATTCTTCTGGCCAGTTCCCACTAGCAGCTACTGTCAGCTTTTACCTGTCTTTTTTGCCTGACAGAATTGGACATATAATCACTTTCTAGATGGTCAGAAACATGAGATGCATTAAAAGATGTGTGATGCTACCTGAAATAGTGACGTAAATATTATTTTTGCAGAACTTTGCATCAGCATCTTTAGCACATCTGAACAACACCAGCCCGAGAAACACATGCCTAAATCTTAGTTCTGTACATGTCAGCTGTTGCAAAGCCATCTGCCCAGCCAGCTGTTTCTGGAATATCTAACAATTTCTTAGATTATATATTTAGTCTAAAAGTTCCTATGTATTTTGCCCACTTTCTTATGTTCCTCAATATATTTCTTAAGCCTGATTACTAGATGCTGAGTGGCATCATCTGTACCTTCTCCACACACAGAAACAAACGATTACATCCATTCTTGGATTATTAGTAATTTTTTGGTGCTGGAATTCAAAGTTGGAAAGATTACTAACACTAAATCAGAAAATAAAATTGAGAAACAAATGCTATTTTGTTCAAGTCATGACTAAATTTGAACAAAACTTATGATGCTTGCATACACACACACATATTCATGAATGCAAAAGCTACAAAAAAGGGTGGCTGGTGATATGGGTAAAATCAAATTCAATAATCTGAGATCTGTTGTAATGTCTTCTCAGAAATGCTGGGAACCAGTTTCTACATAAATAAAGCCTGAAAAGAAAGAGAATAGCTCAAAGACAGGTTAGATCTCTATAAGTATCACCAGGCCAACAATTAGAATTCTGTTATTGTTGCTTGTGCTGCACCTCATTTCCTGCTGTGTTTTAATTTGTGACTTTTATGTCAAGCATTGAATTAACAAACATGCAAAAGCATTGCTAATGATATTACAACAGATAATTTCTTCCTTCTTGAGAGCAAACACATCTTTACCAGCTCTGCATTTCAACAAACAGATTTGACATAAGGTTCAGTTGAGATATGTAATTTGCTACTTGAAAAACAAAGCTGTTGAGGTTTAACATCTTCACTCTGTGAAAGTGCTTTTGATTTCCCAGTTACATGTGCTTACAACAATTCAGAAGAGAAAGAGGCATACATTATATTATGAATTTGCCATGTAAAGTAAGGCCAGACATTTAAAATCTTCAACAAAGAATTTAAAACCTGTAGTTAGCATTACAACATACATTTTACATTTTAATTATACATCATATAATTCTGTGTATTTATACCATGATCTTCATATGCTACCTCTATTTTTTGTTAATATTTAAATGCCTTACTTGTTTGCAACCAAACGCATCACTGTCCAGTCTTTTGGAAACATCTCTGGTCGTATTAGTATCCGAAACACAGTGAAAATCTGCAGCAGGAAATCCTTCGGAAGGAAAAGAAAGAGTCATATGTCTTTGCTGCTTTAGATAGAGCAGTGAGCTTTAAAAATATTTTAATCAGAGACAGAAAATCATTATAGAAATAGCAGAATTGTATTTATTTTCAACATAGCTACACCTCTGAATATTTTATCTCTTTTTTTGATTCCCCGAGACAGCTCCGGATAGTGACTTAATTCATGTTAAAACAAGAAAAATAATTTCATGTGCCGTTTGACTGACAGCAATGCATAAAAGAAATGTCAGAGATGCATTTGGTTTCCACCCATACATTTCCACAAATGTGATCCCAAGAAAAAATTGCAAATAAAAGAAGCACTTTACAAGCACTGCAGTACTCTGAGTATCTCCTTAATCATGCCACGTTGTCACCACTTTCAAGACTTATTCTCTAAGTGTCATTATTTTGGTGGGAAAGAGAATGTAAGGACAGTTTTATCATAGGGTTTGCAAAGACCACTGATGCTCAGGCCCCTGAACTGCTGTTACAGCTGTCTGTCTGTATGCAGGTCACTTAACCATTCTGTCTCATTTGCACAGTCCATAAAAATAGTGAACCCATGTGAGTGACTTTTAATTTAGAAAGCACTGTTTAAGAGCTTTTAGCATTATCATCTCCTATGCCATTTAACTCACAAAAAACTAAATGAAATATTTATCTCAGCACACATTCGTTCAGATTTTCTTTTCACAAATAAAACTACAAAGGAGGTATATAGTATTGTCAGTACTTTGTTTGTAAGCAAAATGGAGCTCTTGCCATCATGAAGAGTGTGAAGTGATGTCAGAATCACCATGGTACCTGACCTTGAAATGTTTTGTATTGATTCTGCCCACATCATTGTAGAGAGTTATCCTGAAACACAGATGAGATGAAGATACAACCAAAGGATATCAAATAATTGTGAACAATAAAGTATACTCTCAAGTGTATTTACCAAAGTGTAGATGATGTGCACTGCACAACAGATGTCTCCATTAGAGAATCACTGTAAAGGGAGATGAACGCAGGCACTGGGAAAGGCAGATGAGATCCCTGCAACCACCCACCAGAGAAAATTACATAAAAGAGATGTGTTTTCTGAGCAGGATGCCAAATTTTTTCTCTGCTAAAGAGTATAAAAGATACTCATTGCAGATAACATAGTGACTGAATGCAGGTGACCAGCTTCACAGATAAACAAGGAGCTCTACATTTATCCCAGGTTGTTTTCCTATGTTGAGCAATACATTTATTCCAGATTGTTTTCCTATAACTTTGTAACTTATAGTTGCATTTCAACACTTCTGGGTGCTCCTTTTTTATAAATTCTCTGTAGGAGTCACCTCCCTTCTCTCTGATGTAATCTCTGCAGTTCTGTACTGCAACCCCAACAATACTTCTATGCTGCAAGTATGTCAACTCACATTAATTTTCCCATATTCCATTTTTATCTCATCTGTTGTCCCAACACAGTACATGTTGCTGTTATGGACCTAATTAACTGACTGCTGAACTGAAGAGATAAAATGTCTGCTTTTGGGAAACCAAACAATGGCTTATGGATGTAAAATCCAAGGGCTGTATGAGGTCTGAACTCAGTGCCTTAGAGGTCCAGGGACCATTGTCAAAGCTTGCTAAAATTTATCAGCTTGCTTAGGTGATTAAGAAATAAATGAGAGAGAAGAAGATCATACACACTTCATTACTTAAGATAGCTGGGCCAAGATCAGAATGCATCTTTTATTCCAACCAAACTTTAAAAACAAAGCAAATGTAAACACTACCATTAGATTTTGAATCATGTTACACCAGTCAAATTATTTCTAATTTTAACAGAAACAACAGATAATTGTCATCCATTTAGTGATAAATGATGCTAGCCACCAAGTGTGGACTTGAAAAGCCCAAACAAGACTGAAGATCTCTTTGTTACACTGTGTGTTAAAAACTTAAACAAGACACAGTATAATTCAAATATTAAATATAACTGAAACAGAAATTATTAAGAACTTCAGAAAATCTAGTCAGCTGTAAGATTTTTCAAGATACAACTATTAAACCTCTATTAACAGAAGTACCATTCATGAAATATCAATCTTGTATTTTGAATTGTTTCCTTTGCACTAAACAATTGTCTTTCATATTTGTATCTTCTCTGCTGAACATATCATAATGACCTTAACACTTAAAAGAACATTTCTGCAAGCAGTATAAGTGAACTAACATTTAGTTGGTTGAATACAGATATAATTAATGTTTCATATACCTTCTATCTTGAGAACCAGCAAGGGAATAATTTTGTCCTTTTCCATACTCTAAATATCATCCTTTAGTATCTAGCACACATAAACTCTAGTACTATCTTACATCATTTAAATAGCATTGCAGTATCACAGTTCAGTTTCCTTTAGCAGCAACATTCGCTTGATGAAATTATCACTGTGATTTAATCAGAAGCATGTCCTTGAAAGATTAAAAGCAATCTCTTCAGTGAAAGAAAATCTACTTTGGAATTTCTTTCACAGGTCCCTGCATACATGTAAAATTCTCTATAAAGCAGGTCAGATTCTCCAATGGATGTCCCAGGGTGCATCTATATAGCATTTTAGTTTGGGTCAACAGTACACTTTGAAGCTAATTGCTTGACTGACCATTCTCTTGATTTGCACTGTAGAATTATCAAGCTACTTGGTATCAACTCTTTGTAGAGCATCCTAGAGCTTTTTTGCAGAGTGCCAGGACATCCATTAGAAAGAGGATAGTTTGACAGTGCACTGTGTGCTCATACAACTAATTTATCCTGTGACCAGCTCCTTTCTCAGACATTCCTTCCTTCCTGAGGAAGCTCGGTCTACATCAGAAACCACCCAAATACCTGGTTTAGAGCCCTAAAACCTCTGCCTCAGTACTCATCCTTTCAGAAGTACCATATCTGAACAGGTGTGCTTGCATAAAAGGGAAAGGATGGTGGCTAGAACCGAGTTTCTCCACCGGAGACGTTCCCCATGCCTAGGAACCTCGCACAGCCTGTATCCAAGGAGTTACTACAGAACAGTGGAATGAAATATACTTGGTGGTAAGGTTCAGCACCCACCTTTACCCTGCTCAGGCATTTTTAGCTGAATAGTATCTTTTAATTTAGCTATTATCTTTTTCTTCATCAAATCTCTCCTGTATATCTATTTTGACACAACATGTAGGGTACATGGCCAATGCTTAAAAACTACACCTTCCAGCAGGTGCTTATCAGTTTGTTTTGTCTTCTTTCAATCTACTAATTAAAAAAAACCCCATGTGTCAACCCAAACTGCTTTGCTGTGCTCAAAGCTGCACTGTGCTAACATATAATGTTTTTCTCCTTCACTCTCCCACTTCTATTTATAACTTCCACTATTACCTTTTGTCACAAATTATATCTGAGCCTTTTTGTGTCAGCAAATATCCACCCACGAGGATGCCTCTGTTCTGTAAATTGCTAGAAAATATATTTACTAGAAGAAGATGGTATTTTGTGGTAAGCAAAAGGAGCCCATCTTAAAAATAACATTGAAAAATAAAAGGAAGCATTTAAACCCACTGTCTTGTAAAATATAGCATTCCTTTAAAAGCAAAGTGAGAGAATTTTAAGCCAATCATAATAAATGTATGTAATGTAATTATGACTAGAGTCACTCAAGCACCACCTGAAAGGTCAAAATAGGATAAAACAGCTTGAGGGAGGATTACCATCAGGCAAAACACCGATGCAGAGCACCTGTAATTTCTGGGATGAGTTGATGGACTGAGCCTCTCTTCCCTCCCAGTATTTGAATTGTTAGTTACATTGAGTGCTTCCTCAGGGAAACAGAAATTTCTGTAGAGCTGTTTTCTGACTTTGCATGTTTGTGGCCGGGCGGTATTGTACATCGCGGATGGGAATGGGAGAGCAAGGAGACGGCTCAATATGAGCTATGCTGTCCAAGCAATCCACACTTTATTGAGAGCATCAGACTTCAAGTTACAAAGCACATACTTTTCAGTTAGGGTGAGAAACGTGAGCACACGCAGCATGCAACGTGGTACTGTTCACTAGCGTTTGGCGCACCTAAATATTGGAATATGCATAATCTTCCCTACTTGCGGTTACTGCAAAAGCATTTAGTGCACCTAGATACTGGAATTTGCATATTCCTCCTATTTCCCTCCTACTCTGGACATAGTCCCACAGAAGCTGTTTATCAGAAGGCTCAAGGACAAATTCCTCTGAGCTTCTTCACACATACAGCGCTGTGGTTTACTGCAGCTCCAACGCTCAGACCTCACATCCAAGGCCTCATTGCACAAGCTTCTAGGGGCTCATGCCCCCCATTTTTCAGCCAGTTCCCAACAGTACATAATCTTGATACTCACCCATGCTTTCCAACGTATTTATCACTGGCAATCCTATAAGAACCTGGGCTGCTGCTTCAGTAAACTGCATTTGCACTAAGACAGTTGGAAAAGTTTCTCATTCAAAGTTTCTCATTTAAGTCAACCGAAATCTTTAAGTATAGCCGAGTGAGTTCATGGAGCATGACTAGTCTGAAGGTGCAGCATTGCTATTAGTACATCTGTAATTGTGGTAGTTCAATCTACTGAACATGACCAGACCCAGAACACTGAATTGGGCATCACTAAGCCCCTAACCCCTCTAATATCTGAAGACAAGCTGGGATGCCAAATTACTTTCCCTTTTAACACTATGTATAGTCATCCTGAGAATTAGAAGAAACACCTTGTGATATCAGTGCCTCCTAAATAAGTACAGATGGTTAATTACAATCAGGTAGTCAAAGAAAAAAAAGTGTAAGAGATAGCAATTAAAAGGCCTGGGTAAGACTAAGGTAAGTCCCTTGCAAACTTCAGGTTTGTAACTTGTACTATGTCTTAAGAAAGACTCCAATCCACTTTGACATCAGTGACCAAGGGCAAAAAGCAGATTAAAAAAATGTAGCAAGCTGATGGTAGTTACCACTGAAGCTGAAGTCTCAATGTATATAGCAGCCACAAGATTAACTACAGCTACTAGTTCAGTCTCTGAAAGCAGTTACAGTTTCTGAAAGCAGTCACAGCATTTACATCTTCTGAAACTTAATTTACTCATATTGATGTCATTTCCTAAGAAGCATATCTTAAACCAGTACAAAATACCAAGGAAGTTCCACACTTGGGAAACAAAGCAGAAAAACACAGAGGTAAGTGACAAGAGGGCTTAAATAGTCTAAGTCATACACAATCATCTCATGATTAACAGCAGTGTCAGCCTCACACACCCTCATCTTTCCCTTTGTCCTCTACACATTCAGTGATATTTGATATTTCCAACTGAGGACAAAAACATTATATTACTTATGATTGAGAAGGAATGCTGCATTAATTATGATCCACCTACTGCCATTGAATCACTGGTAGAACTGATGCTGATAATGAGATCTGAAGGGAAATAAGAACTCAAGTCCAAAGTTTGTTAAGACCTCTATTTTGATAGCTGATGGCACTGGCTACAGCTGCTTTCCTTATGTCTTTCTATATGGTAGAGTATGCAGGTGGAGGGAATTTAAATGTGTCAAATCAAACACCATTCAAGCAGTAATTCCAGACGTATTTCATGTTTCAGAGCCAGGAAGGTCTGAATAAACTCAACACTATTTCATAGATACATCAAACAGAAATTAAGCTTGAAACCTCTAGGAAATACAAAAATCTAAACCTAGGAACACAGATCTGATCAGAACACAAACAAAAGGAAAAACATTTTTAGTAACTAGTATCTAGATTCCACAACATCTGCTAATAGTTGCCTATGATAGCAGCTATGATAGGTGAAAACAGATGCTGTAATACTAATATAAAAACCATCCATCCTATATAACTCCTAAGGAACATTCTTGATTCATGATAGAGATAATGTCTTAGTAGTGTTTTCTATCAACTAGGTTGGAAGACACCTCCAAGATCATCCAGTCCAGCCTATCAACCGGGCCTGTCCTATCAGCTAGACCATGGCACTAAGTGTCCCATCCAGTCTTTTCTTGAACACCTCCAGGGACAGCAATTCCACCACCTCTCTGGGCAGCCCATTCCAATGGCAAATCGCTCTCTCTGTGAAGAACTTCCTCCTAACATCCGGCCTGGACCTCCACTGGCACAACTTGAGACTGTGTCCCCTTGTTCTGTTGCTGGTTGCCTGGGAGAAAAGACAGACCCCCACCTGGCTACAGCCTCCCTTCAAGTAGTTGCAGACAGCAATGAGGTCACTTCTGAGCCTCCTCTTCTCCAGGCTGCACACCCCCAGCTCCCTCAGCCTCTCCTCATAGGGTTTGTGTTCCAGGCCCCTCACCAGCTTTGTTGCCCTTCTCTGGACATGTTCCAGCACCTCAACATCTCTCTTGAATTGAGGAGCCCAGAACTGGTTGCAGCACTCAAGGTGTGGCCTGACCAGTGCTGAGTACAGGGGAAGAATAACCTCCCTTGTCCTACTGGCCACACTGTTCCTGATGCAGGCTAGGATGCCATTGGCTCTCCTGGCCACCTGGGCACACTGCTGTCTCATGTTCAGCTACTATCTACCAGTACCCCCAGGTCCCTTTCCTCCTGGCTGCTCTCCAGCCTCTCTGTCCCCAGCCTGTAGTGCTGCTTGGGGTTGTTGTGGCCGAAGTGTAGAACCCTGCATGAATGGCATGCTCTCTTCAAAGTAATTGGCCTAAGTGACTACCGAAGAGTTCGTGTGTGGATCTGATTGGGTGCAATGTACATTTTCCAGGGTCTAGTGGAATGAAGTCTTTACACAGGAAATCCTCAATTAATTTTTAAAAAAATCCACCCCACTTTTCCAGAGAGGAATAAAAATACAGTATTTCCTTGAACCACCCATCTCCATCAATTAAACTAGTAAAATCTGCCCTGAAAGAGCTTCACAGCTGCTCTTTCATGATCAAATTGGGCAGACAGCAAATCTGACAGGTCATCCTGCAAATGGACTTGCTGCACAATTAAGAAAAACAGAGGGTTAGTTTCTCAAGCTGCACATTTTCCACTACAACATGCAATTTAACAAGTGAAGAAACAAACAAACATCATAAGAGAAAACACAAACTAGCTGACAGGAAGAATGAAACACAATTATGTAACCTTAAATTGACACTATCTTTAAAACAGGCTTTGAGGATAAATTTACAGCTTTAAAGCAATTACATAGTCCTCCCATCCTGATTGTATTTGCTGTCACAGTGGAAGCAACAAAATCCTAGCCTCACTGTAAGAGTGGGCCTCAGTACACATGAAAGGCTTGTGCAAATTCTGCCTAATCAGAAAAACAGACTGCATTTAAATAATGAAGAGTTTCACCAAAGCAGAGGGATATTCTAAAGGGAGATAAATAAAAAAGAGAACTAAAAAGGGACCTGAAAAAGGAGAAAGACAATTCTGGTACTTACCCTCAGATCTTCCTTTGTGTTGAAGCTATCAAGAAGCTGTTGATAATGTCTATCTGTCATTTGTCGCAAAAGTGACAATAAACAAGAGACAAATTCCCCCTGTTCAGATAAGCCAAGAATAGGAATATTACATTGTGTCATAGAATCATAGAATCAACTAGGTTGGAAGACACCTCCAAGATCATCCAGTCCAACCTAGCACCCAGCCCTAGCCAATCAACTAGACCATGGCACTAAGTGCCTCATCCAGGCTTTTCTTGAAGACCCCCAGGGACGGTGCCTCCACCACCTCCCTGGGCAGCCCATTCCAATGCCAATCACTCTCTCTGGGAAGAACTTCTTCCTAACATCCAGCCTAGACTTTCCCCAGCACAACTTGAGACTGTGTCCCCTTGTTCTATTGGTGGTTGCCTGGGAGAAGAGGCCAACCCCCACCTGGCTACAATGTCCCTTCAGGGAGTTGTAGACAGCAATAAGATCACCCCTGAGCCTCCTCTTCTCCAGGCTAAACAACCCCAGCTCCATTAGCCTCTCCTCATAGGGTTTGTGTTCCAGGCCCCTCACCAGCTCTGTCGCCCTTCTCTGGACACCTTCCAGCACCTCAAAATCTCTCTTGAATTGAGGGGCCCAGAACTGGACACAGCACTCAAGCTGTGGCCTGACCAGTGTTGAGTACAGGGGAAGAATAACCTCCCTTTGTCCTACTGGCCACACTGTTCCTGATCCAGGCCAGGATGCCATTGGCTCTCTTGGCCACCTGGGCACACTGCTGGCTCATCTTCAGCTTACTATCTATCAGTACCCCCAGGTCCCTTGCCTCCTGGCTGCTTTCCAGCCACTCAGTCCTCAGCCTGTAGCACTGCTTGGGGTTGTTGTGGCCAAAGTGCAGAACCCTGCACTTGGCCTTGTTAAATCTCATCCCGTTGTCTTCTGTACTCAAGCTTAAACTGTTGTATTATAAGCAAATCAATCTATGGTTTAGAGTTAACATTCCATATTTTGTTAAAAGACATTAATTTAGCTATGAACTTTTCTCCTATTTATAGAATTATTTTTCCCCAAATGGAGTTCACTTGCTTAGCAACATCAATTTGAAATAGGTCCAGAAAGGCTAAATCAGTGATTGTTTTTTTGTGATTTGTTTCCCTTGTATGTGTTTTTAACCAGATTATTAAGATTATTGAAATTATAACCCCTTAGTCAACTCAGTTTTGAAACAAATCTAACCAAAAATATTTTGCAACAATTCTGGGAAGAATGCTATTGTTTTTCTTTAGAGAAAAAATTAAATTGAGTTAGTTGGGAAACTTTCTAAACATGTTTTCATTACAAAACCCAGTCTTTGTAAAAAAGAAAATTCATTTACAGAAATGAACAATCTTTGCAATTTCCTTTCACTTACAGAGGAATTTCTAATTAAAGTGTACTAGAAGTTGAGCATAGCCACAGGTCAAGACCACTCTCTCATGGTGTCAGGTTTTGGATTCATATTCTGTTGTGTCCCACATTCCAGGCAGTAGCTGAAGGACTTACGGCACTGCCGCATGGATTCCTCCGTGCCTCTCTAGATGCATGTTCACCAGGCTATCTTTTGAACAGCATGGGATTCAGGAACAAAAGAGTAGAGAACTGCACTAGGTTATCTCCAGTGAGTAATGAAACAACCAAGATACTATAGGAAGAAATAGGTTCTCCCTCTCTCCCTTTCCTGTCTTCTTGTTCACTTTTGAACTGAGAAGAAACATTGAATGGTATTACAGAATCACACAATCAAGAATTAACCAGGGTGGAAAAGACTTCTAAGATCATTGAGTCCAACCTATAACATAACACTTATAAATAACTAAACCATGGCACTAAGTCCCTCATCCAGCCTCAGTCTGGTCCTACTGCATAATGAGGACAGTAAAGAGTGAAAGGTCTGGATTATATCCCAGTGTTATAAAAAAACAAACAGTTCTGAACTCTTACAAGCCTGTTAAAGGAAATGCACTTCTGGCCTGTATCTACTAGGAATGAGGAGTAAGACTGGGACAAGAGAGAGGTGTGAGAATACTACTTTAAAATGGTGTCTTCCATTAAAAACAGAAATTATGACTATAAAAGGGAGTATGTTTTCACAGGAGTGCCTGTTCTGAATTTTACACTGGAAGGTCTAATTCACTTGTCCCATGCCTTGCGTACTGGGTGGTGTATAAGGTGATGGCTGCCACTGGCCACAAGGTGATAAAATAATTGTCTTGCTCATTATGAAATTCTACACTGAACTAACAATCCCAAGTTAATTACCACCCTCTAAAAACATTGCCTTTTTACAGTGAACACAGCATTCTCAAGACAATATCCAAAGGCTACAAAGTAATCCTCATGCTCTGAGCAAAACCATCAAGGTTACAGCTGATCTCTTGTAAATAGCTGAAAAAAATATTTTAATCCTACCAGTTATTGGCCTTTAATCATTATTTTCTAACATTTTTTGGCCATTTAGTATAATGTAAGTTCATCTAAACAGGCATAATGTTTGGAGACTTTTTGTAACGTCTGAGTCCACTCATATTTGGCTAATTAGCCAAAATTAGCAGAATAAATAAATAACAATGTAAGCTTACTTGATTCCTATCTTGAGTGCCAAAATGAAATGCATGAACTTTTTGAATCCTTCCTTTCCTGCTTAAAGTATTTTAAGCAGTACTTTCTAGTCACCTTCCATGTTCCCCCACTGGCTTTCACTTATGAAAATTCACAGCCTATTATAGAAAGTTGTACTGTTATAGCTGACAGATCAGCATTCAAAGGGTACCAGCTTTAGCTAATTGTTAACTGACTTCTAAATTTGATCTTTTAATTCAAACGTAGGTAGCTATAAAGGCAGGCAGATTTTAAAATAACAATGAACATTCAGCTGTATTTGTTGAACTCAACACAAAACTGCATGCTGCAAAGTATATGCCTGTGCCAGGATGGGCTGGATTGATGGGCCAATGTCAATTGATGAAGTTTAAACAATGCCAAGTGCTGGGTCCTGCACTTGGGTCACAACAGTGCCAGGCAATACTACAGGCTTAGGGCAGAGTGGCTGGAAAGTTGCCTGACAGAAAAGGACCTGGGAGGGTAAGCCGACAGCCATCCAAACATCATCCAGCAATATACTTAGGTGGGCAAGAAGGCAAACAGCATCCTGGCCTGTATTTGGTATAGTGAGTCCAGCAGTACAGGAAGTAATCATGCCCCTCTACTTGGCACTGGGGAGGCCACACCTTGAATACTATATTCAGTTTTGAGTCCCTCAATTCAAAAAGGAAATTGAGTTGCTGGAACATGTCCAGAGAAGAACAAAGTTGGTAAGTCTTATGTGGAATAACTGAGGGAACTGGGATTTCCTCTGGAGAAGAGGAAGATGAGGGGAAACCTCAGTGTTCCCTACAACTACCTGAAAGGAGGTTGTAATGAGGTGGGGAGTCAGGCTCCTCTCCCTAATATCATGTGACAGAACTGGCAGGAAAGTGACAGGAAATGGCCTGAAATTATCCCAGGGGAGGTTTAGATTGGATATTTGGAAAAATTTCTTTACCAAAATAGCGGTCAGGTATAGGAACAGGCTGCCCAGGGAGGTGGAAGAGTCATCTGGAGGTGTTCAAGAAACGTGGAGGTGGCACTTTGAGAAATGGTTTAATGGCCATAGTGGTCATTGAATGATAGTTGGACTCAATGATCTATCAAAATAATTCTATGATTCTATGATTTCTGCCAGTGTTAGTCATAGACTAACTTACAAATCATGCATGAAAGCAAACTCCACAGATAACAGCCTTGATGAAAATAATATAGGTTCCAATTCTAGTGCCATATGTCAAGCCAGGATGAGTATCCAGTTCACTTAGGCAGAATTCTTCAGTATTTCTTGTGTGTCTTATTTGATGAGCACAATTATTGAAATACATAGAGTTCACAATTAAATTGCAACATTATGTTCTGGGGGACTGACCTTCCAAGATCTGAAATCAGAAGTTTGCTTTAATTTGATTGCTTTCCATTAACTCTTTTACATCCACACATATTTTTCTTAAAGAAATCTAAAGTTCTGAATCACTGACAGCCACTGATAGAAGTTTCACCATTGCATTAAATTCAACGTTTGTTAGTGCAACAGCTGTAACACTGACACCCTGAAGATGTGTCTTCCTCATGCTCAGTTAAAGCATCATATTCATCTTGCAGGTTATTGTCAAAGATTATTCACTGCTAATCGGAAAAAAAAAGGGTGTAGTTGTGGCAGTGCACAGCCTGATGCTGCCTGATTTTACACTGCTTATTTATGCTCCTTCCTCGTGCAGAAAAACAGTGACACGTGGGCCTAGAAGATCACACTGAGATGACTTTAGGACTACTTCCACAAGGAAGACTGTCTGATGAAAAAATACAACAGAATTTTATCCAGTGTGCTGCCATAATACATCTCACAAAGAATATTTTATGATGCATGCAGCTTGAAATACTGGAACAGACTATCCTGCTGTACTCACATTGAATACTTTATCATACTGACTCTACAAATAGTTCCAAGAATCTGGCTCTGAGTATTGCCATTAGCCCATACTGCATGATGTTTCTACATAAGTGTATGTAATTGCCTTATGCTATACTTTGAGTCACATCCATATTAAGTGTTCCTTGAGAACCTGTGGTGACAATGACACAGCTTTTCTAATGTATAAAAAGAAAATTTTGCAACTCAAAAGCACTTTCAGAGTCTAATTCCTTGATGGTGTGAAAAGAATTAGGCTGTCATGGTGTTTTATGAAAACTTAATGTGCAATCAAGTGAGTTTCTCTCAGAATAAAGCAGGATCTGTCTACCTGGATTTCTCTGAAGCTTTCAACACAGCTCCCCACAGCCTCCTCCTAGAGAAACAGGTTACAGTCTAGACAAGTGTTCTCTGGAGCAGGTTAATAACTGGTTGACAGGCTGCACCTAGAGGTAGGTGGTAAATAGCCCTTGTTCAAATCTGCAACCAGTCAGAAGTGGGGCTCCCCAGAGCCTAATTCTGTTTAATATTTCATAAGTGATGCGGATGATGGGATCAAGTGTACTCTGATGAAGTTTTCTGATGATATCAAACTGACTGGGGAAGTGGACACTTCAAAAGGAAGAGTCGGAAGACCTTTATAGTCTGGAAGAGTAGGCTTCCTTATGAAGTTCAAGAATGACAAATATAAAGTCTTGCACCTGGGAACACATAAACAAGCATTACAGAACCAGCCGGGATATACCCAGTGAAAAGCAGCTGTGTGAAAAGGGACACAGGGGTCCTGATGGACAACAAACTTAATATGAGTTAATAGCATGCATCAGGAACAAAAAAAATCCAAGAGGATGCTCAGTTGCTTCAACAAGGGCATCACCAGCAGAGATAAAGAAGTCTTTATCCCAATCTATTTAGCACTTCTCAGGATACACCTAGAATTTGGTGTTCAGTTTTGGTTTTTTGCTACAGAAAAAAGATGTGGCAAGCTGGAAGAGTCCCCAGAGGGCCCAGATGATCAAAGGACTGGGAAGCCTGCCACTTGAGGAAAGGCTTAGAGAATTTGGTTTGTTCAGCCCTGAGAAAAGAAGGCTTAGAGGAGAGAGACCGTATCAGCATGTTCCAGTAATTAAAGGGTGGCTACAAAAAGGATGGCGACTCCCTTTTTTTAAGAAGTCACATGGAAAAGATGAAAGGTAAAAGGTACAAGTTATTCCTGAGGAGATTCCAATTATACAAAGAGGAAAATCAGCTCTTGGAATAATCTCCCCAGGCAAGTAGTGATGTCCTCAGAACAATGGATACTTTCAAAAGTTGGCTGCATAAGGTGCTGTGCTATTTTATTTAGCCCATGCATTTCCCAAGAAAATGATGATCCACGTCCCCTCCAACCTGGCATTCTATGGATCTGTGAAACCACTAAGGTCACAGTTTTGCCACCTTAACAGTACAATACTATAACCCTTACTTCAGCTTAGGTTTGGTTGTGATGGCCTCATATGCCATACAGCACACATTTGCAATTCTAAAATTTACAGAAAAAAAACCCCAACAAATTCTTATACCTATAGGTCTACCGAATCAGTGATTAAAGCATGGTGTAACCTTACTATAAACCCTGATTAGCTGCTTACACTTCATATAACATTTGTTGTCTGAGGGACAAACAATCTAAAAACCCAGCACATTACTTAGATGGCTGTTAAATGCTTCTGAAATGTTTCATTTCAGAGGAAACTCTGTTTTGAAATCTTCTATTTGTTAATGAAAACTACTGTAGTGTAAAAACTGGGCAATTAAGTGTATAATGAGATGCTAAATCACACAGCAACATGTGTTCTTCACACAAAGCATTACCCCCCTCACCTCATGCTGGGGTCATATTCCTTGCTATGTTAGGATTGATTTTCCCTTCAAAAGTAAACTAGGAACCTTGCTGAAAACAAAGCAAAATTACACTTTGTTTTACCAGTGTTCAGCACAGACTTTTCTGTAAGTGCCTGAATTTCAACCATCTAATTTGCATGAGTTGTTATAGCAGGTTTACCAACATATCATTTGCTAGTTTTCTAAATCCATCCCTTATGTGACAAAAATGAAACTGAAATGCTCTGCCCAGCAAACAACAAAACGCTTTTAAATTAGTAAATCCAGATTTGTAGAAGGCAGCATCACAGATTCTGCAGGCATTTGTAGAGCTCTTTGATCATGTAAAAACATGTATTTAAGGAATGAAAATGTTATTAAGTGATACTCTTCCATTTTAAGGAATTCAAACTTAAAGAGTGTTTTAGAAAGATTTCAAATTTGCCAAGCAATGAAACTTAATTAAATACTTATTGACCTGAAATGATCTCAAAAGAAATTCTACCTTTGGGGATGGTTTTGGTGTAACAGTTTATAAATAAATTTGATCCAAAAAATGTACTACTTGAGCTGAAAATTCCACTGCAAGAAAAGTTTTCTTTGTTCTACTCATTCTTCTTTTTACACACAAAATCTAAATCCAGTGAATGACAACACTGTCACAGATCTAGTTTTCCCACCAGTGACAATCATCAGTTATTTCATTTAAAAAAAAGGCTTACAGTCACATCTTGAAACTGGAGGCGCATAGCAGAGCCTGCCGGTTGTGGTCGGCTGGTGATCTCTAGTATGGTCCTTAACAGAATGTCTAGTAGGCTGTTTACAATCACATCAATTTCTTCCAGGACAGATTTTTCCTTAAAAAGTAAAACATTTTAAGATTTTAAAATAGAAATAAGTCATTTCATAAATAAATTATAATTGTACCATGAATGTTATATTTGAAAAACAAGGACTATTATCTAATGAATATATTTAACTTTATTGGGTTTTCTTCCTAGTAGCTTTTGATTAATTACATTGTACTGAAATATTAAGGACAGTTTTAGGGATGACTTTGAATATGCAAGTGTTCATCACATCAGCATGGCCCTATTTTCAACTAATGTTTAGAAGAAAGCAGTAAATAGCACATGACAAATTTTGGGGCAAGGTTTTTATAGGTAACACCCATATATTCTCTGGGGAAATTGCCAAAAGAGACCTAAAACTCCAAAAAGTAGAACTCTGTTCCAGAAACAAGCAGATGGTGCTCAACCTTCAGGACCTGCTTCAGTACTAAGGGGCAGCTACACTGCTTCCCATCAACCGTGCAGCACAGAAATTTATGCAAGCCTATAGCTGCTTGTACATAACATCAATACAAAGAAACCAAAGCATTCACCACCAAGAGAGTCCATGAATACCTTAATTACACACATGAAAACACTTGATGAAGTCAGGTGTAGTTACTTTTCCTTTTTAATTAAGATAGAAATATTTTCCCTGTTTCAGCAATGTTTTCTGTCTGCTCTGCAGCAGACAGTATCTTAAACTGAGCAATTTTATCCACAACTTAAGATGACATTTCTTCACAGAAAGGAACACTTCCTAATCAAATGCACAGATCCAAACTAAGACTCAGTCAAAAAACCAGATCATTCAGCTTTGTTGACATGGAGAAGTAGGAGTAATTTTTTTTTCATTTTAGGTTTTTTTCCTTCCTACACACCCAAAGCATATGATTCGTAACAAAACAAAAAAACCCTCTTTGGATTCAAGATGAGTCTAGTGTCACTGTCAATTTCTCTGACACTTTGCTAGTATCAAATAGCAGTTAACTTTGCTACTACATCTAGTTTGATGACTCAAAATGAAAGATTTCCTTAAATCAAAGCCAGACATGCAAGCCTTTTTCCCAATCCAAAACCACAGCTAAGCTTCATCATCTATCACTTTATCTTGTGATGAGGTATTATACTAATCCAGAAGCAGCTGCAATGACAATGTTGTCAACAGTGCCAAACAAAATTGCAGGCCATATCCGTATCAAATCACTGATGGAGTAACTTAAGCTGCTGACAGCAGTATGAAATGAAGAAAAACATAAAACAGTTCTCATTAATGCATTTACAATGTAAGGTACACTGGCCTTCGTGTGTATGTACTGCACTAACTACAGGCGATGTTTGTTCCTAATTGTCTTATATCCCTTTGCCTGTCAGAATTTATAATCTTCTTTGACCTTGCAGTGCACCAAATCTTGTTCTCATATATAGCTTTTGCAGATGAATATACAAACACAAACATCTGAAACAGGCCACAAAGTTTGTCAGTTAACAACCAAGTGCAATCTCCTTGCAATACATCAATCTGGTGACCTATATCTATATATATTTACCTCTATGATTACCTTTAGCTACATATCCCTGTGTGCCATGTGACTAAATAGTCCACACAGAAAATGTCTCTAAAAGAACTCAATACTCAAAAACATTCAAAGTTGGTCAGAACACTATGGACTACAATTAAGATATTCTTGCATGGGCAGAAAAGGTTTCTGAGAAATCAAAACTACATGCTTATGCAGAAGCATTACACAGAGAACATTCAAATGCTCTCGGTTACGGTCCAGTTTATTTCATTAAATGTCATTGAGCCATACTGAAAAGTTCAACACCTTGTGGATGTGACATGGTGTTTACTTACAGAGCTGTTCTTTTTGATGAGGCAAAATATGTTGCTAAGGATACGTGCACACATTATAAGGTCCTTCTGCTCTTGCAAATGCATGTGAAGATGATGTAAAACCACAGGAAGCAGAATGCATCGAGAATCTGGAAAAAAGGAAAAAATTTAGGAGTAGAAACTTCTTATAGGATCATTGAATTTTATCACAGACATAAAGCATGTCTTTGGTCCAAAACAGTGTTTCTGTTAAGAAGAAATATTTACCAACATGTTTAATAATCAGAAGCTTTTACTTCATAATCATAATAGCCTAAAGCAAACATAGAAAGACACAATATGTGGAAAGTCAGTATGTCACAGCAAGCATGGCAAAAAACAGCACCATGTGGAATTACACTATATATTATATATTACAGTTACATAATTTTTATTTTTATACATATATTTATATACACACACACACACACACACACTTCTGTTACTCTTGAAATGAGTTCTACTTCACAGACAAGCAGTACTTTCAGATTTCTTTTTGGGATTTTAACTTTTCCAGATTCCTCACTCCTACTGAGTGTGAGCAATCTAGGCTACATAAAGTCATTTGCCTTTCCTCTATTTCGTTTTCTATAGGCAGCTCTTTGGTTCTATTTCCAGACATGAACTCTCTCAAAACTATGCAAGAACATCATTAACATGCTCTTGCTTCTTGCATGTTTTTCTTTAACAATGTTAAATGGGAAGAGCCCTAATACTAAACACTTGTGTTAACATATTGAACACATATTTACAACTTGATAAATAGAATGGGTGGTATCATATTTTCACTTCATTCTTGGTTTTAGATCTTTTTCATAACTGAGAAATTACATTCTCACAGAACTGTCCTTGAATAATTACCTTTATTTACAAAAATATATGGTTATGTACTACATAATCTGAACACTTTAATCTGCTCAGTTTCTTTGTTAATTTAATGTAATTATTTCCAAAAGTTTAGTTTATCTAGGTGCAAATTCACTCCTTTGAAACCATTTTGCCAACCAGGTACTGTTCATGGATTAGTCTTTCTATGAACACTTTTTTCCCCTACAAATATTTCCTCTATTTTTTTCCAAGAGGGAAAAAAAAATATTGATTCTGAGGTTTTACTTGTTGAATGCTTCTTGCAACTACTGAAATACAGCACTAATCATAGAATCACAGAATCATAGAATCAACCAGGTTGGAAGAGACCTCCAAGATCATCCAGTCCAACCTAGCACCCAGCCCTATCCAGTCAACTAGACCATGGCACTAAGTGCCTCAGCCAGGCTTTTCTTGAAGACCCCCAGGGACGGTGCCTCCACCACCTCCCTGGGCAGCCCATTCCAATGGCAAATCACTCTCTCTGGGAAGAACTTCTTCCTAACATCCAGCCTATACCTACCCTGGCACAACTTGAGACCATGTCCCCTTGTTCTATTGGTGGTTGCCTGGGAGAAGAGGCCACCCCCCACCTGGCTACAATGTCCCTTCAGGGAGTTGTAGACAGTAATAAGATCACCCCTGAGCCTCCTCTTCTCCAGGCTAAACAGGCCCAGCTCCCTCAACCTCTCCTCATAGGACTTGTGCTCCAGGCCCCTCACCAGCTTTGTTGCCCTTCTCTGGACATGTTCCAGCACCTCAACATCCTTCTTGAATTGAGGGGCCCAGAACTGGACACAGTACTCAAGGTGTGGCCTGACCAGTGCTGAGTACAGGGGAAGAATAACCTCCCTTGACCTACTGGCCACACTGTTCCTGATGCAGGCCAGGATGCCATTGGCTTCTTCTTCTCTCTCTCCTTTGATTGCCTAGTTAAATTTAGACAATTTCTGTAACACAAGGAAAATCACACAGACAAGTTGATCTGTACAGACTATGTAAATATATTCTTATTTCCAAAAAAAGCTTGCCTGCTCCTCTTAAATGAGTGTTTCAAGCTTATTAGTGTCTAAGACCAGGTTGGATAGGGCTTTGAGCAATCTGGTCTAGAGGAAGATGTTCGCATACATGGCAGGGGGCTGAAACTAGATGATTTTCAAGGTCCCTTCCTGCACAAACCATTCCATGATTTACTCCGGTGCTCTACTTAGTCTTCCTACTTAAGAACAATATAAACAATGGCAGTATGGTAATATACAGAAGGCCATGAATGAACCTAAATCCCATGATACTGAAACTCCAAGTTGTCAAACAATGTCCTCTGGCCAGTGACTGCTTAACTTCTGCAACTGCTTCAGTAGGTTTTCAGTAGGACTGGCCTGAGAGTTCGCAGCACTGCAGCCAGGCAGAAGCCTCTCAGCCAAACAAACAAAGAAAATTTCATTTGTCTGTCTGAAAAGCAGAAGATCAGAAAAGCTTTGACTCAGGTACTTTGACACATCAAGTTTGCTGACTGGCCTGGAAGATTTGTAAAGTTAAAAGGAAAGCAGGCAGTGAGAATAGTTAATGTGCAGATATGTGGTTAGGAAAGAGCTGTCTTCTGATCTCCAATACTAAATCTGTTTATTGATTACTGACAGAAGAAAAAACAGAGCTAATGCATTCAGGTGAAGTGAAAAAGCAGGGGTCTCCACTCCTGTATCAAAGACTTCATCTCTAGATTACAAGGGGTGGCTCCTTTTCCTTGTTTTCTATTAGGCCTTACACATATTGAATTCTTGACTATCTGGTAACTCATTTTCAAGAGAAGAAATGAAGAGTTCACTTTCTAAAGCATCCTGTGGTTCTGCAGCTGGGGTGCTCTAGACAGGCAGGTGATAGGAAGCTGAATCTAGGCTGAAAGAGCATTGAACATGGTCTTTCTCCACGCAAATGCTCAAATCACGACTCAACTCTACAACTGTCACAGATCAGTTATAGCAGCTCTTTCACACATTACTGATGTGAGCTTTATCTTTCGAGCTGTACGTCCTTTGAGAACAGCAATTTCTTGCGGCTACAAGTCAAATCCCTAAACTCAGGTGGTGAGAAAACAGGAGCAGCCCTGTGTCAAGGTGTTCCTTCTTGGTTAACTCTAAAAGTAGCCTCCTGATGAGCACACACAGGATCTGGTACATTTTTTGTGGTGTCCACTACTTTGTGCACTGCTTACATGTAAGTTCAGCGTTATGAATTCCACCTTGAAGTCCAGAGATTCTACATGTAGCAACACTTGACTTATAAATGACCACTTCTTAGATGCAAAACGGCCTGAAGCACATCAAGCAAAAATAAGCATCTTCATTCAACTGTTACAATTGTCTTATTTTTGCAAAAGCTTCATAAAACAAAGAAATTTGTTTAGTTGAGGCATAACAGATTAGCAAAACACACACTGCAATGACCTGCAACTATACATGGGAGGGAACAGTGTCAGTTACTGAATTAAACACTACAACTCTAGATATGTCCTTTCTAAGCCTTTGTAAGATCTCTCTACCTTGACTAGTTTATGTGGAGAGATATAATGGCATTACAGAGAGAAGAGCTGGCATATTCATAGAATCAACCAGGTTGGAAGAGACCTCCAAGATCATCCAGACCAACCTAGCACCCAGCCCTAGCCACTCAACTAGACCGTGGCACTAAGTGCCTCATCCAGGCTTTTCTTGAACATCTCCATGGATGGTGCCTCCATCCCCTCCCTGGGCAGCCCATTCCAATGCCAATCACTCTCTCTGTGAAGAACTTCCTCCTAACATCCAGCCTAGACTTCCCCTGGCACATCTTGAGGCTGTGTCCCCTTGTTCTATTGCTGGTTGCCTGGGAGAAGGGACCAACCCCCACCTGGCTACAGCCTCCCTTCAGGGAGTTGTAGACAGCAATGAGGTCACCCCTTAGCCTCCTCTTCTCTAGGCTGAACAACCCCAGCTCCCTCAGCCTCTCCAGACAAACCAAGGAGTACTTTAGAAAGTTTGGAGAAGTAGTCTACAACAATAATTTGTCTGAGGTTGTCTTTTTCTTAAAAATTATTAGGTGCAATGTCAGCAGCTGTAGATAGAAAAATTAATGAGTGCAGGGAATGGTGCAATAATCAGAACTCTTAGCCACCAGTTACTGACCTATTTTTTCTTCTGTGCAGGAAGCCAAATTAGCTGACTGTTTAAAATGCTAATACTTGCCCTTTACAAATATTATACAGAATGGGAATAAAGAAAAAAACCACAGAGCTTTCCAAGTACATGCTTGGCATAATTAGAGACTACTCTGGGCAATCCTTCTGACTTCTCTATGCAAGCAACATTAATGTTTAATATTTAACCCATAGCACAAGTTTCTCCCTTTGCTTTTCAGTTAACAGCAAAACACCTGCACAGATATAGAAAACTCTCTTTATTCTAGTGTATTTTAAAGATGAATTTCAGAAAGATGATATTCATTTCAATGACTACATCTGAACAGATGGTCAAAGATTCAGCCTGCTTGGAAGAAGAATTAGTGCAATTCAACATTTTCAACAAATAAACACCATTCTCCTTGAATGGTGAGAAGGAAAGAACTTGCTCTTGTTTTTTACTGTTTCACCTGAACCTATTAATTTTACACCTCCTTGTTTGTGAGAACAGCTGGGCTTGGTGATAGAAGAAAATGTTCAAGCCAAACAGTTACCACTGCAAAACCAAACATACATGCCCTGCTCTATAACTGAATGGATGCTTTTTTCTGAACAGTCAGTTTCAAATTTTTTATCATTTTCAATAAAAATAAAAAAATGCCTGTACTGCAATGGAAAAATATCTATATAGCAGAGAAACTCCTTCCTTCGTCCTAAAAAAGAGCCACAGATGTGTCTTTTGCAAAGCTTTTACAGCATTACAGGATGTTAGGGGTTGGAAGTGACCTCCAGAGATCATGAAGTCCAACTCCCCTGCCAAAGCAGAATCATAATCTAGTGCAGGTCAGAGAGGAATGCATCCACACAGGTCCTGAAAGTCTCTAGAGAAGGAGACTCCACAACCTCTATGGGGAGCCTGTTCCAGTGCTCCATTAACGCTCACAACATTAAGAAGTTCCTTCTCATTTTGAGGTGGAACTGCCTGTGCTGTAGTTTATAACCATTGTCCCTTGTATCACAGGATGCAACTGAGAAGAGCCTGGCTCCTCCCTCTCGACACCCAGACCTCATATATTTATATTTTTAAAAAATCCAAAATACTTTTTTCTTTCCACTATAGAGATACCAATAAAGGCTGAGTTTTTGCATGCAGCATACCTACATACATCCCTCAGTAGGTGGGTACAGAAGCAAATAAACAACTCCAAAGACTAATACATTGCTGTGGAAGAAAAATGAAGAAATACTAATTGGTCCAAAATAGATCCTGGCATATTTGAATGATGTATTACAGATCAATGTGTAAAGCCTTTGTGTTTTGGAAAAACTCAACTCTTTTTTCCTCAAATCTCTGTTAACAAGTAAAGCTTAATGCATTTAAATGAAATTTAATTGAAGATCTGTATCGACCATTTCAACTTTTTTTAGCAATCAGTTTTTTTCAGCTTACAATGATTACTGAGATATCTTGCAGGTCTCATCAGGAGAAGTTCTGAATCTTTTGAAAAAATGATGGAATAGGAAGGACAACAGAGGTACTTTCTAGAACTCAACTCCTTACCACTTAATGGGGTCTTTTCCACAAATTTAGGGCAATTTATTTTTTCATTTCCCTAGGAAGTCTAACATGTGACATCCTTTCTGCAAGACAGTCCAAAGATATTAAATTGTTCTGTATGACCGTGTCAGATATTAATCTCTGAATGACACTGAAACATACAGCAACCTACATGTACATTCTCCTGTGACATATAAAATACAATTCTTAGTTGAACTCATTCATAAAGATAGACTGAGGGAAGCAGCCAATCTTAGAAATGAAGCAAATAGATAATTATCACTTTTCTCATCTATTAATAATGTTTTAGTGTAAAATAAGGAGAAGAAAAAACTGGCAAGGAATAAATTACAGATAAGATGCATCAAACTTCACATAGGGAAAAAAATGAACACATGAAGATGTCTTTAAAACACCAACTCCCTTTTTTCCTGCATCATACTATATACATCATATACAGATATAATTCACCATGTGCTATCTATAGTGTAAATAATGGAAGAATAAAATCACTCCCTCCACTAATTTTGGATAGTTTGACTCACTTGAAAAAAAAGCCCTAACCAGCTACTCTTGGACAGAGGTCCAAACCCTCATATTTTGTGAAAATACAAGGTAAATACAAGGTTCCTTGCCTTGTAGGAAGATTCTCCAGGTGGCAAAGAGCTGCACCACAGATTGTAACTGGGTGAGATAGAGATTTTATAATATATGTGTTGGTTTGTGGGGTTTTTTGGGTTGTTTTTTTTTTTTTGTGGGTTTTTCTTCTCAGGGGTTTCATCTACTAATGTAATCTCTCTTCTGGTAATTGACAGGTTTGATTCTTGGTGAATCTAAAAAACCTCATCCTCTCTGGAGCATAAAACCTAGACTTCCCACCTCAATTTTCATAGCTATTGAATGCACACGTTCCAAGTAGTGCCCTCAGGAAAAGAAAAAAAAACCAAACAAACCAACAAACAAACCAACAAAAACCACCAAAAAAAAATCCCACAAAAAACCAAACCAACACCAATAAACCTGGTTCCATTAATTCCTGTTTAATCATGTCAAGAAGGACAGGTCAAGATGTGTTTCTCTGTTATTATTACTTCTTAAAACTTCCCTTCAAAACAGATTTAGCTCCTCACCAAAGCAGCTATATTTGTAATGCAAGCAAAACAACAAACAAATGTTACACTACTCATGTATTGGAAATTAGAAAAGTAGAAAATATTCTGGGTTCAGGCCTATGCAAGTCATCAATTTGACTATTTTGCAAATATCAACAGGGATGCATCTCCAGAGTTACACCCAAAATACAAGGAGACTGGAAGAAAAGCCAAGAGGGAAAAACTATATTGCTGGTGTTTCATCACTAGGAAAAAAGTCAGCTCTTTCTGTTTAGACACCCAGTGTAGTGTACTACAATGATGAAGCAGTAAATGGGAAAGTAGAGGTTAAAGAAAGGTCTTCACACTCACTTTTGACAACAGCCAAGCACATAGCTGCTGTTACATATAGTAAGAGCTGAAGTTTAAAATCACTGAAATAGAAAAAAAAGTTCTAATCATGCAATGCCAGAGCCATTTCAGACATCTTATCCACACATGAGTAGAAAATGCAATATATAACCTGCATTCTCTAGAGAGGCAGGCAGGGACCATATGCATTGAATACACCTGATCCTGCATAAACATCTGTGCTTGGGCATCTTAGAATCACAGAATGGTTTGGGTTGGAAGGGACCTCTGAAGGTCATCTAGTCCAACCCCTCCTGCAGTCAAGCAGAGGCATCCTCAACTAGGCCACATTGCCCTGAGTCATGTCAAGCCTCACAATGACTTAAATCAACACCTGCATTTCTGACCTTTCTGTTTTCAAAAATATGCTATCTTTATCTCCCAATTTTAGTGAAAGCTTAGCTTTAGTGCCAGTTGACTTCTCAAGCTGATAGTTGTTCAGACCCTTGCAACACAAAGTGTATAAAACTCCCGTGCTCTCACTTGTTTCCAAGCAAGCTCAAGATTATGGAGAACATTACCTAAGTGCCCTCTTAATTTTCAAATATTTGAATAGAGTTATTTGCTGCATTCCATCTAGTTCAAATATGTTACACAGCATCTTAGCTTGCACCATTCATTATCTTCAGCTAGGGGACATAAATCAATCATTTTCACAGCAGCAAGCCTTGACTTCACATTGGGATGTACAGTTTACTCTGCACATTAATGTAATCTAATGAAGTATTTATTCTACCAAGAGAGTTTTATAAGGACTTCCTTTTAGGTACTGACTGAGGGAAAATTTACTTATATTTTTGTATTTTAAAGACATAAAATAGTAAGGGCAAAGACACCATGATGCTGATCTTCAGAAGACTCTTCAATTTATTGATGACTGAAATTATACAAGTCTCTCTGATCTTCCTGTTATGGACACTGTGACCTTATATTACTGCCTGATGGTTTTTATATGAGTTTTCCTGTGATCAAAAATTTATATCCTACTCATACATAACCTGAACTCCATGTAAAATTTAACATGTAATTTTCATTGCTTTTATAGCCAAACCAACTTATATTACTTCTTAAAATGAAAGTGGATTTTAATACAAAATGAAAACTTTTCCATAAAGAAGCAAACAAGAACAGGAAAAAATGTGATACAGCTGAAAGTAGATTTACAGTTCCATGAAAAGTCCCCAGGAGTCCCTTACATTGTATTAAATAACTGTCTTTAATTACATTCATTGATTGAATCTTCTGGTTAGGCTGACCTAACAGAGATAACAGAAGGAAAATGAAAACTATGCTACCTGGTCCCTAAATAGTTTGGAAAATGAAAAATGTAAATTAAAGCATCTTTGAAGATGCTCCATAAATACATGAGTTTGTCTAGAGTATCGAATTCTAATCAATCAGCTGTAGGAAGAGCTAACTGTTCTGGAAGGGATGGCTGTGGAGGCTCACAAGGGAAACAGCAAGCTGATTTTGCTACCATAATGAAGCAAGGTAGCCAGGATTCAACACTTTCTAACTCTTTTCTTTGAGCTCATACTTTAAAAGAACAATCAGAGCAGAGACTTCACCATTGTTAATGTGTTTATTTTGAATGTCTTCAACGGTAAAAGTTACTGTTTCTACTCAACCCCATCAGCTAATGGCCAAAAGGCTCTCAAGAGGACTTTGGGAGAGTAAACACTTTCTAGAATTCCCAAAATATTTTCCATTTTTATTCTTTTATTTCAAAATTAGTTCATTTCAAATTTAACATTTGGTCACTTCTGTGGGTTTCACATAGAAGAGAAAAAAGAATGTCAGGTTCACCACCACACAGCACTTTTTTCATTTCACATAGCAAATAACTATACTGTTACATCCTTTATGCATCAAGTATCACTTGTGTTTGCATAGCCTTTTTAGGCTGCATTAAGAAATGGAGGATTGAAAGTGCTGACATAGCAAGAATTGCACAAACAAGGCTTACTGCCTAAGCAACAAGTTGAACTGTCCCCAAAGGAGAAGAAAAAAAAAAAGAAGAGAAACCAAATTCATAAAGCTTTAACTTTTACAATTACTTAAAACATAGAAGCCAAACTTTCTTTACAGACACATACATCAGCAGTAGGTAGAAACAAAAGTACATTTTAACAGCCTTTGTCCCTGAAAAAATAACCACTAAGTTTAACCAGCTATATTATGGTATGTGAGCAGTTTGTAAATAGGGGTACTTCAAAGAAGTGCTCCTTAAGAAGCACACTATGAAAATCACTATTGCCGTCAACAACTTGCCAGCCCATGTGCCAGGCACACAATTTGAGTTTCTTACCTGCAATTTGAGTTTCTTATCTGCAGACAATCCAGAGTAACCTTACCTGGGTTAGTGTACAGGTGACTCTCTACAGTTTTCCCAATACTCTGCAGTTTAACAGCTTGAAGGGACTCATCACCATGCATGACTCTTGGCAAGCTGCCCAGAGCATCATGAACCAAATTTGCCACTTCTCTAACATCAAAGAGCTTCAGAAGTTCAGAGTACACCGATGGGAACGAGCTGAGAAACACAGCCTAGAGGAAAAGTGCAAAAATGGGCAGTCAGATATTGCACTGCATTTTAGAATTTACATAAATGTAGAAATGAAGTAACTGTACTTCTACATTCCAAGGGTAGTTAGTAGCTTTAAAAGTGACCGTGTTTTCAGAAGAAATATTATCACATTAATTAACAAGCTTATACTTGTGACTATTCTCCTGTAAGCATTATCTAATGACTGTCCATCTCTCTCAGGATGAAGTCACAGTAAAAAGTTCCACTTAGAATAAAAATACTAATACTTTATGGATTCTTCACAGTCTAAAATTTGGGTGAAGGTTTTTTTGTTTGTTTTGTTTTAAGAGAAGTAGTGTAACAGCCTCCATATTTTACTTTTTTCATATAACAAACACTTATTTTGGCACAAGACAGCACTGGTAGTCCTGACTCGCTTCAACAATGCAAAAACAGGGTTGGAGACCATTATGAATATGGAAACAAACCCTGGAAAAGGAAGGAGAGCAATGTCAGACAGAAGATGACAGAATTGGCATCCCCTTTTTCTTCCTTCAAATCCTGATAATTCTCATCCCTCAGAACTTCCTCACACTGCTGTCAGAACAGATAATTCACAAGGTTAAAGACACTGAAGAATTTTAATTGTGGTTGCTTCTGTCATTTTGCTATTATTTTTTGACTCTACCTGCTTACATGATACAGGACAGAAAAACCACCTCTCTACTCAGTTATCTCCAATTCACCACTTGGCGAGCAATTTTCTACAGAGATTCAGAAATTAATCTTTCTTAACAGGTCTTAAGCACCTCAGGTTAGAGAAACAGGAAGAGTATGGCCTATCTATGATCTGTACAAGTTGGTAAATTGATAGCACAATGCGTATGTTTTGCCCTTTTACTTTAGCAGTAGTCACTTTTATCAACTGAAATAAAGACTACTAAACCATACAGTTCATTAAGACTTATTTTTTTTCTGTAAGGCATGAAAACAACGATAGCCTTTGGTATGGCTCAAATTCTTCTGTTCTAATGTGGTTAAACTAAGCTGTAAAATGCCCAAAGCAATTTACTTTACTTGTATCCAGTAATACAAACATAGTAGTTAAAACTTAATTATTAGCTTTAGCATTATCTATGCCAAGATGAGTTCCAGTACGAAAATTTGACAGTACAGGACAAAGAGTTTGAGAATGAGATGAAAAATGCCATTTTGCTCTAGTAGAAGCACATTTTCTTTCCTGAGAATATAGGTAAGGACAGACACACTTTTTGTATACTGGATGTGGAAAGTGGCAATAAGCAAGGCAAGCTTGCAAACTTACTTGCAGCTGAGATAAAGCACTAGCTCCTTTGCTCTCTTGGGAAAGGAAGAAACGTACGGACATAAGGAGCTCTTGAATGCAGCATCGAAATTCCTCTTCATTTTGTCCACCAGTGGCAATAGAGAACAACCTTCGAGACTGAACTATGTATTTAAAGATATATTCCTGTGCCTATAAATGTCAAAACCAGAGATACCTTACAGAAACAAACCAGCTCATCTTTAAACATGACACACACACTGACTGTATCATTCAAATAATGACAAAGGACTGAAACAGAACACTGTGGTGTTTGATTTTGGCAAATCTTTCCATTGAAACAGTTAACAACAGCTCAAAAGCACGGTCAGGAATGCTATTTCTGTGCCATCCTATATCTCTACAAAGCAGGGAACATTTGGGGTTTTATTTAATAAATAAGAGTATGGCAAAATCTCAACACTGCCCCCTCTCCCCCAACTCCTGCATCTTTGGCTACAGAAACATCTATTTGCAGAAAGATACAAGGCCAGTTCAAGAAAAAGGCTCAAATTTTGAGCGGTTCTTGCAATTTCTCTACCTATTAAAAGTTGTTTTTCCTGTCAATTTTCAACCACATAACAAAAAATAATAGATTTTTTTAAATAGAATTAAAAAGGCAAAACTGTGGGAATCTAAATTAAAAATACAGCCCTTCCTTATTAGCAAGACATTTAAGTTAACAGCAGTATAGAAAAGGCAAAGATGGGTACTATGTCAATGGTTATTTTTGGACCATATCACTTGTCCCAAACAGATGATGTTGTACAATTCACCCTGACCCCACCCTGTGCTCTACTGATGGTACAGAATGGGGCAACAAGAGCAACAAATCCCACCATTTTCCATTTTTGAAGTTGTTGGTAGTCTATAAATAGATCATTTAAATATACAATTGTCTTTGATGATTTTTACTACCTTTAATACTTCCTGTATGTGCTCATGCAGCTCCACTTCAGTGACTCGATCAATATGCCACTTCAGTACTTTTATAAGATCTCTAAAATAGAACAACAGAAAGTATTGAAGTGGGAGAAGGGATAACTCTGCACATAAAATGCAACCCAAAAGCTATCATAACAAACACTGACAAAATAAAAAATACATGTCTAGATCCCACTAATCACTATAGGTCAAACAATACACTTAGTTTTCAGTCTGATGAAAGCCATCCAGTCTGTCTCTGATGAACAGAAAATACCAGTGTTCCATATGCAGCACAATGACTTTGCCAAGGATAGACAAGATCATTTTAGTCAGAAGAGTTTCTGACAGCATGGAGCATCCCTGCTAACATGCATTGACTTCAATGGAAGCCTAAGTAGTAAATAATAGAGAGAGAACAGCATACTAAGTGTTACTAACTAGTGCACTGCTCTGCACAGAGAGTGAACACAGTTGCAGCTGGATGATGTTAAGGTTCCTGTGTTTTCCAAAGTAATTCAAGTAAAGAAAACTACTAAAGAAAACTATTTTAAAATTAAGCCAATGCTATAGCATTAGCAAATAACTTTTCTGGGAACTTAAAGTTTTCACTCTTTATTGATGGCCCAAATCTAGTCATTCATACAAACACTGTATTTCTAATGACATCATTGCATGTAACCTAATGGGATTGATTCTGCTGAGTTTAACAGCAATTGTCAGCATTTAAATCAGATAAAAAAATACAGAGACTTCACCTGTATGCAAGTGCTCCTGCAAAATGACTTTCAATGTAAGTGTCCATTACTGGCTTAAAATGGTGAAACTTGCTGTCCTGCAGCAAATTTATTATGTGAACCTAAATCCAAAAGAGAAAGAAAGGAAAATCTTGTTTCTCTTCTTACTTAGCTCTTAAATAGTATTAAACATCATCACAGAACAAACCTTACCAAACAATCAAATACTTTTGATCCATATTTTTGAGAATTTTCATCTAAAATCCCAAATAAAGTGTCTAGTGTATCTTGAAGAAACTGAATGGAGAAAATAAGAGATAATTTGTTATTAAACAGGTATTTTTGTGACATCTCTCATATTACCTAAAAGCATGTAGAAATATATACCTTCACTATTTCTGAACCATCAATTTCTTTTAATTTTGAAAGGCAACCTGCAATTTTGTCTGGGTGGGTTCTCCATTTCAGAAGGTCAAGCATATCTCCTGCAAAACCAAAACGCAAGCTTAAAGTAGGAAACAAAATAACACTTCAGATTTTACATTCTGCTACTGCAGTCCACTCAGCAAAACCTTGCATGATTATAACAAAAGAACACATCTGAAGATTTGCTATGATTTTCATTCCACCCCATATATGCTCCAGTAATAGAAACACAAGAACATAATATGGGGTCACTAAAATCAGCCTTCTGTGGCAACTACATAATACAATCCTGCTCAGATATATGTCCACTACCACCTAAAGAAAACTGATTATTTTGCTGTCTCTTGTCCCATTGAAGGATGCTTTCCAAAGCTGTCCTCTGACAGCTAGAAATAATCTCCCAATTACTAGTTTAAATATGTTTAAATACTCACCCTCCTATGTTTTTCAAGAAAACAAATGTAGTCCTGCTTTATTAATAAGCTACACAAACTCTTCCAGAAAATAAACTCTTCTAAAACTCACCTCAATGCCTTCACACTTCCTCCAGTTTTAGTTCATTCTCCTTCAGTTTTCTTAAGTGGTTAACTATGTTACAGATAAGATTATATCACTGTTTTCTCTCTCATTAGGAAGCTCATATGTCTGCTGTAAACACCCCAAATTCTAAAACATGTGAAGCAACTCCCATTCTCATCCCCTTCCAGCCCTTTGAAAAAGAGATCAATCCTAGCCCTAATGCTTCTTACCCAGTAATGTTTAACTTCCACTCAGGAAGAAAATTCCTCCCACTACAGTGCAACCTGCTAGTTCACTTTTAGCCTTTAGTAACCAGATTTAAAATTCCTATTCTCATCTGTACCTTTTTCCAATTTCTAATCTGCTACTTTTTCTCTAAGTAATAATATTTTTTTTAAACCTTTAAAAAGAAAGATTAAGGATTTTATTCTGGCACAATATGTCTTTGATAAACTCATCTTATGGTACATATTGTTTAGCTACATATCCATCCTTTTGTCCATGGCTTCTTTAAAGTACTTGCACAAAATTCAAAGGGTGATAGTCCATTTAACATATCACAGTATCACAGTATCATCAGGGTTGGAAGAGACCTCACAGATCATCAAGTCCAACCCTTTACCACAGAGCTCAAGGCTAGACCATGGCACCAAGTGCCACATCCAATCCTGCCTTGAACAGCTCCAGGGACGGCAACTCCACCACCTCCCCGGGCAGCCCATTCCAGTGTCCAATGACTCTCTCAGTGAAGAACTTTCTCCTCACCTCGAGTCTAAATTTCCCCTGGAGTAGCCTGTTCTTCACTTGTCCTGAAGCACTACATTTATTTCTCTCTGTTCATACGCTGTTGCTTTCAACTTCAGAGATGTCCTAAAAAACACCTTGCTATGAGACTGGAAATTTCATGTCTCATAGTATTCAATATTCCTAAAATAGAACTGTACAAACTTGGCTTGGCTTTTGAGCAGTTGATCCTGACCCTTGTTGAATTCTGACATGTTGCTGCTACTCCTTCTATTGCAGTTCCCTGCTTACACTTCACATTTGCTGCCCATGACGCACTCAAACTTAGGTCTGCAGAGCTCCTTTCAAGTTGTGTTTAATAAAATTCCACATATTTTGAACCACTGAATTAAGTAAACCCAATGGGCCTTTACCTTCAACTTTACTGTTTCCACATTTCTGTACCAGATTTTTTTAATTTCTTGAAGCTTGTCCATTTGAAGGAGAGAACCTTAAACACTGTCCAATCCTTCCAACAGTTTAAAATCAATTATATTATAGTTTATTACTGTCAAGCACTGTCTTAGAAGGACTCAGTTCTTCAGAAATGTTCTCAGTACTTACCAAACTAAGGAGTTAATACATGTTTTCCTCTTGGTTCAGCAATTATTTGGGTACTTTCTACCATAGACTGTTTTCACAGCCAAGCACATTTGAGCCATACTCATCTTTGTATCATATTTTTCATCCCAGTTTTCTTGAGGAAAGCTCATCACTCTGACAGCAAGAAATTATGTAATATTTCTGTCTTTAATAAATATCCACCTATATTCAAATTTTGCCATAAGTGTTAATGACAAACACCCCACATGCTATTCCACCAATATTTTGCTGCTTTAATAGGTCTTGGTGGGCAGACTTTTTTTTTTAAAATGCATTTATACAATTGTTCTTTTGGTTTTGCTACATGCTGTGCATGGAGCTTTTTGGATTAAAAGAGATCTTTGATCTGCACTAAGAATGCTGATGAGTCCCACATGTGCATCAGAGACACATCCAAAGACCAAGTAAAAAGAATAGATCTTCTTACTCCTTCTGTTGTGAATTTTCAAGAAACAAGCATTATAAATCCAGTGAACTGCATTTATCTTTTGGATCATTAAGTGGACCTCTACACTTTATTCTATTTAAGCCTCAACTTGTAGCAGAGCAGTCGAGAGTCTAACTGAACCTGTCAGTTCATAGCAGGAAAAACACTTCTTTATAGGTTTTCTTGGTGGAAGACAGTTGACACTCAGTACCAGGGATTTGTTAGGGGATTAAAACAGAGAACACAAATATAAGACACTCACTTCAAAGCACTCATTTGAAGGGAAATGCTAAGGAGGAAAGGCATTGCTGAGATAAGAGCTGTGAATAGCCCAAGTGGAGACAATATGAATAGAAAACCTGATGTGAGTCACAAGGGGAAGAGATAGCAGTGTGTCATGTATTAAGAGAAATAAGAATATAAAATTGAGCCCAAAAATTGACCCATTAGGAAAACATAGTTTTGGAAAAGGGAAAATGTCAATGCTGCTCATAGAATTTGCTGAAGAAGAAAAAAAAAAAAACAATGCCTTCTCTTAATCATGATCAGATTTGTACATTTTAAATAAGCTACACTTGAACTACCATTCCTACCCAACAAAACACTTCTCAAAATGTATTCTAAGTTTAATAAAAGCTTTAGAATCATGGGGTTTGGGATGATCTTTCCATCTCTCTCTCCTATAATTGAGACATCAGAAATTGGCCTGGTGTAGCATCACAGAACTTTGAAAGAAAAAAGTTGAATTCCAGAGCTGGAAGTCCGCATTCCTCTTCCAAAAGGCTGCTTCTGTGGTTTCCAATACTCCCTTCCAACTGAGGTCACTCTGGAAAGCTGCCCCTTGTTATTTTTGTTTTGTTTATCCCTGTTCCAGCTTTTTTTTAAATGCAGATATATGTATAATACCTTTGCCTTATAGCAGATGTGCTATATGGCATGTTGCTCTGCTGATGAACAGCTGCATACTGGAGATGTCCCAGTCAGTGCTGAGAAATTAATTGATACCAACTTGCTAAAATGCCCTGACTTGTTGGATGGATCCCAAGACTGTCAGGCAGAGATTCCCCACTATACATCAAAACCAGCTAAGAATATTACATGTAAAAGCTGCTGCATTTTTTGGGGTATCAGTAACTGATTAACTGTCCAGGATCAGAAGTTAAGCGAAGGAAAACCTAACTGGCAGACAGTTTATATAAGGATGTATTCTAGTATGTTGATGAACGCACAGACCCCTGGTTAGAAGGCCTCCAAAAACTGTTTGGAAGTAATGCTAAAACACCCTCCCAAGTACCCGAGGTAAGGAAGTTATGGATCCCAACAACAGGGACTCAACCTCTTTTCCCCAGTCCCCATAATTTCAATACACATGAGACCTGATGGCATGTGGGGAAAATCGGTGAGAGAATGACAGCTGAGTAAAACTTCCCAGCAAGCTAGTAAAGCTGTGGCCTAATTCAGTCACACTCTTTACAAGTTGGGTTTGGGGTTCTCCCCCACATAATGGCCAGAAAAATAGCATAATTTTCAATTCATTTTCAGGCTGGACATTGTTGTCTGTAGACATAGGCAGATCTCCAAGAACTTCAGAAAAAAAACTCTCCAACTTAATACCAAACTAAAAAAATACCAATAATTTTCAAAAATACCAATACAATTAATTGTATACTAAAAAAAAAAACAAAACAAAACAACACAGATTTTTTAAATTCTGTATGTTTTAAATATGCTACATTCTCTCAGGGATAACTGAATTAATGCTCACATGACCAGATATCTACATGCTTTGCTCTACGTTTATTTTTTCTGAGCATGCAATAGTTTTTGGCAAATTTTTTCTTAAAAGAATGGGGATTTGGAAACTCACCAAGAAGAGCTTCCCAAAGTAGATCCCTGGAGAAAATATGAGCCTGTCTGTTGAAAATATTTCCACCCTCTGAAATACTGCTGAAATAATTGTTAACTCTTTCAGAGCTGAAAAGGGGATCAATATTGCTTGGATTTCTACAGCCTCTTACTCAAAATATGGTTAAAAATAGATTTTAAAAATTAAGAAGATAAAAAGGTATTTTATGAGCTATGTCACAGAGGTACTTACATTGAGTACAAAATACCTCCTTTACGGTGAGTAGTTATTAGTATTATAATGCCAGACAATAGTGTAATTACTTATCAGTGATACACTTAGGTTTCAAGCAGCACTTCCATGTGTAAGTACCAGTAGATTCACAACATTTCCTAAATCAAGGAAGCTTTAACTGAAGCAAATTTAGCAAACTTTGGGAAAATCTTTCTTTTGCTAACTTTTAGTACTTTGAAGCTAATTGCTATGAGAATACAAAATGGATATGTATTATGAAACAATCCACTTACTACATGCACATAGTTCTATTCTGGACAATTGCTACTAAATGTGAAAATAAAGGTGATTGTTTCAGTTTTTAACATCTACTTTACTTGTTGTGAAACACCTGTAATCACCTTGCAAGTAAGTAGCAATTTTATCATCATGCATATAAAAAGGTAAAGACACAACCATTCAAACACGAGAGAGATAAGGAAGACCCAAAAACTGTCACAAACAACTTAGAAGAAAAAAAATTACAGTGAGTCTTTCAAAGAATGGTGAGAAATACATTACTAGGCAAATGCATAATAGTTAGAAATTAATGGAAAACTGTTTCAGTTGCAGACTGTAGCTAATACAGCAAATAAACAAGAATTTTATGAAATTTTATAGAGCAATGGTCAAACCCAGGTATTTTTATCTGCTAATCCCTACATGCAGCATGTAAGATTGTTCTAAGTTAGCAGCAACTATTTGTTGATTTAAAGAAAGTGCTGCAACAAAAAAAAACCCCAGTATGTGCTTAATTAAAACCAAACTGCCAAAGCCTAAAGCCTACAAGTAGTATTTCATGAGAACTCTATAACAAACAGATTAAGAAGTTATGTAACGCAGCTGGGTTTTGATAGTTGATTCCAAGAGTGCTGCATTTGATTCCAGTATCATTCTAATCCGAAAAGCATTCCTGAACTACTTAAAATCAGTGATTTATCATGTTGCATTGGTTTCCATATGGATATAAAAAAACTAGGAAGAAAACCAGTTTGGTGGACATCCATGCCTGCTTGGCATGCAAAAGGCTAGCTGTCACACCCCTTTAAACTGATCACATTTTAAAACACCAAAATATCCTACCATTTTGTGTGAGTTTAGTGGAGCAGAGAAAGGATGTAATCCAGAAGGACTCTTTAGTGGTTTTTACTGCTTGGCTGTTGTTTCCTAGGAAAATTCCCTTTGAAAAGGGGAGCTTGAGGTAGCGACCAGAATCCTGAAGGTTTGTGTTTTCCTCACACTGTGAAAACAAAGCAGTTTAAATAACTACTGCAGCCAAACAAAGGACTAAATTCTTAAATTAGATGAATTAATATTGTTTGCTTGTCAAAAGCTGAAGTATTTTACTATGCCTACTGGAGCTCTGGTTTTGGATCATAGCTTCATATCTTACTTTGAAGTCTAACAAATTTGCATAGGTTATGTCAAATGAATAGCTGCAAATCTTGGTGCTAAAACAAAAAATTACATGGGAATATATCAAATTCTCTGAACAAAGAGATAAATGTCATATATGGAAACAAAAAGTCCCCAAAAAAACCCCAAAATATCTGTAAAATGATTACACTGAATAGATCTGCATAAATGAGCTGGCTTGATTTCGAATTTCAGGAATTCATTAAGTGGGTATCATGGGGTTTACTTGTGGATTTTAGTTGAAACTACCTTTATGAAATCCATTATAAACACAATGAAATACAATAATGACTTAGTAAAACAGTTTATTGAAAACACATACATAATTAAATTGTCATATTTAACAAGAAACTTAATATGAAACAAGTGACAAGTTTATCTCTCATTTGGCAATGAATACAGACTTTGGCAACCTAGTGTTTCCAGGCACTTAAAGTATGTTGCAGAGGAATAACTACAGCTAAAGATTACCAATTCATATTACCTTGTGTACAATGAGTTCATGGGTGCCATCTGGCAGAGTCCTCCCATTTTCCTGCATCAGAGGTACGAAAGAAAAGCCAAACAATTTCTTCTCACCCTTTTCTTTTGCTGAAATACACATGTAAATAGCACCACTTAAAGTTACGATTATAAATTGTAGAAAAAATAAATGCATAGAACACAATAAAGGATGTAAGAAAGTATACCAGAAGCTATTTGCACTTAGACTAGGATTCTTTTTTCCAGATTTGCATATTATCTTCTATGAGCACAGAACTACAGAATGTCAGGGACTGGAAAAGACCTTGAAAGATCATCTAGTCTAACGCCCCTGCCAGAGCAGGATCATCTATACCAGATCACAGGAACACATCTAAGCATGCTCTGAAAATCTCCAGGGAGGGAGACTTCACAGCTCCCCTGGACAGCCTCTTCCAGTGTTCTGTCATTCTCAAGAAGGAAAAAACTCCTCCTCGTGTTTACATGAAACTTCCTATGTCTCAGCTTCCACCCACTGCACCTTGTCCTGCCATCGAGCATCACCAAGAAGAGGTTGGCTCCATCCTTCTGGCACTCATTCTTTACATATTTATAAACACTGATGAGGTCACCTCTCAGTCTGCTCTTCTCCAAGCTAAAGAGCCCCAGCTCTTTCAGTTTCTCCTCATAAGAGAGATACTCTATTCCCTTAATTGTCTTTGTCGCTTTGCGCTGGACTCTCTCAAGTTTGAACTGGGGGGCCCAGAACTGGGCACAGTACTCCAGATGTGGCCTCACCAGGGCAGAGTGAAGCAGAGGGAGAGCCTCTCTTGACCTACTAGTCACAGCCCTTTTAATACACCTCAGAATGGCATTGGCCTTCCTGGCCACAAGAGCACATTGCTGGCTCATGCTCAACCTCCCATCAACTAGGATCCCCAGATTCTTGTATTTCACTGTAAATCAGAAAACAGCATTCTGGAATGATTTGCTATTTATTAACAACAAATAAAGGAGACTTAATGTATAGACTGACAGGAAATCCAAATGAATGTGACCTAGCCAGTCCAACATGAAGAAATGAGGAACTTTTAATGATGATTATCCTTTATAGTAGCTTCTACCTACTGGTCTCAATTTTAGGTCAGCCACAATGCACTTCTGTTTTCCAATAATCCACCTGCCTCTAGAAATATGCCTAAAGATGTCACTGTTCCATACATGAATGCTAAGACAGCAGGTAACATTTTCAGACTTGTATACCAAAGCTCGAATTCCAAATCTCACTTGAAGCCTCTGAGTGTGGATGCTGAACACTTTTGACTATCAACCACTTGTCCATCTAATGTGTATACCTACATGACTTCTCCATCTGGGTTAAACACAGTTGGGGCGGTGCAAGCAATCATAACAAAAATATTCAACTTTCTCCTAGTATTTAGGCATTACCAAAGCACTTAGTCACACTAAGTAGAGTTGCAAGCCTGAAAAGCTGTGTCATGAAAGCATTACAGAGAAGAATCACACAGCTGTCTCCTTCCTGAGGTACTATGGAAGCTCATGTGCTGAATGCAGCTGTAAGAAAGAGAACCAGGAGAAGTCATGAACAGTGCTTACTGGAACAGTGCCGGAATTCACAGCGGATGTGTGCTCCCCTGAATTTATCCACAGGAATAGGCAGTTTCAGCAGCTCAGCCCATCTGGGACCGTTGTTATGATAAAGCACAAAGGAATGGTACTCACTGGCTGGTGGCTCTCCAGAGCCAAATGAGATAAAATCCTAATAAAGAAAAAGTATGATTGAAGATTGCTTTTTTCACTGGTAAGAAATCAAGAAAGGCTATTTAATATTTACTCACACATCATAAATACAACCTATCTTAAAATGCTCAATATATTCAGTTGGCACCAGACTATTTGTAGCAGCCATTCTTTGTCTTGTCACCCCACAGCCCTGAAAATCATGCATATTTCAAAGAGAAGAAAAAAAAAAGGGCAAGCTATATATTCATGGAAAAGGTTGAAGGTGAATAGAAAACTGTTCGTTTGTATAAATATAAACCAGTGTCTGTTTGTATCTCCAGAAGCATGCAATCAAATCTGAATAAAAGAAGGAACATAAATTCATTCTTTTATTGATACACAGTGGTGATTTTTGCATCAAGGTCCTCTGATGAATATCAGGCAAAAGTCTGAAAATGACTGAAATATTCTCTGTCACATGAGCAAATACATACCTACTAAGAATTATTATGAAATCAAAATTTCTCCATAACTTGATCTTACTTCAGTATTTTTCAACATCTTAATGGAATCATAAGTTACCTGGCTGCAATTATAAGTATTTATCTGAATCAAAATTGATCACAGAAATAAAACAAACATACATTTTATAAAGGTTTTAAGCAAAGTGGAAGTGTTTAAGAAAAGACTGGATGAGGCACTTAGTGCCATGGTCTAGCTGACTGGATAGGGCTGGGGGATAGGTTGGACTGGATGATCTTGGAGGTCTCTTCCAACCTGGTTGATTCTATGAAATACCAAATATTTAAAGAAAGCAAAAGGCAAACATAACCTTTCCAAAACGATTTTGTACTCTTCAAACAATGACAACAAAAGATTACTTAGATGCGAAAAGGTGTACCAAGCATTTAACTACAGCAAGAAAAACATACAACAAATATACCTTTAAAATTTGGCCACTGCTATCCACGACATGCATTGTCACTTCCACATTTCTGGCCACGCTTTTCCCTCCTTTCTCAAATTCTCCTCTTTCTACAGTGATATACAAATCATTTCTCATTTCACCTATTAAACAAACAAAACCAAACCAAAGAAATAAGTGTACGAACACCAGTTCAACTTGCTTACCTTTTGCTTTTAGTACTTCGGTGCACTTTCATCTCTGTGTCCAAACAATCCATAATTTATCATTATTTTTGCAATTTAAACAATTGTCTTCATAAAAAAACACCAACAAAGCTCAAAACACAAGAGATTTCTAAGGGCCTCTCTTCATCTGGTGGCTTTTTTTTGTCTTTACAGTGACACCTCTAGCTATACCAAAGTTGGTGTCTAGCTTCTTATCACTTAATTTCTCTTTTAATCCAGGCAATATGAATGTATTTTCTTTAATTTCTATTGACTGCATTTCTCTGTTTAAGGTCTCCTTGATGGACTGATGGCAGTTTTTTACACTTAATCCTGGAAAAAAGTATTTTACTTTGAAAAAAACAAAGAATTATGTATGGGAGTTCTTTATATCAGAAAGGCAAGTTTCCCAGTTTGCTGTCATTCAAATCTATCTTTCTCAACTAAAAGATCTCAACACATTTTACACTACAGAACATTCTAAAGTTTACTAGCAAAAAGTTATCTTAGTTTATTTTACACTTGCTGAAAAAGCTTCTGAGAACTAAAACCAATCTTTTCAACACTTTCAAACTAGAAACCAAACACAGACATGATTGCATGTAACATAGTCTGCAGAAATTAATAAATAGGGTTGCCATATTTAAACTAAAATTCTTTGCACATTCAAACAGTATTAAGCTACATATTCTGTCAGACCATAATCAGATCTTCTGGATGAGATTAATGGCAGTTTTATTTTAGTTTCAGTTGACACAAACCACAAAGATCTCAGTTGATGAAAGGACGAAAGTTTATGAGTAGTAAAGGAGGAGAGGATGGAGGTAGAAGCAGTAGAGGTGGTGAATGGACTGCCATGGTAGGGCAGCTAAAGCTCCTTCTAAAAATTATAAATTAACCTAGCTCTGGACAAATTTACTAGGAACAACTTGGAAGCAATTGCACTTTCCTTGTGAAACAGAAAGCTGAAGGATGAACAACATCATAACTAGGGGCAATTTCTATATTTGGTACGAAAAGAAATCGAGAATATACACTATCATATAGTGAACTGCAGATTTAGTACAATGGGAATATTTTCTCTTAATAAAGCAGATTTTCACGGAGCCCTGGTGAAAAGGAATCAAGTACTACAGTTTTGTGTACTTACAGTTGTATCACTTCAAAGCCAAACATGACATAGATACTTGTCCAGTGAAAAAGATATGTAAATGATACATAGGAAGTACATCTTCCATTTCTCACTTTATTTTAATGCGCAAATAAATATGACCTGCTTGAACTTTCCAGGCTAGCCTCATGTTTCACAATTCTTCCATTTATTTTACTGCATATAAATCTCCAGTGATTTTTAAGTACCAGAAATAATGACCTTGTTATAGCCATCTATTAGCTTCACAATATTATTCCATCACTGCATGCAAAATAATGAAATTATTCCTGCAGGGCACAATCTAAACTATAAAAAATAACCCCAAAACCACCAAGACAAAACTGGTCAAAGCCTTGAGAACCACACTGATCAAAAACCACAGGTGCTCTTGTATTTCCTTATTATCAACTGTCTTCTGAAGCAAATACGCACAAAGGCTAGAATACAGCTAGATAGGACGAACAGAAACAAACATTAGGATCTGATGGTATTCCCTGAAGAGTTTTGTGTGAAGTCAAGGATGAAAGAGCTGAATTACTAATAAATATGTGCAACCACTGAATCAATCTCCGGTTCCTAGTGGGAACCAGATTCAGAGTAAGAAAGTTTGTGGTGATTATTCAGGTAACAGACAGCAAGACAAAAGGAATTCCAAACTCAAAAACAAACAACCTTTTCCAAATGATGTTGCTAATGTGAGAAATGTGTAAGTTCAAGGCATGAATTGTGGAAGGAAGATCAACTAAAGGATATGAAACAGATCACAAGCAGTTCAGGAAATCCCTCAAGGTGAAAATAGCTGTAGGCTGGGAGAGCATAAGGGAATAATTACCATACATGCATAAATGCATGCGCTGTTCTTACCCTTCCTTAGGTGTCTGTTTACAACACTCAACTAGATGGGCTCTTAGTCTGAATCACTGTTTTGTGTTTATTCAACTCATAAAATCACTCTTAAAAATACTGGATTCTGCTAAAACACTACTGCAATATGGAAAAGTTTTAGAAGGTAGTACAATACAATTATAAAAGAGCATGGAACATGTTTGGTCCTTGCCTAGCATAGCTTATACTAGGACTGGTTCTAGTTCAAGAGTTTCATGTTCAAAAAACTGACAACAAAGCATCATTAAAATGAGAAGCTTTGTTATATAGTTGATTTTAGCAAAAAAATGTAGTTGAAGCAATTTCTCTTTAAGGATTCACTTAACTTCTACACCCACTTGTTCTAAATTCAGTCATTATTTTAATTTGTAAGCAAGGAATGATTTCAATTGTCCATGAGGTTTTCACCAAAACAAATTAATCACTATTTCTCAAAAATTTCATGGCCTAGCCCAGATGGAACTCAGTAAAAACGTGAAGACAAATTTCCCACACTCCCCTTCTTAAACAGAGTAAACTGTACCAGATTGAAATGAAAACGACAGTGGAAGAGGTTGCTCAGGGAAGTGTGGTGTCATTGGAAGTGTTAACGGCCAGCTTAGATATAAAATCTAAGCAATGTGATCTACTGAAATACATCTTTGTCCATGGGGAGGCAGAGATGAGAACCTTCAAAAATTAAGATGATCTTTAAAAGTCCCTTCCAACCCAAATCATTCTATGATTCTATGCAAAAATAAGAAAATAGTTTCAAAAGTAGTAATCAGAGCCTCAGAGAAACTCATCAGGCTTTTAAAAACTGTGTCTGCATTTCAAGGTTTAACAAAAAAGTAAATGCAAAACCCATAGAGCCAAACCTCTGGAATTGTCAGAGGAAAACAGATCACAGGGGAAAAAGACACAGGAGTAGGATATGCTTTCACAAATATTGCAGCCTTATCCTCTGACAGAACCTTTGCAGAGATTGTACTCAGTGTCATGAGACGATAGTTTAGATTGACTTTGTCCTGATCTACATCGAGTCAGGAAGCTCTACTCTATTTTTAATGTCTGAGAGCAAATCAAGACACATGGATCACATAACTGAAAGAAAATGACAGATTTTCTCCATCACCATGCAAGGCAAAATAAATCCAAGAGAAGACTAAGCCTCTCACACTATATGAGGAGTAACAATGTCTTAAATGGAAACAAACAGAACAGCAGAAGTGAGATAACTGAAACAGACTAGAGAACTAACCAAGAGTGCAAATTATGGGCAAGGGTACAATCTGCATCAGACAGACGTAACAGCAGCCTACTTTTCTAGAAGTACATGGCATATCTGACATTTTATAGAAGTGACTCATTAACTCCAGCACTTTGGAGCTACTTACTTAGTACTCTATGATTGCACCTATTTGGCTAATCAAAAATCAGATTTTTAAATATTAAAGGCTACAGACTGAAGCAGTCCTAGAAGAGCTTCTACTACAAAGTGAGAGCTAGAGTTACATGACAATTGAATTTCCATGGAATTTAACAAAACTCCACAAACCCGCAGTGATGTGCATACAGTGTTAAGTCCCACACGAAGCATGAAGGTTCTGTGCACATTCTGCAGGGACAATTTTGTTTGTGAAAGTCAGTGTTGCTAAATCAAAATGCATACAGAACTGCACCAGCAGTACTTGCCTCTTCATATGGTGCTGTCAATACATTTCAGCTTTCACTTGGTAATAATACATTGAAATTACTATTTATAGGCTGAGAGAGGAAAAACTCCAAATCTACCTATATAGGTGCTAATCAGGCACGCTACAGCTCGGGATTTCTGACCTAACAAGGTACAAACTTTATGACTTTAACTAGCAATGAATTGTGCAAGAACAGAACGGGAGCAGAGGACAGAGACCCAAGCAGCATCAATCACACGAAAGAGGCAATTACAGGAGGAGGAGAGGCCAATTAAAGTTGAAAAACAACCACAAGATAGACTATTGGAATACATGCTCAGGTAACAGAAGTCAGTCTTCCTGACCCTGCCAACTATAAGGCACAAATTTTAAATAACCAGTAAATAGAAAAGAGCCTTAAGTAGTTTGCAGCTTGGAGGTCACAGTGCATGCTCAGGGTCCTACTATCTCCGCTGTGCAGTTGCATTATGGAATGGTTCTGCAGGCCCCTTTCCATCACAGGTAGGAGAAGGTTGAATCATCATCACTCAAGACCTTTGTACAAGTACTTCTCTGCTGTTGCTCACAGAATGTACCCCCAGCTGTGGGACCTAAATGCAAGCTGACCGCAGCTCACAGGCACTTGAATACTCTTACTCAACCTCAGCCAATAGGAACAGAGGTTTGGAGAAGGTCTGATCAGGATGAGCATCAGGAGAACATCTGTATGAATGCATTATTTGTTCTTTATTCAAGAAACAGTTGTATATAACCTAAGCAGCAAAGTAAGCATCCTTCATCACAAAACTGTTTTTGAACTTAGACTGAGGAAACTGCAAGTTGCAGCTGTAGCACAGATATTATAAGAATAAAACTTGTCTCGTATTATAACCATATTCAGAACTGTAGAATTTCTTGTAGCATATAAATATGGAACAAAGTTTTCAACCTGAAGATAGTTGTCAAAGATCAAAAGTACCTGTTATAAAGAAAAGGCAGTTTAGTTTGCGAGCTATCCTTGAATAACTTTCTAGTAAAAGAAATTCCTATTTTATTAAGTACTGTAACAAACACAGCACGATTGTATTTAAACAAGATAGCATCTCTTATAGTTGGAGCTTTCAGTGTGCAAATCAAAACTGTCCTGACAGCAGCTTCTAATTTAAAAATAATTACACAGAATTCACCAGGAGCTTTTGTTAAAAACTGCTTTTCTGAAAGCTGTGCTCAGAATTCTAAGCCCTTTAGAACCATAAATTAGAAAGGAAGAGAAAATAGTATTTCATTTAGAAGAAGTTCCTGTTCATTTACCTCTCTGTAAACACAAGCTAATGAGTTACTTTGTCTTATACCCTAAACATGACTTAAACAGCTCTTAAAGCAGTTTCAGTTATAGGGATTAGAAGTCTTTGGTTGTGACAGACAAAACGGTAAATCTTGTGGTTGCAAACCGTTTTAGAATAAAGCTCCTTAGAATATACTCCAGAATGGGACAACAGCTGTCTCTGGAAGGATCTCAAAATAAAACCCCAACATACAGAAGGTGATTTTAATGAGCAAGCTAAGAATCTCTAGTCCACTTTGCCCTTTATCCTTCACGTCAATCTACACTCTGCTTTTCAGCAGCTACAAAGTTCTATGATGCCACTCTCAGTGCTGATATGCCGACAGTAACAAGCAAAACCAGCCCAGAAATCTTCCACTGCCTTTTTATCTCAGTATAGTTGGATCAGGCTCAGCTACAGTTACAATAAGAAGCAGCAGTTTACAGAAACACAAGGAACAAGGCAGAAGAAATCAGTTCAATAGTAGGTGGCCTTATGTCTGAATGATGCAGCACTGAACACCAGCATACAGCCTGAATTTCAACAAGCTGATCATATTTGCAGCAGTCAAAATGTAGCAATTGCAAGGTTTAAGTACCAAAATGTATGTGCTTTTTAATTAATAATATTGTGATTTTTTTAATTTGCATTTCTTATTTAATTTCTTTATTATTACCAAATTGTAATATTAAGGCTTTTGGTGGGGAGAAGAGATTAAGTCCTGGAATATTACGGCAATATTAAACTCTCGTTAATGCCTGTCTGGCTATTGAACCTTGATGATTTCATAGCAGCATAGAATGGCTTGTGTGGGAAATGCCCTTTAAAGGTCATCTCGTCCAACTCTGTTGCAATTAGCTGGGACATCTTTAACTAGATTAGGTTGCTCCTAGCCCTGTCCAATCTGGCCTTGAAGATTTCCAGAGACAGGGCATCCACCACCTCTCTGGGCAACCTCTGCCAGTGTTTTGCCAACCTTATCATAAAATTCTTTTTCTTTATACCTAGTGTGAATCTGTCCTCTTTTAGTTCAAAACTATTACTCCTTGTCCTGTTACTAACTGCCCCTATTCAAACCTATGTTCCTATCTTTCTTATAGGGAACTGAAAGGCCACAATAAGGTCTCCTCCGAGCCTTCTTTTCTCCAAACTGAAAACTCAAACTCTTTCAGCCTGTCCTCACAGGAGAGGTGTTCCATTCCTCTAACAATTTTTATGGCCCTCTTCTGGATCTGCCAATCTGAGTCATCACTGTGATGATTTGGGAGTTACACCCCTCCCCAAATTCACCAGACTAGACTCAATCAGCTGGAAGTTGGAAGCTACATTTATGGCTTAGCACAATTTACAAGCATATATATGTACAATATACAAATATTTACAGTTATATACAAGTTAAAAGTAATACAGAGATACATAATCCCTCCCAAAACAGTCAGACTACCCAGGAAGCTCCCAACCCACTTCCTCCCCCAGTTCCCTCTCTCTACCTTCTTCCCCTCCCCTCAGAAATAATCAGATAAACCTCTGTATATCTCACATGATAAATCTGCAGAGATCTGAGGTGAGATATCAGAAAGATGACAAGGAGATTAGAGAAAAAAGTTAGATCTGATTAAAGAGTTAAAGCAGATGCAACCACAGAGACCACCAGAGAAAAGAACAACTGCGAAGTATGTGAGAAGTGAGTACCTTATCTTGTATTTTGACTACTTGTGCCTCTCAACAGAAGAATCAGTGATACAGGTCACTGTTACTTTTCTTCTCACAGCTAAGGATTTAGTCTCTCTCAATAAAATATTCCAGTTAGCCTCAAACCAGCACATGAACTTGTTCCCACTGTCTGTTATTGATGAAGATATTAAATAGCACTGGTTCCAGTACAGAGCTCTAAGGAAAACCACTTGTCACCATTTTCCATCTGGGAATTGAGCAAATGACCACTACTATCTGGACATGACCTTCCAATCAATTCCGCAGAATGCACTGGGTTGGAAGTGGCATGTAATGGTCATCTAGTCCTAACCCTCTGCAGTAAACAGAGATATCCCCAGCCTCCACCACCTCCCTGGGCAACCTGCTCCAGCGTTCCATCACCCTTACAGTAAGAAGTCCTTCCTAATTTGCAATCCAAGTGCCCTTCTCCAGTTTAAAACCATTGCCCCTTGTCTTACTGCTACATGCTCTTGCAAATAGTCCTTTCACAACTTCCTTGTAGGCTCCCTTCAGGTACTTTAAGATGGTCTGCTAGGTGGTCTCCCTAAAGCCTTCTCTTCTCCAGGCTGAGCAACTCCAACTATCTCTACCTGTTTTTGTAAGAGAGGTGCTCCAACCCTCTGATCATTTTTGTTGCCTTCCTCTGGACCCACTTTATCAGCTCTGTGTCCTTCTTGTGTTGAGGGCCCCAGAGCTGAACACAGAACTCCAGGTGAGGTCTCACCAGAATAGAGAGACTCTCAACCTGCTGTCTATGCTTCTTTTGATACAGCCCAGGAAGCGACTGGCCTTTTGGGCTGCAAGTGCACATCACTGGCTCATTTAACATCTCATCCACCAGTACCCCCAAATCCTTTTCCAAAGTGCTGGTCTCTGTTACATCATCCTCCAGTACTTTTCCACAGGGCTACTCTTCATCACACCAATCCCCAACCCGCAGGGATAACGAGGATTGTACCATGCGGACCAATTTCTTACATGTGACACAGAGTTATGTTGTTGTTTGTTTTTTTAAAATCAATTAAAATATGTGAAAAACCACAGTACATGAGGATGGTACCTGAGAGAATGGCATCTGAGATCAGCTGAGAAATACACAAGCACACTGCATTTCACAAAGAATTTAATCACTATAGGAAGTAAAGTCCAATTATTGAAGCAATTTCACTTTTGTTGATACCAAAACAGAGGCTGGCTGCTTATCAGCAAATGTATTCAATGCTTCTAAGAAATGGGGACAATCTCACTTAGATTCTTGAAGCTGACAGTAAACATAGGTGAGATTTAAAGACCATAACAAACACCAGTCAACTGTATGTTCAGTGGTTTCTCCCTGTGTAGCAGTACCTTGACTTTCCAATCATTGTCACAAATCTTGCTATTTGCAACAACCTTTTGCACAGACTCACAATAATTACTGAGTACTGTTGACACATAATTCAACAATGAGAAAATGCTGGACTCAGTGCATAATGCAAGTATTAAAATAACTCTGCATGTGTTAGAACTTTGCAAGCATTGGTGACTTTAGTAGCATTACCGTCTTTTTACTACTGGATAAGTAAGCTTTGGCATTTAAATGAATCAAAGGTAAAGAAGAATAAATAGTTTCCTGTTCATTGTTATTCTGTGGGCTTTTTTCATTTTAGCTTAATCACAGAAACTCTCAACAGGTGCTAAGAAACACTCAATATAAAAAAAACTGATTAAGCAAACAAAATGCCCTTTGTGAGGAATTCTCAAGCTTTCAGATTTCAAATGGATTGTAGATCTAACATGCAAGATCCAGTTTCTCTGTGACTTCTTTTTTTAGCTCTTTCTTTTAACAATGAGAAGTAAAACAAGTTGCTTTGAACAAGTGGAGAATAAAAGACTTAAAAGCATTTGTAACAGAAACCTTTGACCAGTTGATTTTGTATAGCTACAACATGGAGAAAGTACTTCCAACAGTTTTGAAAGACCATGTGTTTTTACAGACCTAAAGCATTCAGTTGTTAATTTGCTGGTGACCCTCACCCAGTCTGTTGAAGAGAGCCATTGCTATCCTTGTATACACTTCCCATGAATCACTGTGACTTACTCTATGCTCAGAAGAAAGCCAGCCTAATCTTCCAAGTAGTATGAAGTGAAGACACTTTCCCCTGTTCTCCACTTCCAAATCTTTCAATCCAGTTAAAATTTGTCTTTTCTTTCCTTTACATAGATCTCCCTACTTCTCCTTCATTTCCTAGTAAACCAAGAAAATAAGACAGGAGATGGGAAGGAGAAGGAAAATGATATGGAAGTTCCTTGCCTAACCAAGCATGTTGTCATACATTAGTATCTTTGTTTTTCTCCAGTGATATGGAGAAACTATAATTCTGTTGGTACACAGGATTAAAGCTTTTAAAAAGTATTAAGACAGGATTTTACAATTTGAGAATATTCCTCACACAGAACTAGTTTTGTGATAGGTCAAAATCCAGGGTGTCTACTCCAGAATACTGCTTAAACATATTTTGTGTAACTAAAATACCCATGCAATATTACTTTCAGTAATTAAAATTACATATTTCTAGATTCTTGGAAATCAGAACAGTAAACAATGGCAGGTGTTAAATTTAGGATGTTTGTACTTCATACGGGATAAAGAAGATTGGAAAAAGCTATATCACTGCTTGTGGGAGAAAAATGCTCAAGTGTGTCAGACATTTTTTTTCCCTACAATCAACATTCTCTACTAAGTCCAAGCTTACTGACAGATACAGAGAACAAATTCCATAGTTTTCTTTACATTTTTGCTCACCATTCTAAGCTTTGAAAGAAGGAATATGCTTCTAGTCAAAATAACATCACTGGAAAATGCATGTTATCACTAGGATACTGTTTTGTGAGATCTCTCAAATAAAAAGACAAAGATTCTAGTTCTAGTTTCATTTTTTAAAGCTTCTGCAAATAGAAAGTAGGAAATATTGGAGAGCATGTACTTGAACATGAAAACAATAAAAGGCCTTCTAGCAATCCAGATGGATTACTGAGTATACTCAGAAGCTTTCACAGACAGGATCTTGAAGAGACTTAACTGGACAGCTGAAAGACATCTAACGAAGTTAAAAGCTGATAAATGCAAAGTAATGCAAGTGTAATGGTAAAAATCCCAACTTATTTTTCTTAAATAAAGCATATGAAAGCTTAACATAGGAAATGTAAAAACACTGCAATATTCTGGGCAGTTCATTCTGTCTGCTCAGTGAGCAGAAACTGCAAAACATCATGATACAACACTAAGAATCAAAATGCAATTTTTTTTTTTTACAAATAAATGATGACCAGAAAGAAATATGAACTCTGACCATAACTCAGAGTAATCCTGGCCAGATCTCAGCAGCAGTGATTCCACCAGTTTAGATCATAAGCTGAAAAAGGCTGTCTATAGCTAATTGATATCTGTCTCTGACAATCTACTGAGATGTCAGCCAACAGGCCAATTGCATCTACATAACAGTATTACATTTGGAGACAAACTGCTGTCCTCTATAAGATACAGAACATTTCAAATCATATCTATAGATGTTCTAAATAAGATTATCTTTCATATTATAGACAAAGCTGCACAGAGTACAGTTTAGGTAAAGATCCAGAAAGTAAAAAATGGACCCACCTGAACTGCTTAGCATAACAAGATTCTACAGAAAGGCATGAGATGAGTTTATGGAGTTTATGTGCTTTGCCTTTGAACATAGTAAGCAGTCAAAACAACTACTATTAGTAATGGACTCAGCACTATTAAGGATAGTATAGCTCAAATAAAACAGATGCAATTTGGGTCTTATAAGCATAAGAAGAGAAGATGTGTACATATATGGATGCTCACCACATGACAGTTCAGTCTGTTTACAACTGGTAGTCCTAGTAGGGAGGTATGGCTCCTCCAGTAAGTCCTCCTTTAGATGAACAGCTGTGCTAAAGCTTATTGCAATTCTAAAAACCTCAGCCAACACACATTAATGAGGAGGTTTCTTTATGACATTAGGTATCTTCCATAAAGATGCAAAATATGTACATGTGTATGTGCTACAACACATGAGGACATGCAGCACTGAAGTTATGCAGTATCTGATGCAGATGCTGTAAGTCTGAAGATTCCGTAAGAGGGTACTATATAAAACCACAACAATAAAAAAAAGCTGGTAAAAAGATATGAAAGAGTTTTTATATTGTATGGCCTACTATATATTTTAAGCTAACTTAAAATACTGCTCCAAAACCAGTGTATGCTTGTAAACATTAAATGCTAAATTTAATGTACTAAGTAATGATGTGCCTGCCCATCCACTCAGGAAACGGTGAACACAGATATTCTATTCAGGGTAGAATTGTCCTTCAATGCTGTACAAGACCTTCTGAGAACACTTGTGTATCTGCACTCTTGGAATGGAGTGGTTGCATAGATTTTTCCCTTAAGTTCCAGTTAAATCTAATAAATGCATGTTGATTAGATTACACTTTCATTGTCTTTCCTTCTTCCGTCAGTCGGAAGAAAGTGACTTATTTCACAGCCTTTTTTGAATCATAAATGCTATTTTTTGCCATCTACTTAATTTCCTGAAACACTTGGGAGCTATTAATTAAAAACTTCCACAGGTCCCAGAAAGAGCATTCTGTGGTTTCACCCTGTCAGGCTCCAGTGTTATAAAAAGCATTGTTCTATAAAAAACATGCATTATTATTGTCAATGAAATTCCGGTTTGGCATATATGTCAATTCTAGTTACTTTTAAAGGCAAAACCTCTAAAGAGGACAGGAGTGAAATGAAAAAAAAAGGAAGGTCAGAGAGAGCTTAAATACACCAGAAGAGAACAGAGATTTAAAATAATTGCATTTATAAAAAAGATACTGTAGTTTAGCAGCAGGAAGTATTTCTTATTGAATAATTCAAGAGAATCTGGATCAGAACCTTAACCTAAGTGCTAATTAGCCACAACAACTTACTTATTTTCAACAAAAATATAAAATAAGATCTAATTAATGACCATTCTCCATGGCAAAAGATGAAGTTCTCTAATTTATCTCTGAAAAAAGACACTACAAGAAAAACAAAATGAAAGGGGAGCATTAGAAGAAAAAAGCATTTCAAAGGCTAGGTTCCTGTGGGCATTTCAGTGCCTAGGGCATGCTGCTCTCGTTAGCCCCTGGAACTTGTCATTGCAAGAGAGAGAAGATTATTTATTTCTAGGAGAACACAGAATAAGAGTTGTACATTTTCTAAACCGAGGTATCCTGTTACTTGGATTGAAAAAGGAGAACACCAGAGCCATATATTTTTTTATAACTACAAAAAAAAAGGACAAACCAAGCCTACACAATTCTTTGAAACTGAGCTGAGAAGCTCCTTCAGCAGTTGATAACACAGTGCTCTGCTATAACATGTTTTTTTGCAGTTTAGCACATCATATTATTTCACAACTGGAAAGCAAAGGGATACAAAAGCTATGCATAGAGCTCTGAAAATTTTATAACGCAGAGCTGAAAGATTTCTTACAGGGAGCTGCAGTGTGCTCAGGTACACAGTAAAACTGATTCTGTTGTTGTTAGCCATATTATTTGCAACGCTCACGCGATCCAAACTACAAATCCAATAGTAATACAATAAATGCTAGCTAATAAGCCATAAAAATTCAACTGAATGTTTCTACTAAACATACATTTATAATCTACCTTCAGACTAAATGGCACTTGGCTCATTAATTTTATTGTACTAAATACTGAAGTCATACCAGCAGGCCATTTCCATAATAAAGCTAAAATGGTTTTATTGACTTATGTTCTGCGCATGTTTTGAGTGATTAGTAGCACTGATCAAGGTTCCAAAAGGACAGATGTTTATCTGGCAGTAAGAATGAGTGAATTCTCAGCTGTCAACTTTCAAACAGAAGTTCAAGTGAAATGCATGTCGACGGCTAAAGCTGAGTCTCATTGCTGAGATTTAACTGACTATTTAAGACTTCGTTAATTAGTGAAGTATTGAAGCTTAGCTATTCTTTTCTCAGAATTTTCATTTACTTCTGATATAGGCACTCTGGAACATGAAGACAGATCTTTGTAAGAAGGCGGCAGTCTCCACTAAAAATCTGCAAGTCACACTGCAGATAGTCAAGGCATTGTACAGATTTAGCTGACACTAAGATGTGAGTTCCTCCCTGCAACATTTGTAAGCAGCAATACAACACTATATTCATGCCAAACTAGTTTGCTTGCAAGCATGCTTTTCCTTTAAGGAGACATTTGCCTTATAAATTCCAGCAACCCATCAAACTCTTAAAAAAATTCATTTCAAGGGCAGAACTATAGATCTTCTTCCTGTGCTTGCTTCTCACATGCATATTGACACAATCTTTCTACCTTCCTTAGCATCTGTTATGTATTCGCATATTATGTCGTACAGTATAATCAAGATGCAATCTCTACATCCCCATTATTGTGCATTTCCAGTATCTCTGTTCCTTGCATTTGAAAGACAAATCTCATGAAATGAGAAGCTGTACAGAAAAATTATCTGAATCTCTATTTAGAAAGCTACCAGCTCTTAAGAACATAACGTTCTGCTGGTAATCCCTTTCTCTGCATAGTGCTCAGCAGTCTTGCTTTCAGTCATCTTCACTTCGCTGCAGTCGGATGCCAGCTCTCAAAATAGGCTGCTATAGGCTCTATGCCATTTGGACACAGTAATTACATAACGTACAATGTAATGGGGCCTCCAATTAAGTGAAGAAAACAAACATAAGTTTCTGGAAAAGCTGAAGAAGTTTTAGAACGCAGCATTTATTTAGAAAGTACCTGAGCACTTTCTTTTGCTATTTAATGAAAGGGGTTTTTTTCCTTTTTAACTTACCAGGCATTATAATATTGGAAAAACCTAGCTTCCTTGTTATGGATACTCCATGGGTAAACATCGATGTATACTCTCTCCTAATTTGTTCTATGTCTCCATGTAGCAACTGAAGAGAAACTGCCAGACCTGAAAATGAAGAAAAGCACAAGAATACGTAAGATGTTCCAACAGATTATGGTCATCAAGTATATTTGCATTACTGAGAACTGAGAAAATTTGGAGGAAGCTCAGTAACACCAAGTGCACACACCTAAATGTCTTTTAAAAGATGTATTTGGGAAGGTTGCCAACATCCAGAAATCAATAAATACTTAAAACAACTACTATGAAAATGCAACAGCAAATTTATTACTGCTATGTAACAGCTAAAATGAGAGGTCAGATCAAAATTAACTCAACAGGGAGAGACTGAGGCCTGGACTGGAAAAAGAATTGGAAAAATATGAAATCAGAAAAATATCCATCAGTAACATTTGCTATAATTTCAAATTTTCACTTCTTTAACACAATGTTGGTTTCATTGGCATGCAAGAAGTGCTAAAACAATGGTCCCTATCTATGGAAGAAAGTCTCACTGATATACAATTTATTAATCTAAACCAAACAAATAAACTCTGATAAATCAATGTAGTATGAGTATGTTTCATTCAAGAACAGTGATTTCATAGTGACTGAAATTACAACTTTGTTTCAGTATTTATCAGATTTAATCAACCATGCTTATTCCTATGTGTGATAGATTTTGTAAAATGCAAAGACAGCCATATAGTAGTTTTCCAGTATTTATTGCTGTAGAATCAAGGAAGAATAACTTCATCTACTATATACACAGTATACAAATAAAGTACAAACAGTATACTTCATTACAGCTGAGATGAACAAAAACACAGGCATGTCCTTTGGCCATTTCAAATATAATCAGAGGCAAGTATCAGGATGGTACAGCTTGTAAAGATTAATCTTCTCCGACCTTCAACATTGCTACAGAATATCACGTGCCAACATACAGACCAAGGAGAAGGTAAGAGCAAACTCTTCATATAGACTGAACTGGAGATAAACAGACAATATAGGAGAGTCATAACTAACTTTAAGCTTAAGAAAGTAACATGCACATACAAACTGAGCAAAGGCATTGGTTCTTTGGGCTTTGGAACAAATTTCCCCAACCATGTTATTATTTAACTGAATAGAAATACTTGAAGTTTGACAGTTCTTAAATCAGAGCTTGAAAACTCTGTACTGTGTACTAGCAGTCCTTCCCACTGTATTAAAGAGCTCAGAGATGTAATAAGCATGAGAACTTTTGTAATTTCCTCATATCTGTGCTATACATATTTTGGCAGCTCCTGATAACATGATACTCTGACCAGATTTCTATTTTTTTATGAAAAACAACTCACCTACATTTCAAATAAGTACACAATCAAATTTTACAGGAAAAAAAAATTCAATAAAGTCTCATTCTATTTTAAAGACTGCATTTAACACAGTACTATTCATTATTTTGGTAATGAATTTTTTTCTGTGGTTATCCAATTGACAAGTTACTGGAATTTGTGATAGTTATTGCTCATGTTAAAGTTGAAACAACTCATATTGCAGCCAGCTGATACTACAGGATGTTAGTAAGAAATCATGCAGCTAAAATTCAGATTATTAGAGCAGGGGAATTTTTTCTCATTGCTGGATGAGAAGAGCAAGGCTGGGTATAGTCCACTTATGGTATTTAGTCCATCTCCAATCTTGTTTATTTTATATATTTTAGGAAATAGTTCTACAAAGATGTGTTTTCATACCCCATTATGCCCTTATTGTGCTGTTTCCTTGGAAACCTAAACAAAGATTTGCCACAACCATAACAGTATTAATCAGATACTGTACACCGCCTGGCGTTCAGTAAAGTTATTGTGTTTTCTAAAGAAAAGTTGAAGACCACAAATCCAATTAGTATGGAAGGTTTTGTGTGTGTACAAATCTCATAGATTTCCTTGAACATTTTATTTAGCTCAAAAATGAAGTAAACATAAAAAAACTTCAGTGGCAAAACAGCTTTAACTTGAGAAACAAGCTGCCTGCAAAAGGATCTGAAGTACTTGTTCATGCAAGGCAAGAAATGTATTAGAGCTCTGTATTTCACATCATTCATTATTAGAAAATGGAGTCAATTTCTCTTAATCCACAAGCATCAAGAAAATCCCCCACTGAACACACTTAAACCACAGTTTAGTCGTTTTATGTAGAGTTCAAATACATCTTTGGAATATAAATGATATACATCTACCAATTCTTCAGAACACTGAAGGGCACTACATTAAAGAAAGTGAAGTTCCTTAGCATTATATGGTATAAACAGTTTAGCACAAAAGGCAAGATCAAAACTAAACCAGAATGGAAACAGCAAAGGTGGTCAGGGAAGTCTGAAGAACCCCCAAAAAAACAAGGTTTCAAGTTAACAGTCCTGCCACTGAGGATCTAGCTGCTGAATAAAAAGGGAATTGACAAGAAGGGAAGATGAAGATCTGATAAATCTGGTAAAAGTGCTAAAGGTAAGAGCATACAGAGTTTTTATAGCCAGTTCTGATCCCCAGTTAAGTGTTCTGATTGCTCTCTCAAAGCTCCACTAGTTTTGGAAGGAAACCAGGGCCCCTTGCATTAAAGGGCCTAAAATGAGAAGATATATACAGTTACTGAGGTGTGAACACCCCAACTACAGAAACAGTTGCTTGTATGCTCACTGACTTACATTCAGAAACATACTGTATATGAAAAGCCAGGAAATCCCAGTAGGTCTTTGGTTTCATGGTTTCAATCTGGAAAGATGGGGTATGGTGACCAAATTATCAGCAAGCCAAGTCGTTTGTTATGAGTAGCTGGATTTTGCCTGTTTTTTTCTCCTTTCTCTCTAGGCTACTCTTGGAATAATTTTCATGTTTGCTTTTGTGCTTTACACCTTGCCATTTCTTCACTGATCTGAAAGGTCACATTAAACCTTCATTCATCATATGTGTATTACATATGCGACATACCTATTTTTTGTTCTCTTTGTTTCCCCTAAATCTAGTTTAATTCTGCTCTCAAAGTCACGCTATTTTATGACCAGTGATTGTCCACTGATGAGCTGTTGATAGGCCTGGAGCCTCTAGTATCATCCCGTGTACTTCCAAGGCTTTAGTTATGGCCACATACCTTTACTCTTCTACGTTCCATTTTAGTCCAGAGTTACAGAAGCTAATTCTGTACACCATAACTACATATTATAACTATCCATTAAACAGCAAAGTAGGTTATACTACACAAATGTACAAAGCTAAGCAAAAGCTAAAATAAAGTAGACATAATTTATTATTTTGTCGTTACAGAAATGTTTTTACGGGTCAGAACAAGCCTCCAGGCAGACTAAGACAATTCCAGCCAACCAAGGCCAGACAGGTAATGAGGACTGTGTTATCAGCTTAACACAAAGCCTGCAACCAGTTACAAGCCACAGCAATTCCATATTTATTGGTCTATAAAAATACAATACACTTGCCAAAGAAATTAGATGCTCATCATGACTGAGGAACTATGCATCTGAAATAAAAGTCATGGGGAAGAGGTACTTTAAAAAGATGAAACACTGCTCACTGGACAAGGTACTAAAGTTTGTATCATTACTATAAATCAAGTTACCTGACCATTAATTAGAATTAACTAACACAATTTAAAAGATACTGGTATGACACAAGACAATTGAGATTTTTAGAATGTTGCACATTTCACTGAAGATGGAGTCCTTCAGACAAAATGGAACAAAGAAAAATCTATTAGCTGAAAGACACCATCTTCCTCACCATAAAGTAATCAGAATTTTGCATACCGTAACAGTCCAAAAGCCACTGAATTCAATTTACAATTGATGAAAGCTGTCTCTACAGAGAAGAAGTAAAGGAGATGAGGAGAAATGTTATGGCTCCTAGAAAGGATGGTTCAATCATCATATAATAAGTAATGAGACTAGGTCAAGAAGAAGCAGGCTTCCAAGAAATTTGGTCAGCTACCAGTCCGGGAGAAATGGAGAAGAAGCTCAAGGAAAAGGAACGCAATAAAAACAATGCAGAAATGCAGAGATATTCTTCTTGTATATGGAGAGAGAAAGTTAATTTATCAACATTTGTCTTAAGGAAACATGAAAACATTTTCTATCATATAACGAAGGTAATATCCTTTTGTCTTAATTTATTCTACTCCAATGAGGTATGCCAAAGGCAGTTCTTTCTCATTTAATTTCATGCACTAGACAATAAAATCATCAGCTTAAAAAAAAACAACAAAAAAATCAGAGCATTCCTGAGAGAACAGCTGGGCACAAAGCAAAATAGAAAACTGAAACCACACACTGCATCTGACCGTGGTAGGTATGATCATTATACCACCTATAACACCTAGAACCTGTCCAAGACTTCAAAACTACAAATTCTTAATTTTGAGAACATTAGAAGCTAAAACATAACAATGAAAATTATTATTCAGTCTCTGAGAATCTGGCACATTGTCTTTAATTAGGTACACAGCATACCTTTGTCTTCTCAAATTCAATTACTGCCTTAGCAGTAACTAAAACCTCTTTTTTATCTATTATTCTTTATTTAGTCCAGTTTTGAAAATATTACTACAAAACTCTGTGTGGCACTGCAAACAGACAGGCTTTGATTTCTTTTGCAAGCACATGAAATGTCTCACAATTAATTTGTATCATAGTTCACCACAGATTATCATTTAGTTGAAAGGGAACAGAAAAAAAAGGAAATTTACTGAATAGGCAATCCAGATTTTCGCTGGGTCTGTTATTTTACCTTAAACCAACTTATACGTTCCACTATTGATTTCTGCTTTTAATTATGACAAAAGGCAGCTGTTCATTAAGCTTATGGAGCAGTTATTTGCATTTGAGCTTCTGGGGGGAGGGGAAAGCATTTACATTCAGCTTCTATCTACTGGCAGCAAAGAATCCTGGATCATATTAAGAAGAAGATGCCTAGCAGCTGCTCAGGAAGCCAATAGCAAAAAAATCCTCAGACCTAATGCTATTCAGCACTGTTTGGATTTTGGGAAAGATAATCCATCCAAATAACAGGTGTATTCTGAAAGCATACAGGTGTTCCCACTCCTGATATTATTTAAATTGTCCAAATTGCCACTGCAATGGTAAAACCAAAATATTTCCACATTGTCATTGGCAAACAAATGATTTATTGATTTAATGTGATCTGTAAAATATCTTCATTTAAATCTTATGCAATTTAACCACAACAATATTGTGGGGGTGAGGGGGGGAGGGGAGGAGCAGAGGAGTGGAACAAAAATCAACCAAATTAAAAACAAACAAAAAACCCAAAAGCTGCTGAAGTGTCTAAAGCCCAAATCTTACAAGAAGATAAGGGAACTGTTGTTGTTTAGCCTGTACAAAAGGAGACTTAGGGAAGACTCTATTGCTCTCTACAATTACCTGAAAAGAGGGTGAGGTATGTGTTGGTCTCTTGAAAGTAACAAGAAACAGGACAAGAGGAAATGGCCTCAAGAAGTGCCAGGAAAGGTTTAAACTGGACATTAGGAAAAAAAAATATTCTTCAAATAGGTTGTCAACCACCAAACAGGCTGCCCAGGGAAGTGGTTGAGTCACCATCCACAGAGGCATTAGAAAGACTTGTAGATAGGACACCTGGAGTGCATTGGTTTAGTGGTAGATTTGGCTGATAGGTTAAAGGTTGGACTCGATCATCTTAAGGGTCTTTTACAACCTAAATGGATCAGTACTGAGATGAACAATAAGTTATATCTTCTGCTGGATGCAAGATGCCCCTGAACATACAACAGCACATTTTTCATTCTTTAAAAACAGAAAGCAACATAGAGCACAGTATGACTTTAACTTTATGAGGGCCCTCATCTCCAGCAAAGTCTACAAGTGACACTACATGAAGAACACTTAGAGGTAATTACATCAAAAATTAACCATGAAAATGTTTCTTCAAGTCCTTATGGTAAAGCCAGAACTGTTCACAGAAAACAACACAAGCTTGAACTGCTGTAAAAATGTAGAAAGTTTACATCTGTCCGGTCTGTAAATCTGCTGCCTTTAAGAGCTAATACATTTTCCCAAAGCTATCATAATAAATATACGCTTTGATCTGGGCCCCCCAGTTTAGGAGGGACATTGAGATGCTTGAGCATGTCCAGAGAAGGGCGACAAGGCTGGTGAGAGGCCTTGAGCACAGCCCTACGAGGAGAGGTTGAGGGAGCTGGGATTGGTTAGCCTGGAGAAGAGGAGGCTCAGGGGTGACCTTATTGCGGGCTACAACCTCCCCTCAAGTAGTTGTAGCCAGGAGGAGGTTGCTCTCTTCTCTCAGGTGGCCAGCACCAGAACGAGAGGACACAGCCTCAAGCTATGCCAGGGGAAATTTAGGCTGGAGGTGAGGAGAAAGTTCTTCCCTGAGAGAGTCATTGGACACTGGAATGGGCTGCCCGGGGAGGTGGTGGAGTCGCCGTCCCTGGAGCTGTTCAAGGCAGGATTGGACATGGCACTTGGTGCCATGGTCTAGCCTTGAGCTCTGTGGTAAAGGGTTGGACTTGATGATCTGTGAGGTCTCTTCCAACCTTGGTGCTATTGGACTTGATGATCTGTGAGGTCTCTTCCAATCCTGATAATACTGCGATACTGTGATATTACACTGTAGATTAAGCTACCAATGTTAACAATTTGGTTATTCCTGAATTTGGGAAAAGGCTTTTTTTACATGAGATTGATGAACAACACCATCTATCTATAACAAGTACTTGAAAACAGTAAAGTTCTTGTTGTAAGTGGGACTAGTTGAAATCTGAGTTTGGGGGAAAATGCAATGAGGCAGATTTAAAAGTTATGAAATATTTATTAATATACACAAAATAAATCCCCCAAACCTATTTACAACTCTCCACACAAGCTCTTGGATGCAGTTAGCAGAACTATTCTACAGAATGTCTCTGCACAATGGAATTTTGAAAGGTTTCAGAAAATGTCTTTGCTAGAGAGTCTGGCGGCTTCATTCGCCGCTTGTGAGGCTGATTTAAATCCTTTAGCAACTTGAACAAGAATGGAGAATACTCACTAGTCCCTAATGTCCGTGGCCCGAAAACATAGGCAGGAAAATACTCAACAGAAGCCCTGTGGCTAATTCCACGTGGGCTGCTGGCTGAGGCGGGCGGCTGAGGCGGGCGGCTGAGGCGGGCGGCTGAGGCGGGCGGCTGAGGCGGGCGGCTGAGGCGGGCGGCTGAGGCGGGCGGCTGAGGCGGGCGGCTGAGGCGGGCGGCTGAGGCGGTGGCTGAGGGCTGAGGCGGCGGGCGGCTGAGGCGGTGGCTGAGGGCTGAGGCGGCGGGCGGCTGAGGCGGTGGCTGAGGGCTGAGGCGGTGGCTGAGGGCTGAGGCGGCGGGCGGGCGGGCGAGCGGCAGATCAGCGTGGAATGAACGAGCACGCCAGCACCTTTTCCCCTGTTCACCCCCATTTATAGGGTAATGGCCGAGGCTAATGGTCTCATTGACCACACAATCACCCAATCACCTCTGGCAACCACCCAAGCAGACACGGAAATGGCAGAACCCACAGGCTGTTGTCTTCCATAGAATGGGGGCGCACAGGCCTGCCACGGGACAGGGGCGCGGTCCCCATGGAACCCCTCTCAGGCAAAGAAACTAAGTTGCCTGGGTTTCTTTTGTCCTGTTTTCCCGCCTCTGGCTGCAATGCAGACAGGCAGGTAAAAAAGACAGGACATGCTTGTGAGACATATATACTTGATCCGATCAATTCGTGGCAGGAGGCCCAGGACAGGGAGGAAGGGGGGTTTTGAATGGAGCTGCACTCCTCCTTGCACAACCATCACAGAAGCATACACTTGGCTTAAGATAACAGCAATAAATAATTAGAAGCTAGAAAGGTTGGTGGAGGAGGGAGGCAGGTGGAAGACACAGCCTTTGCACATGAGCAAACAGAGGACTAGTTTGGAGTTCAAGGAGCGGACACTTGAGGAGGATCCCTTACTTCATCACTGAAGACCCCTTACTTCATCCCTGAAGACCACCAGAGGGACCACCGAGTAAAAAGAGACATGCGTGGAAGAGACACCTCCCATTCTTAGAACTGATAAGGACAACCCAACCTTTTCTTAGAATTAGTAATGAATCTGTAATAGAATAGGGTATAAAAAGAGAACACTAAAAACAAAAGGTGTGCGTTAGGGCAGAGCAGAGCCTCCCTGCGCACCCAGGCCTGTACACTGCTTGATTCCTGCAACTCTATTAAAGCCTTATTTTGCATGAACGCAAGTTTATGCCTGTTATTTATGACATGCTTAAGCCCATTTTTATGTCCTTTAGGGCTATTCACCACAGTTCGATAAACCCTTGCCTAAAAACCTGCTCTACACCTGACATTTTTAAATGCTCAGGTTGTTACTCAGGGTCACATAACTGTGAACAATCTATGTGCCAAACTCTCTTCCAGCTTTAGCACTTACTGAGAACAAAAAGGAGTGCCTTGATTCATTGTGTATTTCATGTATCAGCATTATTCTTACTTTAAACGCATTTCAAATAACAGCCTGTAGTGACAACTAATTCTAAAACCCATCAAAATGAAACGCATAGAACAAATCTTGTCACAAAAAGGAAGGAAAATGAAACCTGGCAGATTAATAAGTTGTCATAGAACTGAAGGAATTAAAACAAATGCCCTGCTTTTTAAATGGTGGCAATGTTGTGCTGGTTTAAGACTAACTGAAGTATTTTACTGAGAGAAATTAAATCCTTAGCTGTGAGAAGAAAATAAAAAACCACCAACATGTGCCTTGTATCACCCGTTCTTCTGCTGAGAAATGCAACTGGTCAAAATACAGAGAAGACACTCCCTTCTCACACACTGCTCAGCTCTCACTTCGAGCTGTGCCTTCTTTCTGGTGCTCTGGTCTCTGTGGCTGCCTCTGCCTTAACTCTAATCTAAGCACTCTGTGCTGGGTTAGGAACTGGCTGGAGGGCCGGACCCAGAGTGGTGGTGAATGGTGCCACATCCAGCTGGCAGCCAGTCACTAGTGGTGTCCCTCAGGGATCAGTGCTGGGCCCCATCCTCTTTAACATCTTCATAGATGATCTGGATGAGGGCATCGAGTCAGTCATCAGCAAGTTTGCAGATGACACTAAGCTGGGGGCAGATGTGACTGAGCTGGAGGGCAGAAGGGCTCTGCAGCGGGACCTTGATTGCCTGGATAGATGGGCAGAGTCCAATGGGATGGCATTCAATAGCTCCAAGTGCAGGGTGCTGCACTTTGGCCACAACAACCCCATGCAGAGATACAGGCTGGGGTCGGAGTGGCTGGAGAACAGCCAGACAGAGAGGGATCTGGGGGTGCTGATTGATACCCGCCTGAACATGAGCCAGCAGTGTGCCCAGGTGGCCAAGAGGGCCAGTGGCATCCTGGCCTGCATCAGGAATGGTGTGGTCAGCAGGAGCAGGGAGGTCATTCTGCCCCTGTGCTCTGCACTGGTTAGACCACACCTTGAGTACTGTGTTCAGTTCTGGGCCCCCCAGTTTAGGAGGGACATTGAGATGCTTGAGCGTGTCCAGAGAAGGGCGACGAGGCTGGGGAGAGACCTTGAGCACAGCCCTACGAGGAGAGGCTGAGGGAGCTGGGATTGTTTAGCCTGGAGAAGAGGAGGCTCAGGGCAGACCTTATTGCTGTCTACAACTACCTGAGGGGAGGTTGTAGCCAGGAGGAGGTTGCTCTCTTCTCTCAGGTGGCCAGCGCCAGAACAAGAGGACACAGCCTCAGGCTACGCCAGGGGAAATTTAGGCTTGAGGTGAGGAGAAAGCTCTTCACTAAGAGAGTCATTGGACACTGGAATGGGCTGCCCGGGGAGGTGGTGGAGTCGCCGTCCCTGGGGCTGTTCAAGGCAGGATTGGACGTGGCACTTGGTGCCATGGTCTAGCCTTGAGCTCTATGGTAAAGGGTTGGACTTGATGATCTATGAGGTCTTTTCCAACCTTGTTGATACTGTGATCTAACCCTTTTATCTCACTGTGCTAGTTTGAAGCAGAGTAAAATGTTTTGGTGAGAAGAACTAGATCATAGGCTGTGAAAGGAAAACAATGGTGATGTCTACTTCCCTCAGAGTCTCAAAGGAGTTTGGGAAGGAGAAATGAAAACATTAGATAACACTCTCGCCATTTTCACTCACTCTGGCTGGGCTGCTGACTGAGCTGCATCTCCCCAACCTCACCTTCCATTTGGCCTAACCCACCTTTGCTTCTTCACCTCTTGGCCGAACCTCTATTCTTCCTTAGGACTGGGGTAAGGTCGAGAGGGGCGGGGGAAGGTGCAGGGGGAAGGTGCAGGGGTGGTTGAGAGCCTCTCCTGGGGACACAGGTTTCTGGGAGGGGAGTTGTGTTTGTGTATTACCTTTTACCTTGTATATTTCTGTATCTAACTGTATATACTGTAAATATCTGCTTGTATATTGCACCAGCTGTAAATAAATAGCTTCATTTATATTCCCAGAGCCAGCTGAGTCTAGTCTGGGTATTTCTAAAGTGTGGGGGGGCAGGGAACACCCAAACCATCACACTCACAGTCTCCCAGTTATCACATGAGATAAACGTGGGTTGATCTGGTTATTTCTAAAGGGAGAGAAAGAGGGAGGGGGAAGGGGGGATTGGGTCAGGAGCCTCCTGGGGACTGTTTCTGGGAGGGTTATTGTGTTTCTGTACTACTTTTAAACTGTGTATAGCTGTATATATGGTAAATATCTGCTTGTATATTGTGCTAAGCTGTAAATATAAAGCTTCATTTCTTAATTTCCAGCCAGCTGAGTCTAGTCAGGGTGATTTCATAAGAGTGGGGGTCAGGTAACATCCAAACCATCAAAGATGTGTAGACACAAAATACATCTGTGAACCCTGCTGAGAGATGACAAACACGAGGGAACTTCTGTGATCTATGTCCAAGAGTTAGCTAAAAGTTAGGTACTTCATGTATATGCTACCACTTGTGCTTTCCTTCCTCCTCATTTTCTACAAGCTATTGCTCCACTGAACTCTGCACTGTAGCTAACAGCTATAGCTTCTTGCAGCAAGCAATATACATTTTATTTCCCATCCACCACTTCTCACACTGATTCATAGGAAAAAGCTCTCCTTGCAACTCTGGGTAATGCTGTGAACTGCTGGGGCAGTGTTGTGCAAACACAAGACACACTACTTCCATCTAGAAAATACTAAGTTACCACAGCTCTATTCCTAGAAATACTGTTTCCTAAAAGTAAACTTATACAGAGCTATCAATTCCCTGATGTATTTGGTCTCTTGCAGGTTTTCATGACACAAAGTGAAGAAAAATTATACTACTCAGTTATCTAACTTCATGAGGCTTCTACAGTTTCTCTACTGCAAGGTGGCCTTGTGGCCAAGAGGGCCAATAGGATCCCAGGGTGCATTGAGAAGAGTGTGCCCAGCAGATCGAGGGATGTTGTCCTCCCCCTCTACTCTGCCCTGGTGAGACCTCATCTGAGTACTGCACTCAGTATTGGGCTCCCCAGTTTAGAAGGGACAGGGATCTGCTCAGGAGAGTCCAACAGAGGGCTATGAGGATGATTAGGGAACACATGCCTTATGAGGAGAGGCTGAGGGACCTGGGCCTTTTAGTCTGGAGAAGACTGAGAGGGGATTTAATAAATGTTTATAAATATCTGAGGGCTGGGGGTCAGGAACAGGGAGACAGACTCTTCTCACTTGTTCCCTGCAAAAGGACAAGGAGCAATGGATATAAGCTGCAACACAGGAGGTCCACCTCAACACAAGGGGGAACTTCTTTACTGTAAGGGTCACAGAGCAATGGAACAGGCTCTCCAGAGAGGTTGTGGAGTCTCCATCTCTGAAGACTTTCAAGGCCCATCTGGATGCCTTCCTCTGTGACCTGAGCTAGACTGTATGGTCCTGCTCTGGCAGGGAGGTTGGACTCGATCTCTTTGGGTCCCTTCCAACCCCTTGACATCCTGTGATCCTGGGAATGATGATTCTTAATAGGCTTCCTCCTCTGAACCAAGGAATTTTTAAGTGAAAACTTTTTTTTGTGACACAGAAGATGAAATAGGCAAAGTAAATGGTTTTCCACCTATTTTTTTTAATTTCTCAGTGTTTGACAGTACCCATGGAAAGAAGACATTGTGTCATGAGGCTGTTGGACACAGGTAAGTAGATGTGGGGAGACATACTACCCCAAAGCACATACCACTTTCTATCCAACAGCCTCCATTGCCATACTTGTCTCAAAATCTGTGTCTTGTCAGAGAAATTCATGCACTGGGATGGTCTACCTTGTGCCTTCTCTGACCAAGTCTTGTACAAGACTTATACAACCCCTGACCTAGACTGAGATGTAGTGTGAACATGGAAAAAAAATAACACATGTAAGGTAACAAAGGCTCCCTAAAACCAAGGCTGTCTGCTTTATGAAACATACTTTAGTCTAGTTGAATTAAAATTATAGCAGTGTAATTAAACTTGTTTTTGAATGAGCAATCTTATTGAACTTCAAGAATGTTAGATCCCACTTTGAAATTAGTTCCTTTTTGAACTGGTGTTGGATCACATAACCTGAGAGGACTCTTCCAATATAACTAACTGCATGATTTGATGAATAACTTTTCCCCTAAGAAGACACTTTGTCCTTCCATGTGATGGGATTCTTGGCAAACATTTCCCAACAATATGGGCTTTGACTTCTTCATGATTCAGTAGGGGTCATTATACAGTTGTCCATTTATTGGCCAGCCTTCTTTTGCTAGGCAGCATCACTATGGATGACCCTCTGCATGTAGATTTTTGCACAGGTACATGGAAACAAATTTTAATTTATTACAGATAGTAATCTATTAATTTGAAAAACCTACTTGTACATCTTTCTCTTTTAAAGAAAGAAGTAACAGTTTGTGGTTGACAGACTTAGGACAATTTGTTACAAATCGAACTACAACTTGTATCCATCTGAAAAACAGTCTCCCAATTCAAATCTTGCCTCCACCATATAAAAAAAATGTTCCTGGCAACTACTTAATGCAATACAGTATTTATTTACTTCATTCCTTTTATGATCTAAACTGTATAATGTATATTTATGTATTTAAAGTATGATTATAATAAGGATTACTACATAATACTTATGACCTAAACTGTAAATTAAATTCAGCATAGGCAAGTGTAGGGTCCTGCAGCTAAAGAAGAGTAGCCCACATAGCCTAGGGGTTGACCTGCTGGAAAACAGCTCCATAGATACAGACCTGGGAGTTCTGGTAGGTACGTTAACCATAAGCCAGCACTGTGCACATATGGCCAAGAAGACCAACGGTATCTTGGAGTGAGCGTGACCAGCAGGTTGAGAGAGGTACTCCTCCCCCTTTTATATGGCCTAGTGAGTCCACATCTGGAGTACTGAATCCAGTTCTGGGCTCTTCAATTCAAGAGACTGGAAACTATGAGAGAATTCGAGAGGGCTGCAAAGATGATTAGGGGACTAGAGCATCCCATGGGGTTGAAGAGCTGAGACAATTGGGTCTGTTTAGCCTGGAAAGGAGAAGACTGAAAGGGGATGTTATCAATGCTTATAAATATCGAAAGGGCAAATGTCAAGAAGAGGGAGACAGATTTTAAGTAATGCCTGGCACAGGACAAAGGACAACAGGCACAAACATAAGTAGTTCCACCTAAACATAAGAAAAAACATCTTTACTTTGAAAGTGACAAAGCATTGTAACAGGCTGTCCACAGAGGTTAAGGCTCTAGAGACTTTCAAAACCCACCCCGACAGCTTTGTCTGCAACCTGCTCTAGTCGGAGTGTTGGACTACTTGATCCCCAGAGCTCCCTTCCAACCCCTACCATTTCTGTATACAGAAGCTGTACTTTGACCCTCTATGTAACAGCTGAAAAAATTAACACTGCCACTGTATTAAAAAAAGGGGAAGAATTTATGCTTAAGCCAAGAGGACCAAGGAAAACCCCACCACCTTGAATGCTTTTACTAAAACTTGAAGTCTTTCTATCAACTAAATTCAGTGTATAATTAACAGCATTTCCAGTGGAGTTTAAAATACAAGTTTGGCATTGCTACTACAGAATACATCACACTGTGTTCAGTAAGCATGCAATTAGGTTACATCACCCTTGTCTAGCTCATCAAAACATTGCACAATAATAGTACAGGAAAAGACCTTCCCACCACATTCGCTATTTTCATGGAATACACACAAGAGTTTAAAGCTAAAAAGAAGTAGATATATTTATATTTTATTACACCAATAATGTAATCTCTGTAGGATTTGGAATGATTTTCACCCCTTTGGCTGTAACAACTGAAAAGTATGCATATCCCTGTCTCGGCTCTCGAGAATTGTTCCATCTGGTGCATGCAGCCTTTCATGACTTGTTGTCAAGGGAAGCCAAACTGGCATTTACACAGGAGCTTATACGTGAGAATGTTAGGTATCTAAAGCAAAAAGCATTTCATTAAAACCAAATCTTTCTTCTCTAAAGAGGGTGATAAAAAAGGAAGTTGTAGTAGATTTTTCATCATTTTTGAAATATGCTTTTCATAAGATAACTCACTGGGGAGAATATTCACATCTAACACAAGACCAAGGTTTAAATCTCTTCTCTGCAGGTTTTGTGAAAGGTAGATGAATACACATCACACTTAGGAAAACCATGTGCTACTTGGCAGGCTTTAGAGCTACTTTGCCTTTCCCCATGGTATGATGAATATTTTCTGATCATACACAAAGTTGAATAGTTGCTGCAGGGAAGTCTGGGAAGCCAAGCAATTAGCAAGCTCATCTGGGACGTGCGAGACAGACTGAAAATCCTTTTCCAAATCAGAGTCTGAATCAAGACATTTTCTGTCTTTGAAAAATGTCTTGAACATTGCAGTAAATAATTGCTATGGTAAACTCAATGAATATTGGTGAGGCTTCACTACTGAAAATACACTGTGAGGGGATAAAGAATGATTTTACACAGTTTGAGAGAAGTCAGGAACTGTTTTCTCTGCCTGTGGTCCCACAGATAAATAGAAACGGATTACTTTCCTGGTAAGACCAATGCAATTAGGGGCAACCTTTATGCAGCAATATTGTTTTTCTTCATCTTAACTAGTTTCAATTAAAAAAAAATTTACAGCCAACTGCACTCCAGATACTACTGAAAGACAGTTTGTTTAATAATTAATGGGACTTTTCCTACAAATATTACAAACTCAAGGTAAGAAATAACAATGCAGCAATGTTTTGGCCTTTACATGACCAGTTTGATTGCCTATGCTAGGATACCAGGTGTCTTCCAGTAAGATGATACCCAACACCAATTGTCAATACTAGTGGCAAATGGCAACCCAGTCCACTACCTGCTTGTCTCTGTTAGGCTGGAAATTCATGCAGAAAACACATTCCAATTCCTATTCCAGCAAATGATGTTTAATTAGACATGAGATTGAAGCCTATTCTTGCATCCACTAGGAGGAATAAACACCTTCTCCCAGTAACTGCTGACATAACGTCAGGGCCCAGCCTCAAGCAGCACAAGGGAATGCTTAGGTTGGATGTTTGGAAAAACTTTTTCACTGAAAGGGTTGTCAGCAGGAACAGGCTGCTCAGGGAGGTGGCTGGGTCACTATCCCTGCATGTGCTTTAAAGCCATCTAGATTTGGTGCTTGGGGATATGGCTTATTGGTGGGCTTGGTAGAATAGGTTTAATGGTTGGATTTTATGATCTTGAAGTTTTTTTCCAACCTAAATGCTTCTCTGATCTGTCCTCTATCCCTGTCTTGGCTGTATTAAGAAGGTTATTTACTTGATCTGTTTTAGACACAAGTTGAGAATAAGATTCAAGAGGATTCTGTATTTAAGAACTGTCATGAGTTGAAACAGAAAAACTTATAGGGGTTTCGAGTTCTAAAGAGAAATGCTATAGTCTGGCAAAATGTTTTAAGTGCCAGGCATTGAAAGTACATTTTTAGCTCATTCTTAGTTTTACCCTGAAAACTGGAAGATTTTTTTTTTCATGAAGAATAGTATGAATTTTCTGATAAATTGTTAACAGTGGGAGACAATAATTTGTGGAAATCAAAGAGTTTGTACAAAGTCTCCTGAGCTGAACATCTATACAGGACAGAATCTGAAGAGGGAACAAGCCTAGGGGATATATAATAGTCTGAAGTATCTTCACTGTTATTTGTTTACTCCATTCAGGTCTTTTTAACAGGATTTGAAAAGGGCAAGTGCACTCAAAAATTCAAGTTTTCCTACATTTAGCTCATACTACGACAGCTCCTAGGAGAGACAGACCCATGTCTAATGAAATGCAAGATTTTCTCTAACATGACAGTCAAGGTTAACGAGGCTTCAAACCCACCCATTCAATACTACTATAGAAAAAGACAGCTAAGTAAAAATAAAAAGTAGTGTAACAACAATATTTTCCATGAGGTGTCAGCAGAAGTATCTGAAAGTATTGCTAAAGCCTTGCAAGTGATTTTTCAGGCTGCTAAGCAGTTGCCAAGGAACAAATGTCACGTGTGCAATGTAAATAACCTTTCATAGTTTATCTTTTAGTTGCTTAGTACTGAGTGGCATTCTTCTTTCTCTCTTCAGCCTTCACATGCACTACTAAAATTCTGTGCTGCTCTTCTCTTCAGTGACCTTTTTTCTTAAACGTGCACTTGAACAGCAGTATCACATACTTTAATCTAAGGTAAGCACTTTTCTGTCTATGAAAAATTAGTTCCTTCATAGAAATTAGCCCTTCTAAAACAGAGCCACTTCGTTTGCAAACTATGAAAACCTGAAGAATACAAACAAATGTGGCAACTTACTCACCTGCATTGGAGCCTGTCAAGTTGTAACGTGCATTCAGCTTTTTAATGATGTTTTCATGGATCTGATACCAGTCACTCTCTGTGTTGCACCTAGAAAAATGATAACTTTCTTAACTCTGAATAGGAATGCAAGTCTTTCAAACTAGCTTCACCATATATTTCTAAGTAAATCCTCTTTTAACCAAGAAACCAATAATGAACTAGGAGCTAATAAAACCCCACAAAACTGCCTGTCTCCAAGGGAAAGCTGAGAGTGCTTTTACCACTTGAGAGTATCTGCTTTGTGAGGTAAAAGGTGGGAGAAAGATATGAGCAATTATCCTCAGGAACTCAGCTGTGACCAGGTTCATCACCTGCATAGATCTATCCTTCAGCAATAAGCCACAAAGAAATCTATCTTGTGACACAAGACTCTGAGCTGGTTTTATCAGACCTGTGCTGTACACTTCAAAGATATCTAAAACAGTATGTGATCCTCAGGCAGCAGTTAGTGAAAATGCAAATTGCTCTTCAGTATAACTTTTAGAGAATAGCGGATTTTCCATAAGGAAACACTGACCATGTTCTAGTGATTGCTTTTCATGGTTTAGTCTGGAGTTAGTCTTAGCATCAAATCTGGTTTTGATCAACATTTACTCTTCTATTGTTTTTGTGGCCTTTAAAAAAGATTATTTGTTAACCAACACCAAACACTCATTCGACTTCAACATCTGGGGAGTCTAAAGTAAGCACCAGTCCACATGACCACTATCACACCACGTTGCTTTTCTGCAGCACTGATTCCAGCAGCGTTAATTCAGCAGAGGGATACATAGGAGAAGAGAAAGGCTGGCTGGAAGACTTCCACGCCTTCAAGAACTGAGTGTCAATGCTAGGAGGAACAGAACATCTTCATGTGCATTACAACACACATCCTAGGTTCATGCACTTAGAATAGACAGTTCTTACTGTCTTGTTCTTGCTGTTAGAATTACAGTTCTTACTCTAATTCCAAAATCAGCTGGAAATTACATGTGCTGCCTTGCCACAACTCCAGGACTGAACTTTCTTCCAAGTACTATCAGTCAAAACACACTATTTAGTCCACTATTCATTTTAAAATGTGTGGGTTTGTTTGTTGTCTGAGTTTCTTAGTTGATTAGGTTTGTTTCTTGGTGTGTTTATTTGGTGTTTGTTTGTTTCATTCTCCATCAGTAACTGAAATGTACAAAGACATAAAAGATTGTGACCTTTAATATTATCCCACTCTAAGATCACAACTGTAGCGCTAATCAACATTCCCAAATTGTGACAAAACCTCCCAAATTAAGATAATTGACTACTACACTTTAATGGAAGAGAAAGGAATTACAGTTACTTACACTGCTTCTGATGCAAACTAGCTCTAAGATATATCTAGAGGTTAAGAAAAAAGACATTCCTTACATGTATACTTTTAAGACGAGGTCGTCCTTTGAATCTCCTGCCAATAAATCTGCGATACTGAGGACTGCACAGCCAAAGGGACGTCTGTACTGCACATTGCAGGCATTTTTCTTTTCTCCAGCCCCCATTCGTCCTGGCAAACAAAACACATATTTGTTGCATAATCTAACTGCCTCTCTTAAAACTACAAAAGAGAACAATCCAGCTTAGTATGGTGACAGGTCTGAGCAGACAATGACAAGTGTATTCAACACAAGCCTGGTCCATCTTTGTATTACATTAGCACAACAAATGAAAGTCCACCAAACGTGGTGATTTAAAAAGGTCTCAGACCAGAGGTACTGCTCATACTTTCATGAATTTGACTCAACAAAGCAACATTTTCTGGTATCCTGTGACAGCCTGCTTATGGCACCACCAATTCAGAGTTCAAATATAACAGTTTTTCCAAAATTTGTTTCCCATAAGAATTATTTTAGTGTGGTTATTGCTACTCGCAGTTTATATGAGAGGTACTGTGATAGAGCCATTACAATTTAGTAGACAAATGCTGTTTCCAAATAGTTGCTTGGCTAGCAAGAGCGTAATAGACCAGATGCCAAAAAATCTAAATAGAGATGAAACATGAGGAGGAAAGATGACAAAAGGCAGAAGAACAATTTATTCCCTTCTCTTAAGGAAAGAAAGCAAGCAACCAAGGAAAACAGATTTGAAACAAGATATTTTCCTTGCCTTTTCTATTGGATTTAAATACAGTTGATCAATCTTCTTGCTATGTTTCTGGCCTTTGAAACTGCCATCTTTCTAAGCATTTTATTCAATTGTGCACTGGCAGTTATGCATCTTTCCTACCAAATCTTAATTCCTGACAATAAAAGCCAATGGTTGCAGTGGCTGTGGGGCAATGCCTCCTCCAAATATTCCTATGTATCAGAGCAGCTAGAGGAGTAATTGTTCCTTTTCACACCATGCAGCATATAAATCTCACTTCAACTTTTTAATATTTCAGTGGCTCATTTATAAACTTGACCAGGAATATATATTTTAAATCCATGCAATAGGAAAAATTCTACTCTTTACTCTACTTGAAAGCATTTATTCTTACCGAATATACTCACCTGAGTTTACCATAACTTTTCCAAATCCTTCTCAATAAAAAGGCCACTATATTTTGATATTCTGATGACACACAAAACCAACATCAAAATGCAACAAAAAAAAGTTATCCTCAAAGCTCTAAGTTACTGTTTACTCTGTAGTAGGTTGCTCCTGAACTCATCACAGGTTACATTGACTAAAATGTCTTTCGAAAACAGAGAAAAAAAGTTTTATTTAATTACAACTACAAAGACAGTCTACAAAGAAAGTGATCTAGCTGAGAGGTCAGAAGCAGACCTGAAGATTGGTGAAGCCCAGTGGATAACTTCTTAAAATAAATAGCAGTGCAAACATACACTTCTTTTTTATTTTGCTCTAGAAGACTTGGTACCTGTCTATAGCACAAGAGATTAAAATTGTGAGACTTTCTCCAATTCTTTCCCTCTCTTCCTTTTTAAAGGAGCCAAGGATAAAGCAAAATTCATCTGAACAGCTGCACATATACATCAGATTATATGTTAATGAGGTACTTAAAATTTCCAGGCAAATTTTCTATGAAAAAGGATACTTGAAATTACTCTTTAGAACAAGAATGGACTCCCTAGTGGTAATTCCCTCACCTTAAGGCAGCTCATATTTACCACTTTCACTTTGTAACAAAGTGTACTGCATCTAAATTCAACCATGAATTTAAAAACAATGCAAAACAACGCTGAGAAATCCAAAGCAATTTTTTTCACCAACACAAAAGCATTTTCTTTTCCAAAGATTTATCCAAAAGCCTACACAATCTAAAGCTGACCTCAGCCAGATTTCCATTATGTTACATGTCTAACACATTTCTACTCACAGATGATTATACCCACCTATTCGGATAATATGCACAGTGATATAGATGTCCTTCCTGAGTTCACTGCTACCCAAATCCTGCATAAGATCAGAACCTCATTATTTCTGACTCTTGATTAAAAGACATTTTATTTCTGACTCTTGACTTAAAAGACATTTAAAAAGACATTTTCAGCGTCAGCAATAGCGATAAATGAACACTGAGTTCATTTATATGGCATCAACAAATTATCCCTCTAACACTTTACATTGGTGGCCATGCACTCAAAATGACTGCTCTAAAATATCATAGGCTAGAATATGCCCTAATGCAGCACAGTCAGTGAGAGCACACAAAGTGCAGTGTGCCCTGAACAGCATCAATGCATTTGTGCAATTCCTAACATTCAGAAAGTACAATGAGTGCTGCATAAACAGTCTTTTGGGTGCAAAATGCACAAGGAGAAAAAACAGTTGCTCCCTGCTGCAGAGAGAAAGAGCGGTACATACGCACACATGAAAGTTTAGATGAGCTTGCTCCCTGCTGCAGAGAGAAAGAGCGGTACATATGCACACATGAAAGTTTAGATGAGCTTTCACAATACACTAGAAAATACTCAAGCTTGGAGTTCAGCAATACATTTCCAACCAGCCTTTAGAATTTGCTGTTCATAACAATGTAAAAGCTTAGGGAACAGTTCTGAGTCAACCACAGAAAAACAATTTAATCCAACTTCCATTTTCAGTACTCCACACAACAAAGATTGAAAATAAGTAAGAACTCACCACAAAGAGAGAACAATGTCTTTCAGGTTTTTCTGGGCATTTTGGTAAACCATTTCTATTCAGTCTTAGAAAAAATCTTTCACTGTAAGAAAACAAATATGACAGATATGTTGAACAATACTACAGAAAAATAGATCTCATGTGAATCTTATTTTCAGGTGCAACTTCCTCAAGATCTAAAAAAATGTAGTAATTGCTAAATAAAAGGTCTAGACTAATGAAGGGTGGTGATTTTCTTAAGCATGTAAAACGTTATTAAATACTCAGTATACAAAACAGAAGACCAGACACAAGCAGTGAAATCCATTCATCCTAGAACTGAAATTAGATGTGTAGTATGCTGGTATTGATTCTTACTTAACAAATGTCAACATTGCCACACCTTTAATCAACCAATATTCTTCTTCACAGAACAATGATCCTAGGAGAGACTTTTTTTTCTTACTTTATCAAAATCTCTCCCTGGAGTATACAGAGTTTAGCAATGCTAAAAGAGCCTTGGAAGTTCAAGCAGGGCAAATTAATTTTCAGAATTCTGTTTTGCAGTCTCTTGTAGAACGTTAAATGCTGCAGCTGATACAAGCTCTAATACTACTAGTAGGGAGATGCAGAGAAATCTCACATCAGAATGGAAAAAGGTATAAAACCCCACTTGAAAATAAATTACTTTAAAAAATATTCCTATTTGATAGTAGGTCCATTATGTATAATCTCTGAGCAAACCTGGCAATTCATGCATGGGAATGTTATGAAAAAACAAAAACTCTCCACATTTTGGGTAATTTTCTCCAAGACACAGTCTCTTCAGAAATGTAGACAGTCATGCTTCTGCATTGAGCGATGTGGAAGATTGGAAAAGCAACAAAGTTGGGAGTGTTATGGAGGTTTCTTTTCACCCTGTCATGCCTAGTCCCAGCTGGCCAGACAACTGGGTCGGGATGCCCTCTAATGCTCAGATCAGAAACAAACCTTCCAAAATGCAACTAGGTTGTTTAGCTTTGGTTTTTGGTTTTGTTGGGGTTTTTTTCTGCTATGTTCACCTCTTCTGCTTATCCCAGAGACCAAATATGGCTTACCAGTACTCTATACCATGAAGAGCTTTTCAAAATTCAGCTGGAAAATCACAATGAATATGTTGGATAAAATCCAACTCCACAGAGACTAATTAAATCTTTATTGCACCAGCATTTGCCTTGTAGAAAATCTGCATTGATCCTTCACAGAATCAGAATCACTCACACTCAAAGAGACCTCAAAAGGCCTCCTGCTCAGCGCAGAGTCCAGTTATAAATGTTAGATTAACTTGCACAGTGCTTCAGCCAGTTGAGTCTTGAAAATCTTCTCAGAAGAGACCACACAGTCACTCTGGAAAACCCATTCCAGTGTCTGACTGTTCTTAATTTTTTTCTTTATATCCAGATGAACCTTCTCTTTTTTCCAGTGTATATCCATTGTCTGTGATTATCCCACCCAGCACCACTGATGTTATTGATGATCTTGCTGGTACAAGCAGGTGACAGCTCTCCTCAAACAGCTTCTTCTCAAGCCTGAACAAACTATTGTCTCAACCTAATCTTCCAGGACTGGAGCACTTGCCCACAATGTGAGGCCTTCTGTTGAACTTACTCCATCAATATCAGTCTTGTATTGGAGAACTCCAAAGTGGCATGAGTCTAACCAATGTGGGCAGGGGATGAGCACTTCAACTAAGCCACCAGACATGTTCCTGCTGATACAGCCCAGTACACTGTAACACTCAAACTGGTACTTTTAAAGAGGTATGTCTAGAGTGTGCTTTATTTTTGTATGTGCCAGCCATCTAGGCTGAATCTATAAGCACTGAAGATTTTTCACTGTGACTATTTGAAAACATTTGTGCAAACCTTAGCTACACAGAAAAGGCAGAGCCTAAGGATAGTAGGGTTGAGCTCAAATAACTCAAAGTGCATGAAAATGCTATTTTCTCAGAAATATTCATGTTTTATGGTGCAGCCATCTTCTGCAGCTTAAGTCTCCATGGAGACTTTAAAACCAACTTTTAAAGGCTGTCCATGTGAGTATATTTTTACAGAGAAACAAGCTGGTATTTTGCTGGTGATTTAAAAATGGCTTTTGAAATAATTTTGCCCTTTCAATTACATTTAGCTTATTTGTGATATTGGAAAACACAGTAAAAACATCTGGAGAGAGATGTTTATGTGAGGTCTCACACAAAGGTTATTGTACATGAAGCAAGAATTATTACTTATATTACAAAACAGCTAGAGCTTTAGGACTCCATTATGTTGGACACCAGGCAAAACTGAACATGAAGAAAAAAGCCTCTGTTCCAGCAGTAACAACACAGCTTCTGCGCAGTGAAGCCTGCAGCATGTTTATACAGTGCATCAACACAAAGTTAGCCAATACAAGATGATTATAGGTTGGACTGGATGATCTTGGAGGTCTCTTCCAACCTGGTTGATTCTATCATTCTATGATTTTCAATTTTAACACCTTATTGTCAGTCTGTAGAACTATTTCAAAGTAATAGAAACACATGCCCCACATTTATCTACATTTTTTGTCTTTAAAGCAACCACTAAGCATGCTGATTCAAACAAAAGTACCATTCAACAAGAAACTGTGCTGCTATAAACTCTCTTCATAGTTTACTATTAACTGGCAAAACTTGAACTTAACTGGGAGCATATTCTATATTTATTGAAGCTCAGGTCCTCTATTTATTGAAGCTCACATCCTCTAGAAACAATAGCACATCTTTTGAAAGCTTCCTCCTGACTGTCCACTACAGTATGAAAGGTTCCAGCTCTGCTATTGATTCACAATACAATTAAAAGCCAAGGACTTTTTTCATGAGACAAAGAAATAAACTGATTGTAACATACATACAATATTTATGCAGATCTAATGTCCTCATTTGAATTTGAAATCTTGTTTGACTGAAACATAGGACCCAGTGAAAATAATAATAATAACAGCAACAATAATAATGGTAATAATGTTGTTATAATGTTTCTCTTTCTTCGGTGTTTTAATACTTTTTTTTTCCTTTAAACATATCACAGTACCAGCTACAGCTCAGATGAAAACGGTTATCTTAATCAGGGAGAAAATGCAAGCCATTAGACCTGTAAGATCATGAGAAGATGATGGCAATATTATAAGTACAGAGAGCATAAGCATTTATATGCTATTTCTAAGGATTTCTGCAGAGACAAATAGGTTAAATAATAGCTGAGCAAAGTAAACAGCCTTCCTAAAACAAAATCAAGACAGGACTCCCAAGACCTGAAAGTCTGGCTTCAAACAGCAGCAAAAACTGCAGAGGATTAAATTTAGGGCTATCTTATTGCATAGCAACTCTCAGCAGTCAGCTACACACATATATATGGCAAATTCAACAGCAGTACCCCAAAGCAGAAATACTTTTCCTTTGTATTAAGACGATTTGTGTCTAGTGTAGATTGCAATGAATATTTTATGAGCACCAATCTTACCACTTAAACATGCTGTACACATTTAAACTCTGCTGTCTTCCCACTGAAAATAAGGAAATAACTAATGCTGGAGAGATTAATTTAAGAAGGTCAACAAGGGATTTTTGTACTGTAAGTTCCCATGTATTAGTGAAGTAACAATGTGTTCCAAATCTGCAGGCTCAAGGCACATATTTAAAAGAAATATGGCCACAAACTGTTCTATTTTCATAAGTGACCTGTATTTCCTTAGTATTAGCAGGAAAATGTTACCAGTCACATGCTACCAGTCTAGACAGATTGCTTGTTCCATGAGTTACAAACACTCAATCAGAAAGAAAAGCAAAAAAAACAAAAGTCAGATTTATACCACATTACACGTTCTGGCATCTGGCTGAGTCAAAACCTTAACAGTCAGCTATATCATTACATAGTCATAGTTCTTGGTATAGTTTCACTTGCAGAATCTTTATAAATGCTCCCTACCTAAACACAGATTACAGTGATTTCATCGAATCATAGAATGGTTTAGCTTGGAAGGGACCTCAGAGACACCCAGTTCCAACCTCCCCCCATAGGCAGGGGCCCCTACCACTATCACAGTACCACCAAGGTTGGAAGAGACCTCACAGATTATCAAGTCCAACCCTTTACCACAGAGCTCAAGGCTAGACCATGGCACCAAGTGCCACGTCCAATCCTGCCTTGAACAGCTCCAGGGACGGCGACTCCACCACCTCCCCGGGCAGCCCATTCCAGTGTCCAATGACTCTCTCAGTGAAGAACTTTCTCCTCACCTCCAGCCTAAATCTCCCCTGGTGCAGCCTGAGGCTGTGTCCTCTTGTTCTGGTGCTGGCCACCTGAGAGAAGAGAGCAACCTCCTCCTGGCCACAACCAACCCTTAGGTAGTTGTAGACAGCAATAAGGTCACCCCTGAGCCTCCTCTTCTCCAGGCTAAACAATCCCAGCTCCCTCAGCCTCTCCTCGTAGGGCTGTGCTCAAGGCCTCTCACCAGCCTCGTTGCCCTTCTCTGGACACGCTCAAGCATCTCAATGTCCTTCCTAAACTGGGGGGCCCAGAACTGAACACAGTACTCAAGGTGTGGTCTAACCAGTGCAGAGTACAGGGGCAGAATGACCTCCCTGCTCCTGATGACCACACCATTCCTGATGCAGGCCAGGATGCCACTGGCTCTCTTGGCCACCTGGGCACACTAGAACAGGTCGCTCAAGGCCTCATCCAACCTGGCCTTGAACACCTCCAGGGAGGGAGCAGCCACAACCTCCTTGGGCACCCTGTTCCAGTGTCTCACCACCCTCACTGGAAAGAACCCTTTCCTAACATCTAGTTTGAATCTCCCCCTCTTTCAGTTTAAACCTATTACCTCTGTCCTGTCATAACAAGACCCTGCAAGCAGTCTCTCCTCTGCCTTCCTGTAGGCCCCCATCAGATACAGGAAGGCCACTACAAGGTCTACTTGAAGCCTTCTCTTCTCCAGGCTGCCTTGGGGATTTTAAACTTTACCATTTTATGGTCACTGCAGCAAGGCTACCCTTCAGCTTCACTCACCAGCCCCTCCTTGTTGGTGAGGACTAGGTCCAGCATAGCACCTTTTCTTATGGGTTCCTCTATCACTTGGAGGAAGAAGTTATCATCAAAGCATTCCAGGAACCTCTTAGGTTGCTGGTGCTCTGCTATGTTGTCTTTCCAACAGATGTCAGGGTGGTTGAAGTCCCTCATGAGGACCAGGGCCTGCGAGCATAAAGCCTCTCCTATTTGTTTGTAAAGGGCCTTATCTGCTTTGCCTTCCTGATCAGGAGGTCTGTAGCAGACTCCTGCCATGATGTCACCTTCTTGTGCCTTCCCTTTAACTTTTACCCATAAGCTCTCTGTTTTTTCATTGCACATCCCCAGCTGGAGCCCCATGGACTTTAGCTTACCATTGATGTGGAGTGAAACACTTCATCCCCTTCTCCCCTGCCAGTCCCTCCTGAAGAGTCATAACCATCTACCCCTGAGATCCAATCATGAGATACACCCCAGCATGTCTCAGTGATGCCAACAACATCAATGACATGCCAATTTCCAAAGCAAATAACAAGAAACAGTAAGAGATTATCATCCATCAGCTCAGGTACATCACATTCCAGAATAATCTCAGTGGATGTCCAGAAAGAACCTGAACTTATTCCATTTACAACTAAAGACTCACTGACTACGCAAGGCCAGGATGAGATGCAAAATGTTACTCTCACATTTAGAATCAACCAGGTTGGAAGAGACCTCCAAGATCATCCAGTCCAACCTAGCACCCAGCCCTAACCAATCAACTAGACATTGGCACTAAGTGCCTCATCCAGTCTTTTCTTGAAGACCCCCAGGGACGGTGCCTCCACCACCTCCCTGGGCAGCCCATTCCAATGGGAAATCACTCTCTCTGGGAAGAACTTCTTCCTAATATCCAGCCTATACCTACCCTGGCACAACTTGAGACTGTGTCCCCTTGTTCTATTGCTGGTTGCCTGGGAGAAGAGGCCACCCCCCACCTGGCTACAATGCCCCTTCAGGTACTTGTAGACAGCAATGAGGTCACCCTTGAGCCTCCTCTTCTCCAGGCTAAACAGGCCCAGCTCCCTCAACCTCTCCTCATAGGATTTGTGCTCCAGGCCCCTCACCAGCTTTGTTGCCCTTCTCTGGACATGTTCCAGCACCTCAACATCTTTCTTGAATTGAGGGGCCCAGAACTGGACACAGTACTCAGGGTGTGGTCTGACCAGTGCTGAGTACAGGGGAAGAATAACCTCCCTTGTCCTACTGGTAAAGCATGTCGTAAGTTACTGAAATAAAGTTAATAAAGCCATAAAAGTATATTCAGAGAATAACTGAAAGGCAAATGTGCCAACATGACTTAGCAGTGCAAGCTGTTGCACACTACATCAGTACCAGTATTTGACCTGTGATGCACTTATAAAAACCATGGCCAAATTTCTAACAGTAAAATAAGTAGCAATAACCAAAGGGGAGAAAAGAGACAATTAATACCAAAAAATTAAGATTTTGACTGATTACAGCCAAGTATCAAAGCATTCATTCTAACAAAATTATATATCTAGTAAAATAATATGATGATGTTATAATGAAGCTTATCTTCATGTCTCTTAGCCATGCTGACAGCATGGCAGAAGAAGAAACAAACAACTTATCAAACGCTAGCTTTGTGCTATGGCAACAAATTTCCCTTGGTTACCTGCACAGTTAACAGGGGAAAGGGAAAAGTAAAAACAGAGAGGGAAAGGGAAGGAAGAGAAAAATAGACATATACAGCTAAATCAAGCTCCTGCTTCGATCTTCGTCTATTTGTCTCTTTTATTAACTGAAGATAGCCTTGAGAAACTGCTTTTCATGAACACATCCTATGTTATTTTAGATACCTGAAGGGCGGCATCACACATTTCTTGAAAAGACTTAGGAAGCAATAACTAAGTATTTCATGAGGTATCACAAGCCAGAGGAAAATGACAGTTTCAAAAGACAGACACTGAAATCTATCAGCAGGTATTTACAACTAAAGAAACAAGACACACCAGGAGCTGACGCTCTCACTAATAGTGAGCTTAGTCTGCCACCATGGATAAACATTTTGCAGCACAGCATTATCAGGGTGCAGACTTAAAGATCCTTTAAGCTGAATTACAGCCTTGATTATTATCCTAGCCACTGTCTGAGGTAACAGCATGGTTACAAGCAGATTTGCTGTATCTTTCCCAAAGACTGAAATTAAACTGGAAGAGAGCAGGAGGAATTGGTTAAAGTGAAGGGAAACAATAGCATTTAAGAAAATTCCCCTTCCTCCAACAAGACCTGGGCTCTTATGTATTCACTGTCATTTAGGGGTTTACAAATAGCAAGCCTGTATTTTTATGCTGACCCTAACAGGCGTTCAGTCACCAGCTAGAACTACTGCAGTGTGTTCTCAGTAAGATGCTCTTGAAACCCACCAGAATAGCATTGGTGTCAAACACCATCATTACCTAAATCTGTCACAAATATTTCATGTCTGGTGCACACATGACTGTTCCAGCACTGCATTCATTTCTGAATGTTGATTGTTCAAGGTCCATGAGCTACAAGACATCTCCTGCAGTGCTTTCACTACCATGAGTAAAAACAATTATTTCTCCTCTTACTTTTCAATTTATACAATACAAACAGGAAGAGAGTTACTTGTCAATTCTTAACAGACAACTAATCAACACCACAGGTTACTCCTGCTTGCATTGTTTTTTCTGCTTTAACAAAGTATTCCTATACAAGATCACATCAAAGATCCATATAAGGTAGCACCCACACCCAACTACAGCAACTAGAAGAGAAAGGATCTCTAAATGATAGGTAGGTATATTTGTTCCAATGAACATGGGCAGTCATGACAGAAACTGAGCTACATCATGAAATACACCAAATTTCTAACATGCCCTTCCACCTGGGAACACCACATCTGTATTTTCTGACTTGAGGGCATATGAAAGATATTAAAAACAGGCTGTGCCTCCCAATACAATGCACACTCCAAATCCTTTCAAAAGCCTTTTCTTGCTAAACTACACTTATGCCTCTTTTTAAGAAACTCATTCTTAATGCATCTACATTGATGCTTGAGAGTGTCCAGAGAAGGGCGACGAGGCTGCTGAGAGGCCTTGAGCACAAGCCCTGAGGAGAGGCTGAGGGAGCTGGGATTGTTTAGCCTGGGGAAGAGGAGGCTCAGGGGAGACCTTATTGCTGTCTACAACTACCTGAGGGGAGGTTGTAGCCAGGAGGAGGTTGCTCTCTTCTCTCAGGTGGCCAGCACCAGAACAAGAGGACACAGCCTGAGGCAGCACCAGGGGAAATTTAGGCTTGAGGTGAGGAGAAAGTTCTTCACTGAGAGAGAATGATTTGATACTGAAATGGGCTGCCCGGGGAGGTGGTGGAGTCGCCGTCCCTGGGGCTGTTCATGGCAGGATTGGACGTGGCACTTGGTGCCATGGTCTAGCCTTGAGCTCTGTGGTAAAGGGTTGGACTTGATCTATGAGGTCTCTTCCAACCTTGGTGATACTGTGATACTGCACTACATCATTTTACTCATGCAAACACACTTTTTTTTTTGCTGCAAAGTCACATGCAATAGCTCTTGTCCAATTGCTGAATAGGGCACTCTCGGCAGCCAGGCCAGTGCAAACACGCCTGCTGAAATGCCAGCTCTTCAAAAAATACTTAGAACACTACCTTGAAGTAAAATGTTATCCTCTTGCAACTCAAGAATGCTCAGTATTTAAAAAGCAATTTATCAAAAAAGTCCCATTAATGACAACAAATTATACGGCACTGCATAAAATCAGGTTGAATAAACACTTCGTAGAAAGAAATATTATTCAAGCACCCAGACCTTCACAAAGCCAGGACAGACTGTTTTGATCACCTAACGAAGAAGAACAAAGTAAATCTGTAAAAAGGACATTTATTACAAAAACTACCATGAGGCCAGAATATTTCACAAGAGGATGAGGCGGTGCCAAATATTCCTTTCATGCATATCCTTCCCACTACATAAACCATATCTACTTATGCCATCACTGTTGATGAGTATGCAAAACCCATCTACCAAAAGAAAATTAGTGACTGGTGAGGGATAAAGAAATAGTATTTTTGCTATTAATACCTGAAAGCTAAAATAACTGTAAATCACACTATCACCAAGGTTGGAAGAGACCTCATAGATCATCAAGTCCAACCCTTTACCACAGAGCTCAAGGCTAGACCATGGCACCAAGTGCCATGTCCAATCCTGCCTTGAACAGCTCCAGGGACAGCGACTCCACCACCTCCCCGGGCAGCCCATTCCAGTGTCCAATGACTCTCTCAGTGAAGAACTTTCTCCTCACCTCCAGCCTAAATCTCCCCTGGCGCAGCCTAAGGCTGTGTCCTCTTGTTCTGATGCTGGCCACCTGAGAGAAGAGAGCAACCTCCTCCTGGCCACAACCTCCCCTCAGGTAGTTGTAGACAGCAATAAGGTCTGCCCTGAGCCTCCTCTTCTCCAGGCTAAACAATCCCAGCTCCCTCAGCCTCTCCTTTTAACAAAATGTTAATACATACAAGAGAAAAACAGGCCAGACCCATCCAAATCTCTGTAAGATACCAATCCACTTGTTTTTCATTGGTCATGATATGTTCCTATGATGATTTTCTAAATCCAGGTGAGTTTTCAGGTCAAAGTCAGACATAGAGAAAAGATAATAAAATCAAAATCCTCACACCACAAGGCAGGTAGCCTTTATACTCACAGCATACCTAAGGGGCTAAAGTTCAAATGTTTCATTATAATATGTTGAATACACTATGAGTCAGGGCATTAGTCACAATAAATGTGTCTTTTACTCTACTTTTGGAACTATTTTGCTTTGCAAATCAATACTTGAAAATTTAATTAACAGGGCACAGATAGTGACTGGGCCAGCACTCCAGTGTTCTTACCTCTGCTGTGGAGGAACTCCTCAGCAGGCAGTTCCAAGTCAGTATTATAAAGCAGAAAGTATCACTCACTTAGGGCATATCCTTCACATTTGCAGTGTGATTTAGATGAAGAAAAACCTGCTTTTTTAATCTCCTCTGATGACTCCAACTCCAGAATTTCTCCTCCAATCAGGAGAAGCCCTATGACTTCTACTAATATGCTATCCTGCCAAGAAAAAGCTGTCTGACTACATATGTCCTCAATACCCTCCTGCACATACAAATATTTCTATTCACAATAAAGAACTGGGAAAAACAAGACATCTTCTGGAGGGGAACTTCTGGAATCTTTGGAACTTGATGCTTCTAAGCTTCTTTTGATAACACTATTTACTTCAGATGACAATCACAGCAAATATATTCTTGTGCATAAAGACAAATTGCCAGGTGTCTTTAAGACAGTAACAAACTAATAAGGCCTGCTGATATATTGTGTGTATATACATCAATTAAAAGGATGATGTAACAACCTATTTTAGTTAGCAATTACGCTCACAGAACATTGACCAAGTTACCCAGCTAAAGAGGTATTTTAACTCCAAATACATGAAAAATCCTTAACAGAGCAGTGTTTGCACTCTTGCTTAAGTAACCATTATGTTTTCAATCAGAACTACCCCCTGAATGACCAGGAAATATATAAATCCAGGCTTGTTTTGTTTCATCTTACTTCTGAGAAGGGACAAAGTACAGTAATTAAGTGACTGGAGTGGAGGACCATCTCTTAAAGAAAGCCTGCTAGCCAGAAAAACCAAGATGCTTCATCTCTCCTGCATCTATCAGGTACAGATATATATATATATATCTGCATTGATTCTGTGTAATTCACTACAACACAGTTTTAATACTGTGAAAGACTTTTTTGTGCACACTGTAGAAGAAATTGAAAATAACACTGAACTACCCAATGCTGTGATCCAGTAACACCACAGAATATGCTTTCTGTGGAAATTCTATGAAGGAAAAGTAGCCTTAAGCTAGTTCACTGCTTCTGGTTCCCATGGGCTGCTCCCTCTACCAGAAAAATTGCTAGCTCCTTTAGCTAAAATCCCTGCCCTGCACAGCAGGAACATTTGCTTGGAGAAAGTCAGGATCAAAAACTACTTCAAAACCAAAAAAAGCACCCACAGATGTATCAGTAGCGTCACTAAGGGCAAATTATGCCTGAAAAACCGGGCAGCTTTCTGTGATGGAGTGACAGTGTCAGTGGATAAGGGAAGAGCAATTGACATCATTTACCTGGACTTTTTTATACCTGGACAGTTTTATACTGTCCCCCATGACATCCTGGCCACAAAACTGGAGGGGTATACTACTCACCAGATAAGAATTGGCTGGATGGCAAACTCAGAGAGCTGTGATCAGTGGCTCAGGGGTCAGTGGTCAGATGGAGACCAGCAACGAGTAGCATCCCTCAGAGGTCGGTACTAAGACCAGTGCTGTTTAACATCATTGTCAGCAATACATCAGGCTTGAGTACACCCTCAGCAAGTCTGCAGATGACACCAAGCTGTGCGGTCCAGAGAACACGCTAGAAGGAAGGGATGCCATCCAGAGAGACCTAGACAGGCTTGAGAGATGGGCCCAAGTCCACTTCATGAAGTTCAACAAGGCTAAGTGCAAGATTCGACACCTGAGTGGGGGCAATCCCAAACATAAATGCAGGATGGGTGAAGAACGGATCCACTTGGCACACAGGACCTCAGCATTACCAGGACATGGAGGTGCTAGAGCAGGTCTGAAAAAAGCCCACAAAGATCAGAGGGCTGGAGCACCTCCCCTGTGGGAAGGGACTGCAAAGGCTGGGGCTGTGCAGCCCAGAGAAAAGAAGGCCCTAGGGGCATACCTTACAGAGGCCTCCCAGTACGGCAAGGAGGTCTACAAGAGAGCTAGGAGGAGACTTTATACCAAAGCGTGTAGTGGAAGACGAGAAGGAATGGATTGAAGCTTGAGGAGGGCAGATTTAGACTGTATATTAGGAATAAATTATTTACAGTGAGAACAGTGAGACACTGCCACAAGCTGCCCAGGGAGGCTGTGGATGCCTTCTCCCTGAGTCTGTCCAAGGCCTTGATCAATCTGGTCTAGTGGAAAGGGTCCCTGCCTAATGCAGCTGGGTTGGAACGAGATGATCTTCAAGGTGCCTCCTAACCTAAACCATTCTGTGAATTTTGTCTGAGATACAGTTGGAAAGGAAAACACCACACACATGGTTTTCCCCAGCATATTAGTTCTCATAGAAATAAACCTCTCTTTATGCAACATTATTTGTTAATGAAGCCTCTGAATTTCCACGGCATTCAGAAACATGAAACTTGAACATTCAGAAACTGTACACGCAGGAGGAAAATACCTGCATATCAACTAATGTACCTTTTGAAATACACTGCACCATCTGAAATTATTTCTAAATATGGTTTTAAAAACGCCCTCCCCCAACCACCCCCCAAACTTAATTTGTTCTCTTCGCCAGTGCTAGGATAAAGTACGCAGTCAAGCATCTGGAAAGTACATTGAATGCAACAATAGATACACATATTGTATGCAAGAAATAAAGTCCAAATTAGCATTTCCAGCCTGAAACACTTGCATGCTAAGCATGCTATGAAAGGACTCATATTCGAGCAGTTGAAATTAATTAGCAAGTGGTTCTGAACTGAAGCTTCCTGTCCAACTCCCTAAAGTTCCACAAGGAAGTGACTGACCTAGCAGATGAGGAGAGAGCAGCAGCTAACATCTACCATGGACCTCAGCAACTCCTTTGGTACTGTCTTCCATAAAATCCTCCAAAAGAAACTGTTGATGCATGTGCTGGGTGAGCAGACAGCCAAGTGGCTTGACAAATGGCTGAATGGCCAGGGCCAGAGGCTGGTGCTCAGTGGAAGAAAGTCTAGGTGGATGCCAGTAATTAGCTGTGCGCCCCTGGGGTCAATACAGTGCCAAGTCCTGTTGATCATCTTCATTAATGATCCAGACGATGGCTGAGTGTATTCTTAGCACATCTGCTGATGGCACAAAACTGGAAGGAGTGTCTGATACACCAGAGAGGTGCATGACCATCCAGGAGACCCATCAGGCTGGAGAAATGAGTTGATAGGAACCTATGGAGGTTCAACCAGAGGAGCTGCTAAGTCATTAACTAGGGAGGAACAATCCCGTACATCAGTACATGAAGGGACTACCCAGCTGGGAAGCAGCTTGGCAGAAAAGGACATGCGAGGTCTGATGAACACCAAGTTGAACATGAGTCAGCAATGCATCCTTGTGGCAAGGGAGGCTAATGGTAACCTGGGCTGTGTTAGACAATTTCTTGCTAGCAGGTTGAAGAAGATTATCCTCTCCCCTATACTCAGTGCTCACTGATCTTGTCACACTCAGAACAGTGTGCCACATTCTGGGCTACCCAGTAGAAGAGACACAAACATACTGGAGAGAGTTAAAGAAGAGAGATAAAAATGATTAAGGGTCTGAAGGGAAAGGCTGAGAGAGCTGGGACTGTTTAGTTTGGAGGAGAGATTGCTCAGAGGAGATCTTAATAGTATATATCAACACCTGAAGGGAGAGTGCAAAAAGGACAGAGCCAGGTTCTTTCCAATGCTGCCCAATTAGCAGGAAAAGAGGTAAAGAATACAAACAGAAGGGCAAGGAGTTTCCCCCTGAGGGTGTCTAAGGACTGGCACACATTGTCCAGGGAGGTTGTGGAATCTGCAGCCTTAGAGACATTAAAAAAAACAACTGTATATGGTCCTGGGCAATCAGCTCTAAGAGAGTTAGACAAAATGACTTCTGGAGTTCCCTTCCAACCTCAAACAGTGCACGATTTTGTGATTACATGTAAGAACCACAGAAACACAGCTCAGATAAACAGCTGGAGTATTTGTGTCTTTGTGGAAATACAATTCTATATATATTCACCACTTCCAACTCCTCTGATTTAATAACTGCCATGCTACTTTGCCTTTGCTTGCCACAAAATTCCAAATGACTACAATTAACAAACTTTTCTTCTCAGCAACATGCAATATATTCTTCATTAGCCAGGATGAAGAATACCTAGAGGATTCTTCTCCTGTACTTTAATAACTTACATACTCTTGTGTTGAGTACACACCTTAGTTTCACAAATACATTCTTCATCTTTTGTGGTCTATCATTCAGAAGAAGCAAATCATTTAATTAGTACTCTCCTGCATTCAGAGTGCTCATGTCTGGATCACTGATGCTAAATAAACAAGATACTGAAACTAAAGTGTAACCCTCTTACATGATTAAAGGAAGATTGAATCTTTGAGCTCTTGCTCAAGAGGTCACAGGGATATCCTCAAAGAAAGACATCTTGGGGTCTCAGTAGTGAACCCTCTGGGTATCCAAACTCTTTGTTGCTGTTGTTCTGACTTAATTAGTAATAGTCAGTTGTGTAAACTTTAGATGGATGATTAAGTCAGGTTTTTTGAACTGTGCTGGAGTAGATCGAATCTCAGGTCTGAAGATGCTAATGGAGGCTGCAAAAAAACCAAACCAACCACACAAAAAGCCACCAACAAAACACAGACAACAACCAAAACCACAAATCACAAAGAAAGAAAACCACATAAACAAAACACTTTAAAAATCTCTTACCAAACCAAAAGCGGGGAGGGGAACATTTTTTTTCAGCAATCAATTAAACTGATTTAGGGAAACAGCAGAATTGAGACAAAAGCATCCAAAGATTGATGATGTGTATGAATGCCATTAAAAAGATGAGGTTGAAACTATAAAGGAAAGATAACTAATTTTTTTTAGTATGGTCTGGAGTTTAGACAACCATTAAGCATATAATCAAAAGCTCACAAAATGGAGAAATGTGGTGTGCTTTCACTGGCCTTGGATAAACAGACTATTCCTCTTTGTGCTGCTTAAGAATCTGAGCTCATTTGAGGGCAATATGATAGTTACAAACAAGGTTGCTCAAGGTGATAGGAAAAGGAGGATTAGTATGCCAACTTATCTCTGCTCCTCACACAGATGGGGCCAGAGGCATCAATCATTCGTGATAAGACATTCATATCATATTGACACAGACACACTAAGTATCAATGAAAGAAAAACCTTGCCACACTCCATCTTTCTGAAGTGCTGCCTTGAAATTGTCACATTAACAGCATTGTTATTTTGAAAGAATAGCATTAAGGAAATTGTTTAGAAAAGACACTGGTGCCCAAGAACCCTGTGTCACATTGCAGATTTAAAAATCAATTTCTACAGCAATATGCTGGCATAAAATAGAGGCACAAACTCTAACACAAGTGTAAAAGGTCAGCAAAGCAGCTACAACTTTGGGCAGGAGACGAGGCAGCATTCTTATGCATGCTCAATGTCAAGAATAGGGTCCAGAATCTGAACTGCACAAATGCATACAGCAGTCTCACATACCTTACATTCCTTTCCATAATCTGCTGCCCAGTGTTGATGATGCTTTCAAAGTTTTTTTTATCAAGAATCATGCAAGACCTGCAGACAGCAATGTGCTACAAACATCAACACAGTCTTACAGTATCTGTGATAGAAAGGTAAGTATTTCAGACCACACTGTGATGTTTGATTTTTAAAACACTCACGTGGCAAATATTTTCTTTGGGGTTTTGCTTACTGTACAGCAAAACACTCTTGTGGAAAGAAATGAAGTTAACAAAGCATCAGTGAATAATGCACATTGTCTGGAAAACAACAAAACTGTTACTTCATTCCTTCATAGTATCACCAAGGTTGGAAGAGACCTCATAGATCATCAAGTCCAACCCTTTACCACAGAGCTCAAGGCTAGACCATGGCACCAAGTGCCACCTCCAATCCTGCCTTGAACAGCCCCAGGCACAGCGACTCCACCACCTCCCTGGGCAGCCCATTCTAGTAGCCAATGACTATCAGTGAAGAACTTTTTCCTCACCTCGAACCTATATTTCCCCTGGCATAGCTTGCAACTTGTTAAACTGATTCAGAAACACCCAAAAAAACAAAACAAAACAAAAAAAACCCTCAAAGGCCACACATACTGATCAGATCTTTCTAGGATCTGCTTAAAAAAAAAAACAATGTTTTTTGATTGAACTATTGGTGTTCTTAGAGCTCCAGTGCAAACAGGGCCTCTGGCTAAACTAAGGTCATCACTGATGCAACAAACTGCTCTATTTGATAAATTATCAGAGTCCACCTAAGGAGAAAGTATGTATTATCATCAGATATCTTGTCTTTTACAAAAAAAATCTCCCACTACAGAACTAGTTACTGGGTGATCTCAAAGTAAATACTTTTGGCCCCATAGGTATGATCTAACTGCAAGAAAAGAATAGAATCATAGAATTAACGAGGTTGGAAGAGAGCTCCAAGATCATCCAGTCCAACCTACCACCCAGCCGTATCCGATCAACTAGACCATGGCACTAAGTGCCTCATCCAGTCCTTTCTTGAACACCTCCAAGACAGTGACTCCACCACCTCCCTGGGCAGCTCATTCCAATGGCAAATCACTCTGTCAAGAACTTCCTCCTAACATCCAGCCTATATTTCCCTCAGCACAACTTGAGACTGTGTCCCCTTGTTCCGTTGGTGGTTGTGTGGGAGAAGAGGCCATGCTGGTAAGAGAAGATACTCCCAAAGCAATCAACCACTGACACACTCTTCAGTACATTAAATGTTTGGAATCCAACATTACAGGTGTTTATAATCCCTTTTAACTCTAAAATGGGTCTACAATGTGATAGTAATGCCTAAAAATATCAGTAAACATGCCAAGTTAAAATTACATAAGCAAGTAAAAATTACACAAGCACAGCTGTGATCGTCTTGTACAGCATTTTCCTCCAAATTTCCTTGTCTTCAAAGAAAATTTGATCACCACATTTTGGTTCACAGTTCTCATGATCTGAGAAGACCAATTTCAAGAAACTGTTTATAAAAGCTTTTCTCAACAACATTAACTACTTTCTGAACTCTCAATAAATATAAGCAGAGTATGTTTGAGATAATATACTTCAGAAATGGACTAAGGCATTGCACAACGCTAAGTAGCCAGTAAAAGCCCAGCAGTGGCCAGGAAAACAGAACTGAACTTAAAGACAGAAAAGCCTCAAAACAAGATGCAGCCCTTTAATTTTCCAAATACAGTAAGCACCACAACTATCCAACTACATATCCTAAAAACTTTGCCTTCAGATTCTAACAATTACAGATTTTTACATTCCTAAAGTTCAAAAACATGAAGAACACTCAAACAAGATTTATGACCTTAGCAGAAAAAGAAAGGAAGAAGAATGTAAGATTAGAAGACTTCAGTACATAAAATGAAGAATTTTACTGGGACAGGCTATGTGGCTGTGCTATGTTAACAGGTCCATTCACAACTTTGCTCTACCCTACTCAGAAGCTGTTGCTGTTCTATCAAAGGAAACTGCTAGGCAGAGGGGGGGGAAAGCAAACAGAACAAAATACAAGAAACACCAGAAAAAGCTCTAGGAATTGTTGGGGCTGACTTCAGATGTTTACTGCTAATTTAAATGATAGTAAAAAAAAAAAAATCTTTCTAGTAGCTAGTTTAGGCAATAAAATATGGATACATACATATGCATACACAGTCAAGTGAAATTAATATGCACCAATTAAGCAGAAAATTAACAACTTGCAACTGTAGTCATAATGCATTTAGGTGCATAAGCATGTAATCACCAAAATTTAAATACTTGACTTAAATACTGACACAGAGGAAGCAGAATATTCATGTCCAAAAAAAAAAAAAAGCATGTCTTTTAAAGCGTGAAGGCACATTAGACTATTATATCAAAATAGAACATCCACACAGTATTATTTCTTATAACTCTTTATCACAGTATCACCAAGGTTGGAAGAGACCTCATAGGTCATCAAGTCCAACCCTTTACCACAGAGCTCAAGGCCAGACCATGGCACCAAGTGCCACGTCCAATCCTGCCTTGAACAGCTCCAGGGACGGCGACTCCACCACCTCCCCGGGCAGCCCATTCCAGTGTCCAATGACTCTCTCAGTGAAGAACTTTCTCCTCACCTCCAGCCTAAATCTCCCCTGGCATAGCTTGAGCCTGTGTCCTCTTGTTCTGGTGCTGGCCACCTGAGAGAAGAGAGCAACCTCCTCCTGGCTACAACCTCCCATCAGGTAGTTGTAGATAGCAATAAGGTCACCCCTGAGCCTCCTCTTCTCCAGGCTAACCAATCCCAGCTCCCTCAGCCTCTCCTCGTAGGGCTGTGCTCAAGGCCTCTCACCAGCCTCGTCGCCCTTCTCTGGACATGCTCAAGCATCTCAATGTCCCTCCTAAACTGGGGGGCCCAGAACTGAACACAGTACTCAAGGTGTGGTCTAACTAGTTTACTATCTAAGTTATAAATAAACTTGTACTTTAATGCTGCATCTACCTTAATACAACAGCACTGGTGTTACTGTGGATGCCAAGACAATTAGAAACAGCTCTTTAGTAGCAATTTCCAGGAGTTAAAAAAGCTTGGAGAAAAGTATAGTCCCAAACTGTCCCAAACAGTGATCATAAAAGAACATTCAACTCTAGTTTACTGAAGTTGAGAGAAAAAAAAGACACCTCTGTTGTTCTAGGTGGGCACTAATTACACTAAGTCTGGTGCAAGTGATGCATCTAATCCACAGAAATCTTTAGCTAGGAAGTCTGAAGGTCAAAAGCAACCCCAATAATCAGCATCATATTTTCATTAGTTTGTTGCTATACAGCAAGACGTTTTTTTTTCCCCTGGCCAAGTCATTAATTTATTTCAACATCACAGTTCCTAGTTTCACCTGAAAAAACACATTGTCTAATTCTTAGTACACATTGGGAAAATCACAAGCCCTTATTCTTGCTTTTAAGATGAAAAATTATTTAATTGAGAATAATGTAGTCATAAATTCACCTAATTTTCCTTTTATTCAAATCACTAAAGCAATACCATGACACATTATCAAACCACCAATAACAGTTTAGGAGTTTTATGGCTTTAATTTCCATCTCTTCTTTTAAAGGGTGCTATCTTAGAAATGCACTGGCAGGTTACACAATGAGAGCATCCATTTATATGTTAAATTAAAAGAATACTCCTTAAATGTGTACATTGTCTACCACAACATAATAGCAAAAAAACACAGAGCATGCTTTCTTTACCAAAATAATTTCAATATACTGAAGCAATAGTAATAAATTCATCTACTCTAAAGCACGTGAAAATATTTTAAGACAAAATTCAGAGTGCTACTCTAAGGAGCTAATGTTAAGAAGGCAGATAACTAATACTAAGTACCTGTGTCTTTTATAAAGTCAGCATTAACTTTCTGAACTTGAAGGCTCAAATTTTACTGGGATCTAAGCTAGTGAAACAGAAAAAGAAACTCAATGAATTCAGTTCAAAATTACTTCCAAGTGTACCAAGCAGCTCTTTAATCAATACAGCCTACAGATTCTGTAGAGCTATCCAACATGTCTCTGTCTTCTGTAGAGCGTTTCATCAACTGAATCACTATTTCACCAGGTTTATAATTAGGTCTCTGTAGACAGGACCCTAGAGATGCAATTCACATGAAAATCTTTGGAGCTGGATGTGCTTACAATTCACATGAAAGTCTTTGGAGCTGGATTCCAATCCTAAAGTCCATTTAATTTCAGAAGGTTTCATGATGAATAAAAAAAAAATGGAAATGCTAGGCACTGGCATATGCCTTACTCTTGGCATCACAGTGATGACTCTAGAATGATACCTCTATCTACTCAGATTCCAGAGCCTGGTAGTGTTCTCCCCTACTCTGAAGACAGACTTGGCTGTTTTCAGGACCAGTTCTTCCATAACAAAGCACAACTCAGAGAGCAAATGCTAAATTTCAACATAAAGCAGATAGTGATAACTTTGGACGTTTTTATTTTAAAACAAAGATGTACAAGAGTGTAATGCTGTTGAAGAACAGATTTATATTAGTAGGCTGGGGTTTTCTTCAAGAAAGGAAAGGTCCATGCACAGTTTCTTAGTCTCCCTTTGAATATTCAAACTTATATTTCCTATTTTCCAAGGAGTCTGGACTGTCTCAAGCTACAGCAATCAAGATACTCTATAAAGGGAATTCCAATTATTACTATTCTCCTTTCCCTTTTCTGGTTGGCTTTACAAGGACACACAGGGGCCAGCATTGCATCATGTTAGAATACATCCCTGCCAAGAATACTTAGGGCATTTAATTCCTGCAGCAAAGCAAACAGGTCACAAGAATGAGAGAAAGGTTGAGCACTGACGTTCAGGATCTAGCTTTCAATATGACATCTAAATTTCACTCTACTTTTTATATACTGTTCCAGTGAGTTCTTTGGGACCAGGGAATGCTCTCACACATGAGTACCCTCCTCTGGGTACAATTTCAGTAATTTATTGTAGTTTAAACACTAAAACCATAATGAGGAAGGTATACTGGAAACCACAATACCTATGGCTCACATGCTACAGCTATAGGGAGAAACTACAATGCTGAATAAGATGTGACAAACAATCCTGAGCACCTCTATTGATTAAAGGGCAGGCTATACCCACCCTATCCCACTGGGCAGCATAGCTCCTGAGATGCATAAATAGCAGAGTGGGTCAGCTGTCATCTCAAAAGGTAGGCATCTCCACCAGGAGCCATCATAGTGGCAGACTGATGCCACTCCAGCTCCCCTACCTATGCTCTCAGTTTATGTGTGCTCAGAATTCTGTGACGTGTGTCCAGGACGTCCCAGAAGGCCGAACCAAGGAGAACCAAGCTCCTGCCTTATTTCACAATTGGTTACACCATGACTTTCCCTACTGCTCATGTGCACTGTTGACTTCAGTGGTTGTGCGACCCCTAGCAAAGGGAGTCTTCATCATTCTTCAGCCCCCTCTGCGGAGCCCTTCAAGGTTACTGGTGGCTCCACATACTGTTTAGCCAACACTGCATTCTGGCCTCTGATTATAGGGATTGTACTTGACTGTTTATCACTTGAGAGCTCAAGACCCTGTAGTTCTCAGGTCTTATCTTCTGGTAACCTGGCAACTATTTGGCCTCTTGTCTACTTCTGATCAAGCACATACCAAATCTTTCCTCTCACACATATATATATATTCTTTTAATGTGTTCTTAGCATGTGACAGTATCTTCTTAGCAGATTCGCTGTTTCTATGATTCCAGTTTCACTATGTTAAACACAAGAACTATTAACACACTGCTTTTTGCTTGTAACTTAAGTCTCAGTTGCCATGGCATGCATTTTTCAGAATAATCTGTAACTATAGCAACAAAGCCAAAAAGTTTCATTACCTCTCATTTTTCAATGACTATAATCTAAGTCTGATCAGTTCTTAATCTCACCTGAGGGAACTACAACTTTACAATAGCCTAAGGGCAACTTCACTCTTAGACTTTAACGTGTGATGTTCCTCAGAGCTCAGTAATGGGGCCAGCTCTCTTCAATATCTTTATCAACTATTTGATGAGGAACTAGAGTGCACCCTCAGGAATTTTGCAAATGACACCAAGTTGGGTGAGAGGGTTGATCTGCTTGAGGCTATGGATGCTCTACAGAGGGGCTTGGATGGACTGGATTGATGGGCGAAGGACTAACTGTATGAGCTGCAGAAAGTCTAAGTGTCAGGTCCTGCACTTGGGCCACAACCACCCCAAGCAAAGCTACAGGCATTGGGAAGAGTGGCTGGAAAGTTGTCCGGTCGAAAGAGGATTGGAGGTACTGACTGACAAGTGGCTGAATATGAGCCAGTAGTGCGCCCCGGTAGTCAAAGTCAACAGCATCCTGGCTAATACCAGCAAGTGTGGCAAGCAGGACCAGGAATTTGACCATCCCTCTGTACTCTGCATTGGTGAGGCTACATCTCTAGCCTTGTGTTCAGTTTTGGGCACCTCAATACTAGACAGACACTGCAGTTCCAGAGTGGGTCCAGAGAAGTTCATGAACCTGGTGAAGGGCCTAAACAACAATTCTTATGACGAGTTGCAAAGGGAATTGGGGTTGTTTAGTCTGAAGAAAAGGAGTCTGATGGGAGACCTTATTGGTCTCTACAACTCCCTGAAGGGAGGGTATTGAGAGGGATGTTGGGGAGGTTTAACCTGGGCATTAGGAAAAAATATTTCACTGAAAGCATTGTCAGGCATTAGAAGCCCAGGGAGATGGTTGAGTCATCAGCCGTGGATGTGCTTTAAAGCCATGTAGATGTGGTGCCTGGTGATATGGCTAGTAGTGACCTTGGTAGAGTAGGGTTAGACTTTATGAACTTGAGGGTCTTTTCCAAACAAAATGATTCTCTAAAGCTCAGCCACTAAACTATATCTTCCCTATGTTACTAAGTACTTTCTTTTTCCCCCCAGAGCACAGACTTTTCTACACAGGAACACGCTAGCCACATTAATAATAAAACTCTGATATTATCCAAATAAAGGACAAAAAAACCCAAGCTCTAAGTATTTGACACTACAGTTGATCAGAAAAAAGATTCAATAACTGCAAATTTGCAGTCACTATTACTACTAGACGGTTGCAAACTACCTTCACACAGTTCTTGTCATTCCCTGTGTCCTAGAAGGCAGTTTGGATTCACGACAACATTTCTTCAAGGTTTGTCAGTAATAGGATGAGGAAGTTCACACATAATAAAGCAGCTGCAAACAGACACTGGAGTCAGGAATCAATAACTAAAGGTCAGATCACAGCAAGCATGTGACAAACTGCTCTAGAATTTGTGCTTTCATGTGGACATGAAATCCAATCCATTTGTTTTCATAGCACCACTACTGCCATAACCTTGTTATCAGCAATCCATAACATCCAAATTGTTTTCTGACAAGGTCTAAAGCTCTCTCCTAAATCTATCACCTGCTGTGGCATTCAGTGGAGTGAACACAAAGGATGTGCCCTGACACACATTTAACTCTCAGAAATCACAGTAAATGAAGAGTATTTAACACCTAACAACAGTAGTTGCTTACACCTGATTTTATTAACAATAAAAACAATGTAGTCAGTATAATCTTTCTTCAAAGCACTGGTTGTTTATATCACCCAACTACAAAGCATAGATGTAATTTTGTCAAGTTTAGTCCAAATTCAACACGGTTCCCCCAAATTTCTACTGCCATATGTAAGACAATAACTAGTACAGTCATGGCTTTGTAGACATTTTGAGTAACACATTCTGATCTATTAACAAGCTTAAAATAGTAGCTTATACTTCTTTCATGTGTTTGTGAGTCATTTTATCTAAAATGTTTTCATTTTAAAGTCTAATCTTTCACTTCTCTAGTGGCCAGTTTTAAAGCAGATGATGAGTGTTGCCTCCACAACATGTTCTTTCTATGGTGGTGAGAGAAGAACATAGTAGCCCACAACCAGAAGAACTGTCACCCATGGGAAACGCTCATGTTGGAGCAGTTGGTAAAGAATACAGTCGCTAGATTATGAATGGAAGCCTTCTGACAAGGTGACCTGCATTTTATTTGGTTGGCACAGCAAGGTCTTAGTATCATGGGCACTAGAAGAGTGGTTTCTATGAAAAGCTGCTACAAGTTTCTCCTATGTCTGATAGAACTGATGACAGCTAGCCCCAAGATGGACCCACTGCTGCCAAGGCTGAGCCCACCAGCAAGTGTAGTAGTGTCCCTGTAATGATGTATTTAAGAAGGGGGAAAAGTTGCACAAGGGCAGCTGGAGACTGAAGTGAGAACAGGGCAAAGGAACAACTCTCCAGACATCTAGGCGAGTGAAGGAGGGGGAAAAAAAGGAGCTTCAGACACTGTAGCAGAGATTCCCACACAGCCCATCATAAAGACCATGGTGAGGCAAGCCATCCTTCTGCAGCTCACAGAGGTTGACAGTCAACCAGATTGCAACCCACTCAGGAACCTACCACCCAGGCAAGGTGGACATCCAAAGGATGCTGTGAACCCATGTGAAGCCCATGCTGGAGCAGGCTTGTTAGCAGGACTTGTGACCTCATGAGCGGACCTGTCTGCTCCTGGAGAACTGCACCCTGTAGAAGCAGTTCAAAAACTGAAGTCTGGTTTGTCCTGGAAGGCTAATGGGCCTATTAGATGTCCTGGCTTACCTCACCCTTCTGCTGATGGAGGAAGAAAGGGTGGGAGGAAAACAAAGGTTTGGCCCATTATGTCCCCTCACAAAATGATAAACAGGTACCCACAGGTGTTTAAGTACTTCTTAGTGTCTTGCCCAAATAAGGATAAGCAAGCCCTGGTTTCACCTAGTATGGTCAGTTTTGCAAATGCCATTGACTGGTCAATCTCTATGGTCAAAGGAGACATCACACTCAGGCAAATAATATAAACTGAGCTAAGTTGCAAGCAGTTGTGCTGCTTCTGCCTCACTGTGTGCTGCTGTGCTCTGACAATGTGCTCTAAGGGCAGCCCCTCCAGTATCATGTACCTAGGGGAATTAACCTCATCACTACTATAGAGCAGATGACATAGATCTAAGTTTTGAATGTGCTCTGACTAGGAAAGAAGAGATACTGGAAAATGCTCACTAGATCATAGAACTCTGTATGCATATACATACACATGTTCCCACACAAATAAAACCAATCTAAAGCTGAAACAGGCAAGCAAAACAGAAATATGTTATTGAAACCTAAAACGGCATTACAAAATATGAAGTATAGATACTGAACCAAATATCAAGTAGAGAAATTGAATCCTGAGTCAATATTATATTCTGCTTGTTTCCAAATGTGAAATTTGTTATCTGGATCAAAAGATAACTTATATAAAACTAGTATTCCAGTAAAAAGAGAAATTAAAAATCACATGGTACCTGATGGGCCGATTTTCTTTACTATCAAAGAGTGAGAAGATGACTTCCAGTTCCTCTCCCAGATTGGAGCACATGAGACTCTTCATCTGAACAAAGAGATGGTGGCTGCTAGCTGGTACTGTTGTGTCTTTTTTTCGATGACGATGCTCCATCTAAAAATACCACAAACACCACAGTGACCAGCTTGAATTAATCATAAACATCTCAAAACAAAAAGGGGTGAAAAATAGGAGAAGTTTAGATCTTTTTGCTTTGTATTTGAGAAGGAAAATGCGAGAAAGTGACTTTCCCAATGTTGTAGTCACTGCGTCATAGTTTTCTCTAGAAGAAAATAAACTCAAGAGGTTCACCTTTTTTCTACTCAGAATATTCTAAGCCTCTTTGAAGCTTTGCACTGTAATATTACTTCACAAGTGTTTGAAACAGTTTATTATCTGATATTGTATTATTCCAACACAAAAAAAATGTTTCTGAAAAAGACTAAATGCCAGTATTTTAAAATGGGGAAAAAAATCATGTCCATACTTTATAATCTTTGGCCGACTACTATATAGAGACTACCAAATTGTCTTGATCTGACAGTTCACTATTTTAATCACCCAATATTAAGTTCCACTATTTCTCTTCCATTTTGCCAAAAATAAATTTGGAAAAGCCATCTAAACTCAGCCTTCAAATGCAGGTTCTTGGCTTTTGCTGTTCTTGTTTCTCCTCTATTTGAAGGCACACTCCATGAGCTCCTTGTAAATATTGCAGGTTATTCTTCCTCTGTGTTTCTTCTTCCTGCATCTCATCTAGTACTTCGACAGGATCTCATAAGATTACATACAACTTGGACACTGCCCAAAGGCATGAAGACAATACTACTAGGCTTGACATTACAAGCTAACAACATAAGTAGCCATGAATTATCAAAAATGCATTGCAATTACAGTTCAAAAAAAAAGCATTAATTGTAATTTTTCCTTTATTCTACACTTAAACACAGACATTAACATTAAAAACATAACGTAAACAAAACCTTGCTCTTAAGCAAGTTAAGGCTCAGAACTGCATATCTTAACAACTGCAGTACTTAAATATGACTCCAGGGCTACATAAACCAATTGGTAAGGTCTCTTAGATCTCACCATAGATTAAATCAGAGTAAGTAATACCAGTGCTGGTTTTAGTAAACCAAGACAGGCTTTTATACCCAAAGAGCTTTTTCTATGCAGCTAAACTGCTATTTACATTGACATTAGAAAAGACCGATAGGCCAGTATGATTGTGACAATACTTGTATCACAAGTAATCTTATCTGCACATCAGTCACAGGCCAGGTAAAGCACTAATGAAAATGATGTCATCGGCTTACTGAGGATAAAATTCATGTTCACAGTCACAATTTTAATGATATATCAGAACACAAAACATCTAACAAACAACATGTAACATGAGCACGTGTGCACACAAATTTGGTATCAAACCATCATACAGATGTAGAGATTACATCACTATTCCAAAGAAACCTTTTTCCCCATAGTGAAAACTCATTACATTATGAAACACCTGTTTACTTGATCAAAAAAAGTATTTGTACTTCAGTTGATGAAAACTGCCATCAAGCCATAAGTATGCAATTCTGTACCAAAAGTGCTGAGCACTATATTCACATACCAGCCTGTAGAGCTCTGTGATGCTGATCTCCTCAGGATCTACCATAGCATATTCTTTTCTTGGAACTAAGTCAAGTCCTAGTTGTCTGCATGGAAAAGAATAACTGTAAGTACCTTCTACATAACAAAGGAAACTAACTTACTACTTCTATAAGCATTTCACTGAAATAATCCAAGAACCAACTTATATATTAACTGGTACTCTACAATGTGCTTGGTTTTGGCTGCATTCATTGTTCACAGATGATTAGTCCACTTGGTAACATTAATGTTACCACTTGGTAACATTAACAGAATACATTTTTTCCACTTTTAGATCTGTTCCATATTGTGGGCTATCTACAATGGATATTGTCCTTTGTACTATTGTGGACATTGTACAACATGGAATTGCACCAGTATTGTAAATTTGAATGACAACCATGAAAAAGAAAATATAAGGAAAAATCAAATGCCAAAACATCAGCTTATTTTTAATTTGGACAGGATGGCATCAAAGCTACTTTGTTGTATCTGAAAGGAGGTTGTAGCCAGGTGAGGGTTTGTCTCTTCTCCCAGGCACCCAGTGATAGAACAAGTGGACACAGTCTCAAACTGTGCCAGGGCAGGTTCAACCTGGACATTAGAAAGAAATTCTTCACAGAAAGAGCAATTGGCCATTGGAATGGGCTGCCTGTGGAGGTGGTGAAGTCACCATCCCTGGAGGTGATGAAGCTGAATGAAGCACTTCGTGCCATGGTTTAGTTAATTAGAAGTGTTAGGTGGTAGGCAGGACTTGATCTTAGAGGTTTTTCCAACCTGATTAATTCTGTCATCTCCTGAACAATATAAGCTAAACGAACTTCAATCAGCAGGAGTACGTTTACTTTCAGCACAGTCACAAGCAATAAAGATTAGGAACATATATAGGACAGTCATACTGAATCTAGAAACATCTGAAAGACTAGAATGGTTATCTGGAAAACACAGGTTTTACAGAGTAGGAAATCACGACTTCAAAACTCATCTCAATTTCATTCAGTTAGCACAAAATTCTAAGCAGTTCATCTTACACAGTTTTCTTTCACTTTTTAGGTATTGAAGCTTTCAGACAGCAGCAGTTACAGAAACCCCTGAAATTCAGTTAACTCTACTGTTGAACATTGTTATATTTAGTCAGAGGTAACTGAATAAGTATAGGCTAAAGAAAACACTTTGGAAACAGCACTAAGATGTCAAAAAGTATTTCAACCTTTTTCTCAACTGCTTTTTGCTTTGTTTATTTTGCTTGTTGGTTTTTTCCCCTTTGTTTTAAAAAGTTAATGCAATTTGCAATAGCTCTTATTAGTTACTCAGATAGAAGGAAGATGCAGAGCATGATGGCAAGATACATGTTAGAGACTCCCAAGCATGAAGTGAATTGTATGACAAGCCAAAAGGGAGCTAACGTCAGTCAATACTGTTTCAGTTAAGACAGCAGAGCTGTACTAACTGGATCACACAGCAATCTGGCCAGAGCATTTCAAAAACACATAAAAGCATGCTGCAGGTATTCCAAAGCAATTATCTTGCAGACAGTACAACTGCTATTAAAAAAAAAATAGAAAAAAAAGGCAAAATAAATCAAGTCACTTTATTACAAAATCATAGAATTCATCAGGTTGGAAAAGACCTTCAAGATCACCAAGTCCAGCCTACCACTCAACACCACCTAATCAACAAAACCATGGCACCAAGTGCCACATCCAGTCTCTTTTTAAACACTTCCCAGGATGGCGACTCCACCACCTCCCTGGGCAGCCCATTCCAAGGGCAAATCATCTCTTCCTGCAAAGAATTCTCAACATCCAGCCTAAACCTGCCCTAGTGCAGCTTGAAACTGTGTATTGTTAAAACATGGCTCAGAAAAATAATTGAGAAATCTATTATTAGGGGAAAAAAGTACCATGTGTTTGAGATCTGTTTCTGATGTCAGCATTCTAAAACTGTAGCACTATAATGAGATTACACTATTTTAACTGATAATTATATTTACTCACTCATTGCCCCAATCCAGACGAGCAGTGATGTGCCTCTTAACATCCTTCATTCGATCATGTGTCAGATGGCCAACAAGCACTTGCCTTCGCAGGTCTAGGATTTCATTCATTATGTGCCAAAGTCGGTGAAAGAGATCTCCCTCGTTCCTCTGCGAGATGAAAATAGCATTACCTCTCCAACGCCTGTATAAGCTGACAACTCAAATATAAATATGATGGAGATAAACAAAACTATTACTCTGCTTAGTCTTTTTTCTGCTCTTTATATTGTGATCATTTTACCTGCAAGCGCCTGTGTGTGCATATGTGCGTATAAAATTTCAGAGCTTTCCACTGTCTTTGCACCACACTAGCTCCAAAATTTCCCTCCAGCCACCTATGCCTCACATTTATAGTCTCATTTACATGATATGACAAAATTGCTGCAACAAAAACATTTTACTCCAAGCTTATCTTCACTGCTGTCCCATCCAAAGTGAATACATGACCATATAATTCAAGAGTATTTGAATTTATACACATAAAGGAGCTGCTCCTACCATTCCAGTGCTAAAACATAGACTGTTAAAGATTCTTTCAAGTAGTTCTTACATGGATGTAATTGTACACTCTACTGTATAACCAGTGAACCAGTAACTAGTAAATATCATGTAGACAAAATCTTGTCCAGATAGTTGTTTACTCTTCCTTTAACTGAAGTAGAAGTTATGTGAATGATTGCTTTCTAAACCACATCCTCCTGCTCCAATTATGTACTAGCTAAGACATAAATGATTTCCAAAAATTGTTTTCTCCCAAACAGAAGTTTTTACCTCTGCTGTAACCAAACATAAGTAGTTTTACTTGACACAGTTTTGATGAGAAACTTCCGTTTGAAGAAACCATTGCAACCTCCATGTAAGAGATTCATCATACAAAAGTGAAAATCCATTCCTATTCAGATTTACTCTTCTAATTCTTGCCAAACCCCCCTAACCCCACTTCTCCTTTCCTTGTTCCTAGGAACAAGTGCCTAGGAAAAGTTATTTCTCCTGCATAATTGCTATGAAAAAGTGAAATACACTTTAAAAGCACCATTACTCTCTTGTACATATTTTTTATGTTCCAAGGGCTCTGACAAACTGCCACTTGATAAATCTACTCTTTTTAGTTCACATTCATCCACTTAAATAAGGTCATTAAAGCTACTATCAGTCCATTGTGTGTACTATTACGAACATGCAGTAACAACAGTGAAGAAAAAAGGTGTCAAAAATGAAACTTCAGTAACAAGAATAGGAATATGAGAACTTTGAGTAAAAAGTCATGCAAACAGTCCTTAAATTGCAAGCAGAAGACAAAAAGCAGGACTTCTAGGAATGCTATAGAGAACCAGGCTGAGACTACGTCTACCGTTTTCCATCAGGCACTTTTGTCTAAAGAACTCATTTCTATAGCTGAACAGATCAGATAAACACATCTTTATTTCAGTAGGCAATTATAAACTCTACTGAAATAAATTATTTATGTGAATACAAGAGACATGCTAATCTTTAACAACACTATTAAGCACAAAACAACATTTTCAGGCACTCCTTTTCCAAAGCTTTAGAATGAGAGATACATGCAACACACGAAGTGCTGAGTGGATCTGCAAGCAACTGTGCTTGCTTTATAAATTCAGGTCTGTACACTAAAAGATCATATTTTTTGCTCCTTTTGTTCCAGAAGTCAAGGTACTAACACATACAAAGCAATTATATTTAGATAACCTCAAGATATTTGAGAAAATCACTCCCTAGTAAAATCTAAAGGGATTTCATGAACGCATCTAAGAAAGTTTCTTGTTTCTTAAAAATCAGTTTGCACTGCTTAATTACAACTTCACTGTCAAGTTTAAAATCATAATTACACAGAATCCAGCTGAAAAATATACTTAATTTTGTATGGTCTTGTATAAAAGCTTTCCCTAGACAAATTAGCAACTGCTCTAATTACAGGTTTCATAAAGGTTTCCTGGTTCTGAAAAGCCTCTGAACACAATCATCTCAAAAATAAAGCAGATTGGCTACTTCTGTATTATCCAGTGGCACTACTCATTGACAATTCTCATGTAGTCCAAGTAGCCCCTCTATCAGATGAAGGTAACAGACAATTTAGCTCAATGATAATCAACACAGCAATGAGCTAAGATGTGAAGCTGAAGCCTATATAGATCCAAGTAAGCAGGCTTTGATTGCATTTTGTGTGTGCGTATTCTTCAAGTCCAAACAGTGCTTCAGTTGTAATGAGGCAGATTAGAAGGCCAAATGTAAAGATGAAGACAACAATGATGAAAACACTTTTAAAACTAAAGTATTTCAGTTAAAACTTTCAAGACCATTCCACAGTCAAGAGAACGTGAGAGAAAGAATTCAGAGGGAGGAGGAAATTACAACAATTAAGATGTCTTCGACTATGTCGTGCAAAAAGCTCCCAAACCTCAAAAAGAATGGACAGCAAAGGCTGTACATCAAGTCAGAATAAAAAAGAGATAGCAAAGAGTTTTCTTTCCACACATTCATTTCAAAGCTGGTGTGACACCAGTGTGGTATCAAATACTCCTCAGCAGGATCCACTGAATCCGTGACAGTACACCGAAACAAAACAATGTCTACCTGTTGGAAGAAAACTGCAGAACTTTCTTACAGTGAGAAAGTCACTGTTCTGAAATCTCTCCAAAGAATGGAAGACTGCAACAGCTTCACACAGGAGACAGTATTTAGTTCAGAAATGCAACGGAAAATACAATATGGGTTCATAAATAGAATGGTTACAGGAAAAAAAAATTGAATCTTAAGAAGATGAATCTACTAATATAGTTAAACACAAAGCTAGTACTTTAAGTATCTATTAAAGTGGAACCCTTTCAGAGAGGGGTATTCTGTAGGGAGTTGTAATGGAATTAAGACTGAAATGAATGAAATATTAAAATGTATATAGAAATATGAGAGGAAATGACAGAACAAGGAAAGGCAGGAACTATTAAGCACAGTAAGTGTGATTTCATGTAAATGAGGAAAGAAATGAACTGACCTAAAAATGTCAAGTAGAGGGACAGAAAAGTCTAGACCTACAAATTGTCAAACACTGAAAACAAGAAAATTGTAAAATAGCCTATCCTGGGCTGCAATAGAGAGGTTCAAAATGGTAATCAACCACTGCTGCTTTGTGCAAAAGCCTGTAAAGTTTGGATTTGTAATTAATTTTTTTAGGGTTTTGGGACATGGGTGCTTTCTTCCCCACTAAGGTACATCATCTTCTCCATCCGCATCTCACCAGTGGAGAAGCCCTCCTGCAGTGCTGGGCTGGGGGATTGGAGGTGAGCAGCCCTTTGGTTTCATCTCTCCACTGTCTTTTCCTAACCCCTTCAGAAGGAAACAACTGAGCTGAGAGGTCTGGGGACCTGTGCTCTTCCCAAGAATGACTGGACCACATGATCCTTGAGGTCCCCTCCAATCTGCACTCAAAGATTCAAGGATTCTATGGGACATTTACTTAAAACTTATGAAGCATGAGCTAAGGAACAAGTTCAAGACCAGAATCCACTTCTGTGACATATGGTAGGTAAACCCCAAATCAGTTCACTATTGCTAATCAAGAATCATTCTTCAGCCTCCCTCAGTGCTGAGGACTTAACAGGTAGCATCCCTTGATCTGTGTCATACACAGAAGATTCTGGGCAAATAATGGACACGGTTTTTGACACTTCAGTGTGTGGATGTAATAGCAAATAAATATGAGGAAATAAGTCAAACCAACTGGCTATCATAGGTTGTGCTGAATCTGCTGCTACTCAAACCATGCTCATGTCATGCCAGCTTCAAAAACGGAAGTGCTGGGTGGAGCAAAATGTTACAGGGCTTGAAGTGTGGGTTGTAACATGAAAGGCTTTCTGTTACAGTTGCTGCTTTGGGTTCCAGTTCTGGAGTGTTGGCTTTTTTCTGCAGGCATGGTAGGGACACGGGTGGGAGTTAGCTTGATGATTTTCTGCTTCATGCTGGGCTTTTTTCCTGCACTTTGCTGCTCTCTGCAAATAGGCAAAGCTAAGGTAATTGTACATTATGTTATCTCATTTATATTAAATTCTTTATCTCAACTCTATCTCTAAACCCAGAGGGTTTTTTGTGTGTTACTTTCCCTCACTTCTATGTTGGGGGGGAAGAGGCAGGTTAATCCCTTACAGCATGTTATCTGTCACATTGAGAGATTTTTAGTAATACACTACATTTCTGTACTTAAATAAAATCCCAATATTTTATACACTTATTTTCAGCTCTTAAGTTTAGCAGATAAGTAATCCTTATATCCAAGAGCCAAATAATGAAGCTGGAAAAGACTCAATCAGTAAGTCGTTGAAGTTTGGCAGTAGAAAGAGTCAATGATTGGAACAAATTAAGCAACACATTTAGAGCATAATTGGAATAGTTAAAAAGCTAACTTAGTTTTTTTAAATATATACTTATACTAAACTAAAGCATCTAAATAACAGTGCCTTCCAAGTTCACACTAAATCAAAATGACTATTCAGGGTACTTACCACATAGAGTTGTTTCCACATTGTTCCCCAGTCTCTTAAAGTTGATGTCATTTCTGTAATAACAGAATCTTCTGTTGGAATAACCATTTCAAATTGTCTGTAACATGCAGAAGAACACATGATATTACACAAGCTTGACAAATCCCATTACATTTACTAATGAGTTCCACCTGCCAACAGCAATGTCTGTCAACCCACTTGGTTGTTCCTTTTGCCCATGTCACTTTTTATTTGCCTGTTTCATTTAATCCCCATGAAAAGGTCTTAGGAAAAAAATAATTTAATCCCCATGGAAAGTCTTGGTCCTAGAGAAGTTACAGTGAGTTTTTCTGAGATAAGCATGTCAAAAAATACTTTCTCAACAGGATAATTCCTTTCAGCTTTAGCTTAGACTCCAAATTAGTTGTTCTTCCCACTATTTTTACATCTCTTTTTATAGAAATATGACATAAAATTACTTCTTTTAAGAGGATAAAAAATATAAAAACCAAACAACCCACGACTTAATACAGTTGTCTACTTGATGTTGGCCAAGAATAAGTGGGTTTGGCTTAGTCACAATCAATCCCTCCGATACACCATTACTTTGCACACTATCAGCACTACCACTTTGTTCTCACACAGTACTTATCAAAGGCTTGCATTCACACCTGGATTACTCTTCTTATATCATTTTTGTCTTACAAAGTTAAGGTAACAATGGGACAGTCTCTGGCCACAACACGCTGTATAGGGGCACAAGGCCTGAACAGGAAATGCAACACTAACAAAGACAGAGGCAATGAAGCCTGAACTCCCTGCAAGTATGGTCATGGTGTGCATTAACCAACCTTTTTTATACTCACAGAAAGATAGGTTGGAAAGGAATTCAAGGATGACCTAGTCCAATCTTTCTTAGGAAGACCATGGTCTAGATAAGATGGCCCAGCATCCTGTCCAGCTGGATCCAAAGTGCCTAATGCTGGGGACTCCACCACTTCCTTGGGAGAGTACTGCAGTGGCTGACTGTCCTTGTGAAAAACTGTCTTGTTTACTGTGACACTTCACAGTAATTTTATTCCTCTGAACCTTCAGTTTTAACTACAACCACTTTCAAAGGAGAAAGGATCCTGGGGCATGACAAACCATATGGCTGAACTCTGTATCAAAGAACCAAGTGTTTAACAGTGCTGTGAAACTGCTTTTACCTGTGGGTATGAAACTACTCTCAATACAGTTACCATCTTCATGATCATATTTACCCATTGTCAACCACAAACACTCATTCCTTTATGCTCCCCAAAAGGGTTGCTAACACCTAATACTTAGGCACTCTTCTATTATGATGAGAAATCTCCTTATATAGCAGCTTGAGACATGTTTAGGTATTAATTCTCTAAAAAAAAAAAAAAAAACAAAAAATCTAAATGAAACAATGTGAACACTCCCAAATTTACTTATAAAAGTTTGGAAGAAACCATGTTGAACTAACATCACTGAGAAATTTAAAAGTGAAACAAGTTAAAGAGAGGCATTTTCAAGGTATTACATCTAAAAAAATAAAGGAAAGATCAATGGTTCTTTTGGCCAGAGCATTTGAGTTCTGAATCAGGGTTTTTAGAACCAATTTTAACCAATTTTGGGGGGGTTTGTTTTGTGGTTTTTTTTTAATCAACTCTTAAAAATTAAAAGAGATCCATTGTTTTCAAAAATAAGTACTGTTCATGCCCAAAAAGAAGCAAGGGGAAAAGCATCTCTATTAATTTACAGTTTTGCCATTGAACCATACACTATTTTACCACTTACTATAGTACAGCTGCTGTCTTCAAAGGAAACAACTCATGTTAACCAGCAGGTTAAGAGTCAGCTTCTGCACAGAATAACTTCTTCTAATTAAGGCAATATTTTTTTCAAGCCAAGCTTAAGAACAGAAGTGAAAACAAGCAATTGCTTCCTCTCTCCTCTAGACAATACAGACTGATATTCCCAGTTGCGTTCCACATCTTCTCAAAATATATCACACCAATTTTATGACTCTGCAGCTAATTTCAAGCCCTGTGACAGTAAGCTCACATGAGATATTAGAACATAAAACAAACAAACAAAAGAAAATCACTACTTCACCTTATAAGCAAAAGATCTCTGGTAAAGTAACCAACCATGTTTAAGTATTTGAATCCAGAACATTCCACCTACCCTTTGTTTTTAACACACGCATTTTTCAAGTGAATGTAGTTGGATGGAAATATGCCCTGAAAAATAAAATAGTTCAGGTAAAAAAAAATGCAATGTACCCTTATATGAGCCTGGAACACCAATCAGTACTATTTAATACAAATACATGGTGAATTCTAACTCATCCAAATTGTTACCAGAAATACAGGTGCAAAAGAGAATGCGATATGTAGTCAATGTAGATCTTAAACTAAAATGCCATATTAAGCACAGTTTAAATCCACCAATACTTCAGGAAATGACAAGATAAACACATGTAGGACATGCAGAAGATTGCTTGGGAGCTTTTTTAACCAAAATGTTTTTATTAATTATTGCAACCTTGATAAAACCAGTCCAAATGGGTCTGTGGGTGTTAACATCAGCAGCATCTTCAAAACAGTTATCTTCTGACAGGGATTTTCAAAATAAAGTTAACTTTCTTTTTATTGAACTTTGCCTGGTTCATGGAAAAGTCAAAATAGATTTGGTGGCTATTAATGTCATGCAGTACACAGGAAAGCTGTGACAGATGCCTACCAAAGAGCCTCAGTGTTTGACAGGTGTGGTCCTTTTATAGTTATTTAAGGGCTCTGCACTGTTCTTTTGAATGGGCAGCACTGCAGCAACTGTCACACTGCTCTTACAGTGCATCAACCTTCCTAAATCAGAACACACGAAACAAGGCAACCCAGCTTCAGCTTCTGGCTGGGAATGTACTACACTACAGCTCAGTACATTAATGTAGTAAGGGAAAATATATCTGTTCTCTTTGTAATAAGCACAGCTGCCTAGATATTTTCTTTGTGATGCTGGCCCATTTTCATTTAACACAGACATTAGACCTCTGACAAAACCCACATCTACTATATAGAGACAACTGCCTGTCTGACACTCCTAACTCCTCCATAATAAAAAGTAGTTCAGGAGAGCATCTCTCAAGGACAGCAAGATGTACAGCCTTGCACTTACAACAATATGCCACAAAACAGGATGGCTCCATACATACACTTACTGCAGACCAGCTGCCGCAGATAATTTCTTTGTGTGTCAAAGCTAGCAGAATATCAAGGGAACAATCTTGACACAGCAATAGCAATAACAAGTGGAGTTACAAGGTGCTGCTATTATTTTACACTCAGAGAGACTCCTTTGAACATCCCCATTCTGAAAACTGTTTGCATTCACACGAGGAAAGCAGAAAATATATATTTCATTTCTTCACACATCGAGTCATGTTTAGAAAATCTATTCATAGTTTCTATCAACACATTTGACAGACAACAAAGCATGACTGACAGCAAGCATGTGGTGAGAAATGCAACAAAAAGACACAGAAGATGCACTAACTAATCCCAGCTGCTCCTGTCTGGAAAACCAAACTGCAATATATGTCAATGAGATCGTAGTAAACATCAGATTAGCTTCTGTTGCTAAATTTATTGTTCACTCTGACACTTCATATAAAGCAAGTAAATTTATGTGAGCAGAAACTGCAGGCCTCTGCACAGAGGACCAATGACTTATGATAAAAAAAAACCAGAAACTTTTGAACTTTACACATGTGCCCTATTTTGCAGATGAAGAGCCTAGGAAATAGAGAGAGAAGAGTAAAGCTTACAATGCAAATGTTAGGAGCAAAACATGATTAAAGATCTTTCTTTAATGGTTTTAATAAGACAAACTAGCATCATGTTGGGAAAAAAAGGAATCTTGAAATCTTTGAGGTCCCTTCCAAACTAAACCATCCTGTGATTCAGTGATTTTCCATACAAAACCCAAAATCTTTACAGTCACAGAATTATAGAGTGGTTGAAAAGGACCTCTCAAGATAATATAGTCCAATTCCCCGACTTTGATCCTAGGTAAGGATCAAAGCAATGTGGTGGGTCCAGAGAAGGAGACTCCACAACCTCTCCGAGCAGCCTATTCCAGTGCTTCATCACAGAGGTGAGTAGGAGAGATTAAAAAAACCAGAAAGACAAACAAGATTTGTTAATCCTAAACATAGTCAACATGAACAAATTCTGAAATCTGCATTTCATCGTGGTTTCATGTCTGAAAGCAGAAAATTAGTCTGGTTTGGAGTACTATCAAACGTACTAGAGTGGAAATCAAAGCCTAGATGAAAGAACAATAAAACAAAGTGTATATTTTACATGACAAAACATATGTTTTATTTGGTTGCTACTCTGCTTTTACCTCTATAAACTGTCTCCACTGGCTGCTCTAATTTATGACACGAGGAAAAATAGGCAAAGTCTAACCAACATTTCCAACAGTATTTACAATTTGTATGGTAAGTAGTTTCCTCACTTCAGTTTAGCTTTGAGTTCACAATCAAAGAAATGGAAATAAAAAGAAAATTCAACACAGCCTCTGACTCTTAAATTGCATCCTCTTAATGTATCAGAGCATTTCAGAAGTGTAATTCATGTCCAAATCTAATTAATGCAATATATATACTTAACAATGAGATTGTGGCAGTTTTGTCCAGGCCCCCTGTCCCCAGCCTCACATCCCCTGCTCTTCTGAGGAGAGCAAATATCATATACTTACAGGGAGACTATAAACTTTTACAAAGCAGACAGACATTTCTGTCAAAGAATGCAAAACTGCAAATGACCTTTACCTTAACATTGGGGTTTTTTAAGGCAAATCCTCTGTACCACCCTGTGAAGAAAGAACATTTTGCTTCTTAAACTATGCAAGTAATTTCCATATTTAAAACAGATTTCATCTTTCCCTTTTGCACAGATATGACAATTACCCCATGCTGTCAGCCTGAACTTATTTTAAAGACTTTTCACAAAACTAAAGGAATTTTTAAGGATTTTTTTTTTTAAATCAGTTCACATTCAGGTGACTTAATTCACACAAGGCAGAAGAATCACGAGAACTTCATGCTGTTTTAACTGTTACCCTCTATGAATGTATTTTCTATGTACGTATGTGCTAGTTTGAAGCAGGGTAGAATGTTTTGGTGAGAAGAACTAGATCATAGGCTGTGAAAGGAAAACAATGGTGATGTCTACTCCCCTCAGAGTCTTGCTGAAGAAGAAAGGAAAACATAAGATAACACTCTTGCCATTTTTGACTCACTCTCTGGCTGAGCACTGACTGAGCTGCATCTCCCTCACCTCACCTTCCACTCACCTTTGCTTCTTAACCTCTTGGCTGAACCTCTATTCTTCCTTAGGACTGGGGTAAGGTTGAGAGGGGCAGGGTTGAGAGCCCCCCTTGGAGACTCAGGTTTCTGGGAGGGGAGTTGTGTTTCTGTATTACCTTTTACCTTGTATATTTCTGTCTATAACTGTATATACTGTAAATATCTGCTTGTATACTGTGCTAGCTGTAAATAAATAGCTTCATTTATATTCCCAGAGCCAGATGAGACTAGTCTGGGTGACTTCTAAAGTGTGGGGGGGCAAGGAACACCCAAACCATCACATAGTATTAAAGAAAGATTAAATAAAAAAGACTAATTGCAAATTAATATATAACCAAATGGATTAGAGCTCACTGGATTGTGGAAAAAACAATGAGAGCAAAATGTGCTATACTATCAACTTTAAAATTGCATTAATCCAAGAAAATAAATGAGTTATAATGAGGTTCAGATCAACAACACACAGAACTTCATTATTAGTGCAGCTTGTGAACTCACCATCACACTTCTCTAATATTTGAACAGTGTCTCCAATCTCCAGAGATAGGCCGTGTGGGACTGTCCCTCGAAAACCAGCTATTACTGAAAAACATAATAGGTTTTGTTCATTTACAACATGAAAATTTCATAAGCATTAAATTTAAAATACAGGATTGGATGGGAAAAAAAACAGAACAGAAAATAGATCAGACCAAAATACTTAAGGGACCCACTATACATGAATGGCAAGTTCGCACTGAAAAACACTTAGCTAGACCATAACTATCCTGAAGGGCAGAAATGTTATTATTCCAAATGCTCAGACTAACATATCCAGATGTCAGACTTTTGTGCTGACCAACCTGATCTCCATTTGTGATCAGGTTGCCTGCCTGGTGAATGTGGGGAAGGCTGTGGATGTAGTTCACCTGGACTTCAGCAAAACCTTCAACATCATATGCCACAACAAGCTCCTGGCAAAGCTGGCAGCTCATGCTTGGACAGATTCACTCTGATATGGGTCAAGGAGTGGCCAGAGGGTCGGGTCCAGAGAGTGGTAGTGAATGATGCCACATGCAGTTGTCAGTTGGCACTAGTGGTGTTCCCCAGGGATCAGTGCTGGGTCCAGTCCTGTTCAATATCTTTACTGATAATCTGGACAAGGGGATTGAGTCCAGCATCACTAAGTTTGCAGATGACACCAAGCTAGGAGCAGCTGTGGATCTGTTGGAGGGGAGAAGGGCCCTGCAGAGGGACCTTGACAGGCTGGATGGGTGGGCAGAGGCCAAGGGGATGAGATTTAACAAGGCCAAGTGCAAGGTTGTACACTTTGGCCCCAACAACCCCAAGCAGCACTACAGGCTGGGCACAGAGTGGCTGGAGAGCAGCCAGGAGGAAAGGGACCTGGGGGTACTGGTAGATAGTAGCTGAACATGAGCCAGCAGTGTGCCCAGGTGGCCAAGAGAGCCAATGGCATCCTGGCTTGTATCCAGAATTAGTGTGGCCAACAAGACAAAGGAGGTTATTCTTCTCTTGTATTCAGCACTGGTCAGGACACACCTTGTGTGTGTCCAGTTTTGGGCTCCTCAGTTCAAGAGAGATGTTGAGGTGCTGGAATGTGTCCCAGAGAAGGGCAATGAAGCTGGTGAGAGACCTAAAGCACAAGTCCTATGAGGAGAGGCTGAGGAAGCTGGGGTTCACAGGATGTTAGGGGTTGGAAGGGACCCAAGGACATTACCAAATCCAATACCCTTGCCAGAGCATAACCACACAATCTAGCACAGATCACAGAGGAACACATCCAAACAGGCCTTTAAAATCTCCAGAGCTGTTTAGCCTGGAGAAGAGGAGGCTCGGGGTGGCCTCACTGCTGTCTACAACTACCTGAAAAGAGACTGTGGCCAGGTGGGACTCAGTCTTTTCTCCCAGGCAATCAGCAACAGAACAAGAGGACACAGTCTCAAATTGTGCCAGGGGAGGTACAGGCTTGATACTCGGAGGAAGGTCTTGACAGAGAGAGTCATTTGCCATTGGAAGGGGCTGCCCAGGGAGGTGGTGGAGTCACTGTCCCTGGAGGTGTTCAAGAAGAGGCTGGATGAGGCACCTAGTGCCAGGGTCTAGGTAATTGGATAGGGCTGGTTGACAGGTTGGACTGGATGATCTTGGAGGTCTCTTCCAACCTGGTTAATTCTACAGTTCTATGAAAGAGACATTATTTTTGACACCTATATCAGTCACATGCCACAAAACAAAACCTTATTTCACATTCACTTAATGGATGTTATAGACCCAACATTCCACACAACCCCAAATGTGAGGAAATGCCTAGGGGACTGAGACCAGTAAAGCCTATAAGTGCACAATCTCCCTTGCAGCCTCCCTGAAGCAAGTGAGGCCCAGGTCATGGGCTCAGGGTAGGACAACAGCTAGAGAAATGGGCTTTCCTTGCTGGAGATAGAACATGCCTCATAGGAAATATCCAGAGCAGTGATGTTCCCAAAATACTTCAAAAGATCAAATTTTAAGTCTTATATTATTGGTGCTAAGAAAATTGAGTATTGAAGAAAACAGTTGGCAAAAGCCACTCAAAATGTTCATTCCTACAACTACTAAAAATCCATTAATGTATGAAAGAGCAATTCAACTGTTCAACTCTGAATTAAAATAATACTTAATTCAGGCCATGAGACCAAGCAACTGATCTTGATGATGTGTACTGTAATACTCTTTTGAAGTTGAAGAGAAAAATGGCTAACATTATCAGCAGAGATAACTGCACCCTTGCTACTAATTACCAATGATCTATCTAGATAAGAAAATCCAAATCTCATTGCAGATAAGAAATCATCAATTCAAGAGGCATGAGAACAAAAATCCAAAAGTAAGCCTTATGGGTGCAGATTTGCACTTAAACTACTCTTCACTAAAGGACTTGTAGTATTCCAATTCACAACAATCCCTTCTAGCAGCTCTTACCCACTCTTGAGGCCTCTCCCATGACAGGCAGAGTCTGTTCTCAAGCACAGTGTAACTTGTTGTGCATCACATTGTTCCTCAAAGGCAGCAGACAGATTAACCACAAAGTATGGAAATTCACTGGTGAATCTTGGCAGATTGTCCCAGATTTTAGGAGTAAAAAACAACAGTACGTAGTCTTTACTATAGGATGGCAAGTATAAAAATGTACCAAACTGAAGGCTTCAAAACTCACTAAATTCAGTCATCACTTCTATTTCTATTCATTTTGGTGCTTCTTCTACTCCAAAGAAATTACATAGAGTTAAAATATTGAGAAAAACATTATCAAGTAAAAAGAGCTGCATAGATTCCCCCACCACAATCAAGCACACCATTTTTTTCAGAGGTTTATCTGCAAACCTGGTTTTGTACATTAAAAGAGTTTGAGAGTTGAAAAAGTGAAAATTTCTCAATCAATTCACATGCAAAGACAAAAAAGTTAGTACCTTATTAACTATTAGCAGACTGAAAACAAAACTCCCTGAATATCAGTACTACATACGCCTAAATCCCTCTGTGACACTGGAATGCCAGAAGTCTTTCTGGTCACTGCTCCAGCTTGTAAGAAACAAACCAGCATTATAAAGCCTACCAAAATAGCACCTACAACTGTGGAAATAAAATTAAGGAATTAATAGAAGTAGCACACAAACTCAAACCACATACTTTTATGTCATTACACTTGAGATGTCTTATTTTAAAAACCATGAGATACAAACAACAGGAGTTTTCTTCTTATGAGCCAATATATCACAGTATCATCAGGGTTGGAAGAGACCTCACAGATCATCAAGTCCAACCCTTTACCACAGAGCTCAAGGCTAGACCATGGCACCAAGTGCCACGTCCAATCCTGCCTTGAACAGCTCCAGGGACGGCGACTCCACCACCTCCCCAGGCAGCCCATTCCAGTGTCCAATGACTCTCTCAGGGAAGAACTTTCTCCTCACCTCCAGCCTAAATCTCCCCTGGCACAGCCTGAGGCTGTGTCCTCTCGTTCTGGTGCTGGCCACCTGAGAGAAGAGAGCAAACTCCTCCTGGCCACAACCACCCCTCAGGTAGTTGTAGACAGCAATAAGGTCTCCCCTGAGCCTCCTCTTCTCCAGGCTAAACAATCCCAGCTCCCTCAGCCTCTCCTCGTAGGGCTGTGCTCAAGGCCTCTCCCCAGCCTCGTTGCCCTTCTCTGGACACGCTCAAGCATCTCAATGTCCCTCCTAAACTGGGGGGCCCAGAACTGAACACAGTACTCAAGGTGTGGTCTAACCAGTGCAGAGTACAGGGGCAGAATGACCTCCCTGCTCCTGCTGACCACACCATTCCTGATGCAGGCCAGGATGCCACTGGCTCTCTTGGCCACCTGGGCACACTGCTGGCTCATGTTCAGGCGGGTATCAATCAGCACCCCCAGATCCCCTCTCTGTCTGGCTGCTCTCCAGCCACTCCAACCCCAGGCTGTGACATCACATTGTTATGATCTAACTGTGCTGTAACATTCAGTTTTTATTACTCAGTTACTAGATCTGTTAAATATCTTTTTATATTTTGGCACTGTCCCATCCTGTCTTTTTCTTTTTAAAAAGTTTCAAAAAACTTTTAGGAAGAAAAAAAAGAACTGAAATATGACACAGTGTTGGAAATGGCTAGAAATGTGGAAGAAAAAAAAATTTTATCTTGAAATATCTTCTAGAAGGATGGCCTGCTGAGTACCAGAAAAAGAAATGAGGGCATCACCTGTATTACTGAGCCACTACAATTCACCCAACCCACTCAAAAACCTCTGAACAGATTCTTGCAGAGGTCTTGCAATGAGGTCAGCCTCAAAATAGGCAGCCTGTGATCTTTAGTAATGCCACTCGAAGCAAAAGAAAGCACAAGAGAACGTATATCAAAGCACAGGACTCGCTGTTCGTTGAAATAGAGCTTATTACCATGACAATAGTTCTGCAAACCTGGAGGCCCTGTTGTGATGGGAAATTGCTGTCAGGAAACTGAAAGGCTTCAGTAGAGATTGCTGGAGATCATCAGCTTGAAAAATGAATCTTGCACTATCTGTGCTTTGGTATGAAACATGCAACTGTTTCTCATAAACAAAGCTAACCTTGCTCTTTCATTTAGTCCCTTTTATCTGTCTTCTTCACCTCCAACTACATCGCAAATTCAGTGTTACCGTGGAATGGCAACGTGTGAGTGTCGCTGGGCCCCTGGGTTCCCATGGGCCTGCCGTTATAGTCATGGAATCCATTGGAAGTAAAATAAACCAGGATGGAGAAGGGTAAGGACGCTGGTGGAGAACGATTAGACACAAGACGAATGCTAAGTTTTCTGTTCCCCAGTCAGAGGACTATAATTTTAGGCTTAGGTATCTGCTGCAGATGTGCAGTGTTAGTTTCCCTTTAGCAATGTTCAGGACTTTGGATGCTCTTCAGTCAGAAAGTTATTTGTTGTGTGTGCTGTCTGCGAAGAGGCAATGAGACAGAACTTAGATCTGTAGAAACAATTCTGTTCAGGATATTTGAGAGCATCCCTGCCATATTGCTCCTCCTGATTTTAATCCAGTTTCCATGAAAAGCAATAATGTCAATCAAAATAAAAAAAAGGACTGACTAGATTCCAAGTATCAATTTACAGGGTAGTCATCTTCCCCAAGTGAAGTTTGTGCCCTTACCTTATCTAAAGAACAGGCTTTGCAAATACAGAGATTGCTCCGAAATATGATTTATGAAAAACAATCTCTTCAATAAATATTTATTAGTCAAATCTGCCTCCCTTTTCTTCTTCATGATATACAGTTTAACTCCCTTGCTTGTCTTTGTATAGTTTCTTCCTGAATTGTTAGTATTACTAATAATAAGCTTATCGATTAGAAATTTGTCTGAGATGCTGGAGGACTCTCAGATATTTAGGTGTAGTAATCCTTCAGTAAAAATAGTCCCTGAATGTACATTAGGTGTATGCTTTGAGTTCTCTGGTTTTGGAATTGGAGAGTAATTTAGATAATGAAGTGATACACCCTTGAGTTTCTTCAATTTGAAGTGGAAGTTGTGTAATTACAAGGGAACAATTTTCACCTTTTAAGTTCTTGTCATTTCCCTTCTCAAATCAACACTGGCTAGATCTAAACCAAGAAATAAGGATGCCTCAGGAACATTTCCCAGTTTCTTGATCTGCACAAATACCACCATTGAATTTAGACTTTTTTCCTCCCTGCTATACTTCTATTCCTTAATAAGCATTAATTTCCTTAGGAAACAAATAAGTTGTTTTTTGTACATGTGGCAACAAAGCTGGTGAGGGCCTGGAGCACAAATCCTATGAGGAGAGGTTGAGGGAGCTGGGGCTGTTTAGCCTGGAGAAGAGGAGGCTCAGGGGTGATCTTATTACTGTCTACAACTACCTGAAGGGGCATTGTAGCCAGGTGGGGTTGGCCTCTTCTCCCAGGCAACCAGCAATAGAACAAGGGGACACAGTCTCAAGTTGTGCCAGGGTAGGCATAGGCTGGATGTTAGGAGGAAGTTCTTCTCAGAGAGAGTGATTGGCATTGGAATGGGCTGCCCAGGGAGGTGGTGGAGGCACCGTCCCTGGGGGTCTTCAAGAAAAGCCTGGATGAGGCACTTAGTGCCATGGTCTAGTTGACTGGATAGGGCTGGGTGATAGGTTGGACTGGATGATCTTGGAGGTCTCTTCCAACCTGGTTGGTTGATTCTATTCTATTATTAGTGCCATGGTCTAGTTGATTGGTTAGGGCTGGGTGCTAGGTTGGACTGGATGATCTTGGAGGTCTCTTCCAACCTGGTTGATTCTATGATTCTATGCTAGTTTGAAGCCGTCTAGAATGTTCTGGTGAGAAGAATTAGATTACATGCTGTGAAAAAGGAAACAACAGCGATGTCTACTTCACTTATAGCCTTACTGAGATGTATAAGGACAACAACATAAATATAGATAACAAAGTCACTGCCTGGGGTTTGGGCTGAACTCTTCTCTCTCTAATCTATTGTCTTTGTGACTAATCTACCTGCTTCCTAGCCCCCCCCCCCCCGACCAACCCTCCAATCTTCCTTGGGCACACGGCAATGTCTGTGGTAGGGTAGAGCAGGGTGTGAAAAGGTGGAAGGGCAGTTGTGAGCACCTCCTGGGGACTCAGGTTTCTGTATTACCTTTTAACTTGTATATTTCTGCATACAAATATATGTACTGTAAATACCTGCTTGTATAGTGTGCTGAGCTGCAAATATAAAGCTGAGTCTAGTTTGGGTGATTTCCAAAGTGTGTGTGTAGGGAGGGGGTGGGTGGGTGTGTAACATACAAACCACCACAGCACAAAATATCAAATTGTGCTCTAGGAAAACTGAGATGTCAGGATAAAGTGTATTTTCATGGTTAAATGTTGATATAACCACCCAGGATAATACCTTGGGTTTGTAATACTGAAAAAAAAACCCACAAAATCCACCAAAAAGAACAAACCCAAACCAAAACATATTACATGCTATACTTTGCCATTTAACAGTGTGCTAGATTACCTTAGCAAAGACTATAAACCCCATTAAAACCATCATTCTTAAATTCTCCCTTTCATCACTGGGATCCTTCAGTCTAGCTGGAAGTTACAGTTGTATTGTGTTAGACAGTTTCAGGTGCAATTACTCCCAGCAGCTGTGTTAAGGTTTTCAGAGCAACCTAAGGCAAGAATTACCTTGCTTTGTAGATTCCAGCTTCAAATAAAGTATTATTGCCCAATGAGAGGAGGCTAAACTCGGTGGAACTTGATAAAAGTCACAGGCATATCTATTAATTCTTCCTGTTACTATTAACTTTCTCCACTCTAGGTGCTCCAAATCTGATATTTCACCATAGCTAACACAGCAGCTACTTTCAAAGTGTTTGAAGATGGCAGCAAGTTTATTATGTTCTTTTACAGGCTGGGTTCCCTTCATGGATCAATCTCCCTGGACACATGGTGTCTGGGGCAGTGTGTGGTGAACACATCAGTTACAAACTAAACTGGATTTGTCTACTGGCAGCATGACATTTTCACTGGAAAAATACTCATTTGAAGACAGCTGAATGAACCACCAGAAGTTCCCCTACAGAAATTCAAATTGATGTTACCAGGCCTCTCAGAACAAGCCTCACCCTGTAGAAAAGGAGCAAGGCATTTCATATGCCAACCTGAATTTACACAACAGGCTTTACCCCGGCTACAGCCAAGAGAAGATCTTGTCCAGCTGTCTTCATTAGGCACCTAACTTGTGTTGCTGTTACTCCTTTGGAATTTTAAGTCATAAACCTCTGAATGTTAAGGTGCATATGAGAAATGAAAAACAGACTTAGGGGTATAACCTGTGCAGTAGCTTTACACCTTTATTCAATTGGGAGCAAATCAATATATTTTCCAAGCAACTAACTGAGCATCTGAAGAACTGCAGCTTTCAGTCATAATAGCACAAAAAGAGCTTGCTTAACCCAAGTGCTGATGAGTACAGTTTGAAGCAGAAACATACATGGGCTCAGGTAACAATCTGTAAAAACTTCTGCCTGCCAAGCAGTTCAATCAAGTAGAATCCTGGACCCCATCATAATCAGCTAGTGCCCTGACCTGGCCTAACCAAGTCAGGATTTCACCTCCTACTGAATAAAGCTAATTTTAACTTCATTTCAAAACAAGACAGGGTTTTAGCCACTCCAACATAAAAGAGTGTCAATGAGTTTGGAGACTGATTCCATTTTCCTTGTTAGGGATTCTCAGACATTTCCTCCATGCTAATTCAATGCCTCTCAGAACGTTTCACAGGTTTGTTCCTGTAATTCCTACAGTTTTACAAGTGAGCAGAAAGAAGGAGCTCAACAGAGAAGAGCTCAGCCTAAGTAAAGAAGTACAACCAGCACCCACAGGTGACATTAGAGCAATCATGAAACCTAATCCTACAGAGCCAGGGGGCCAACCAGGCCCCCCAGCCTTTAGATCCCTTCACCCAATGCAGCACCATGGGTACTCACCAGTGATGAGATGAGGAGGATCCCTCTGCCCAGTTGGGCAAGCTTAGGGCTTCTGCCTCTCCTGGGCCCGATTATAAAGGGGAGTGGGCAGGGAGGGCAAAGTGGTCACACCTGGGGTGGGAGGAGACTGCAACAGAACCCAAGTGGCCACACCTGGGGTGGGAGGAGACTGCAACAGACCCCAAGCGGCCACACCTGGGGTGGAAGGAGACTGCAACAGAACTCAGGTGCTCTGGGATTTGGGGGGAAAAAAAGAAGGCAATGTGAAGTGGCAGGGAAAGGGGTAAATATGGTGGAAAAGGGGAAGTGGTGCTGAAAGGAGGGAGATGGAGAGGAAGTAAATGAAGGTAGAAAGGGGAAGAGGGGGGGAAAGGAAGGAGATGAAAAGAAAAGGTTGAAGATGGGAGAAAATAGGAGATGGAGAGGATTTACAGAATCATAGAATGTTTGGGGGTGGAAGGGACCTTAAAAGATCGTCTAGGCAAACACTCCTTGCAGAGAAGGACCACCTATAGCAGATCACACTGAATCACATCCAGGCAGGTCTTGAATACCTCCAGAGAGGCAGACTCCACCACCCCCTTGGGCAGCCTGTTCCACTGTTCTGTCACCCTCACAATGAAATATTTTCTTGCATTTACACAGAACTTCCTATGCCTCAACTTCCACCCATTGCCCCTTGTCCTGTTGTTGGGTATTGCCAAGCAGAACCTGACTCTATCCTCTTGGCACTCACCCTTTACTTATTTATAAGCTCCCTCAGCCATACTTGAGGAGGACTTCATTCTTGGGGGACTTTAACCACCCCAACATCTGTTAGAAAAATAATGCAGCAGGTCATAGGCATCAATGATAACTTCCTCCTCCAAGTGATAGAGGAGCCAACAAGAAGTGGTGCCATGCTGGACCTTGTTTTCACCAACAGATAGATTGGTGCGGAATGCTAAGCTCATGGGCAGCCTTGGCTGCAGTGACCATGAGATGGTGGAGTTTGAGATCCTAAGGGCAGAGAAGAAGGGGGTACTCAGCAAGCTTGATGCCTCAACTTCACAAGAGCTGACTCTGGCCTCCTTGGGGAACTCCTTGGTTGGATACCATGGGACAAGGCCATGGAGGGACTGAGAGTCCAGGAAAGCTAGCTGACTTTCAAGGATCATCTTCAGGCTCAAAGGCTCTACATTCCTAAATGGAAGAAATCAGGTAAAAACACCAGCAGGCCTGCATGGATGATCAAAGAACTCCTGGCCAAAATCAAGCACAAAAGGAGGCTCCAAAGGGAGCGGAAGCAGGGTCAGATGGCCTGGGATGATTTCAAGGAAATTGCTCAGGAAACCAGGGACAAAGTTAGAAAGGCTAAAACCTTGATGGAAATAAATCTGGCTAGAGACCTCAAAGACAACAAAAAAAAGTTTTTACAGGTACATTAGAGGAAGAGGAAGAACTAGGGAGAATGTGAGAGCTCTCCAGAGGGATCCAGGTGACCTGGTTACTGGGGATATGGAGAAGGCAGAAATACTCAATGACTTTTTTGCTTCAGTCTTTACTGATAACCAGTTGAGCCACACCACCCAAAAGACAGAGGGCAATGCCTCAGTCCTTGGTAGCCAAACCAGCCATACTCATGGTATTCAGATCCCTGAGCTGAAAGATGAGGTTGAAGATCAAAGTAATCCCCTTATAATCTAGGAAATAGAAGTGAAAGACTTGCTACGGGAATTGGACACCTATTAGCTTATGGGGTCAGACGGGATCCACACGAGAGTTCTGAGGAAGCTGGCAGAGGAACTGTCCAGACTGTCCTCCATCATCTATCAGCAGTTCTGGTTAATGAGGGAGGTCCCAGATGACTGGAAACTTGCTAGTGTGACACCCATCTACAAGAAGGGCAGGAAGGAGGTTCACATACACTTTACTACCCAATCACCCAGACTACACTGTCCCTTTTTCCCCCAAATCCCAGAGCACCTGGGTTCTGTTGCAGTCTCCTCCCACCCCAGGTGTGACCACTTTGTCCTCCCTGCCCACTCCCCTTTATAGTCGGCCCCAGGAGAGGCAGAAGCCCTAAGCTTGCCCAACTGGGTAGAGGGATCCTCCTCATCTCATCACTGGTGAGTACTCATGGTGCTGCACTGGGTGAGTGGTGAAGGGATCTAAAGGCTGGGGGGCCTGGTTGGCCCCCTGGCTCTGTAGGATTAGGTTTCATGATTGCTCTAATGTCACCTATGGGTGCTGGATTGTACCTCTTTACTTGGGCTGAGCTCCTCTATGTTGAACTGCTTGATTCTGCTCATCTATAAAACTGTAAGGACTGGCTGATTCTTGGAGTTCCTTCCAGCTTGGTGTCCAGTGAAGTCTGGAGTAATTCCTTTGCTGTGTTGAGCAATGTATAATGAAGTGTAAGATGTGCTAGTTTGAAGCACAGCAGAACGTTTTGGTGAGAAGAACTAGATTATAGGCTGTGAAAGGAAAACAATGGTGATGAGAACTTCTCTCAGAAGTCTCGCTGAAGAGTTTGCTGAATAAGAAACAAAAACATTAGATAACACTCTCACCATTTTCTTTCACTCTCACTTGGGCTGCTGACTGAGCAACATCTTACTCCCTTACCTCACCTTCCGTTTGGCCTAACCCACTTTGCTTCATAATCTCTTGGCCCAACCTCTATTCTTCTTTAGGACTGGGGTAAGGTTGAGAGGGGCAGGGGGAAGGTACAGCGGTGGTTGAGAGCCCCTCCTGGGGACTCAGGTTTCTGGGAGGGGAGTTGTGTTTCTGTATTACCTTTTACCTTGTATATTTCTGTATATACTGTAAATATCTGCTTGTATATTGTGCTAGCTGTAAATAAATAGCTTCATTCACATTTCCAGAGCTGACTGAGTCTAGTCAGGGTCATTTCTAAAGTGGGGGGGGGGGGGGGAGGGGAGCAGAGAACATCCTCCTTGGGGAGGAACTTCTTCAGCACGAGTTATTTTCTCCTCTGGAGGTTTGGAACAGTCTGTGCCTTCCAGCCAGTTGGTGATCACCTCCACCAGATCGATCAAGATTACCCATTCGTGCTCGTTGGGTTATCAAAGCCATCTATTTAGACCAGATTGCATCTGTGGCATGATGTGGTGATGAACTTTTGCCTTTGAACATCCAGTTTTGAACTGGCAGTCTAGGAGCTAACAGCAATTGTGACTCGGTTCCAATCACTTCAGAAGCTGCTTTCACTCCTTCAGAAGCTGCTAGTATCTCTTTCTCTGTTGGGGTGTAATCTGCCTCTGAACCTCTGTAGCTATGACCCCAGAAACCAAGTGGATGACCATGTGTCTCGTTTGGAGCTCTGTGCCAAAGGCTCCAAGTTGGACCATTGTCACTGGCAGCTGTGTACAAAATGTTCTTAATGTCTGGACCAGACTTTTTGTTTTTTTAAAATCAGACTAGCTACTCTACTCAGGACATTGTTTGTAAACTTATGTCGGATGCTACTGACCACGGGCAAGTAATGCAAGCATCCAGCAGTATAGATCTCAGTATTTTGTCATCCAGGGATCTCCCAAGCCAAAGATAGTATTTGTCTGTTCAACAGCCATTAGAGGAATTCTCTTTTTTGAGTTTGCCTAACCACACTGTAGGTGCATGACATCTGTGTCCACAAATTCATAGTAAGCTTTCCAGTATAAATACGACTCATGCAAGAAAAAGGAGGAAAAAAAAAACAAAACCAAAACAACGGAGTCTTCCTCTTGTTTTACAGTGCCCCTTGAAGTTTTATGTCCCTTTGTTCTTGTGGGAAAGATTGAAGAAGCAATCTCTTGCCACCCTTTCCACAACTCAGCTGTATCTTTTCCAGGATGAAGCTTGTTATCCTCAAGAAGAAGTTAAAAAACTTTTACACTTCCTAAAGAGGCAGAAATTAGAAGCATAAGCACAAAGAGGCACACGACTGTGCTAATGCAGAATAGCCAAAGTTTGCTGTAAAATGCACTGAGCTTTGCCTACATATGGATTGATCTGGATGGAGTGACATGATAGTACAGCTACATGGCCATGCCTCTAATAGATGAGTTAATTCAGGCATCTCTTCCAGTAATGCACTGTGCTGCCTACAGATACCCCAGGAGGCTTGTTGCAAACCAAAAAAAACACACTAATGAATATAGGGACAGAAAAGCAGAAAGAGGAGGGATGAGGAATCAATTTAGTCTCCTTTCAACAAACACAATATATATGAATGTTAGTTTTGGTAACAGAAGTGATCTTTAAATCTCTTGTGGAGTGTTAAGGACAAACACTCTCAAATTTATACTGACATGACAGGACACAAATTATTATCTCACCTGTATAATTACACCACAATTAAAAAGATCAACACATAGCTCAGGTGATGCCATTCCAGGTCTCCTAAATCATTTGTGGCTTTTGAACATGTGAAGTACTGCTCATGTGAAGCACTCCATTGCTTTTAGGAAAAATCCATATAAGCACTCAGCTTTAAGAACATCTATTGAACAGCTATTCACAAAAATATCTCAAGGCACATAAATAAAATCAGTAAAATTTGTAGTTAATATCCAAGTTGCAAAAATAATATGCAAGTATTTTACTTTACATAGAACTTCTCCTCACCTGTCTGAAAAACATAGCAAACCATCTGGAATTCCTACTGCTAATAGCATCCTATGCAGATAAAACAAATGCCAAATGCACAAAGGACAGAGCCGCGGCAGATTATTGCCTCCTGTGGTGGTCTCAACATTTCAATTCAGAAAGGTAATCTCTTTCAAATCCCTGATTACAATACTGCCAAAACCCATAGGACAATTTTAACAGACAATCAATTTAGTGTGATTGTCTCAACATTTGTCAAGCTCTCCTCACCCTTTATCTCTACAGGCAGGGACCTGATCATCTCTGATAACAGCTTGATTGGTTCTCCCAGCACCTACAAACATTTTCACTAACTCTTCCCTTTGGGTACCCTAGCTGACAGGACTTGAATCTTAGAAAAGAGGGCTATAAGTACCTATTTGCTGTTAAGAAAGGCTGCCTATCTGGAACACCAACAATGAAATACTTTATCATGTACCACCAGGGTCCTTGCAGGTATGACATTTCATTTATCACTTGTCTCCTATCAAATCACTACTTAAGCCCTTAATAATTAGCTTCTACTGCATCTTATGTCTACATCTTGTCCCAACTAAGAGCAGTTTGTTGATCTGTATTAAGAAAAAGAACATAAAACTAGCAGCTCTTTACAAGTTTAGAACATCTAATGCACATTAGAGTCTATGAATATAGAATACAGCTCCTCCCTGTGAATCCTCAGCAGTGTCCTCTACAGCAACATTCTGAAATTTCCATGCCATTACTTTTCAGCTTTTCTAGTATAATTATATTTCAGTTGAGTTTTAGTCTCCTGGTAAACTGTATTTCAATGACATTCAACTATGTCATTATAAATCTAAGTACTTTCATTTTAAGAGTTCTGTTTGACTTTAACCTACCTGCAACATTCTCCCTAGTATTTCATATCGTTCTGGTTTTGTAAGCTATAACCCTTAACCACATTGCTACTTATTACATATATATTTATTAAATGTCATTTTCTGGCTGCATATTGAAGATTGGAATCTGTTTTTTGTCACAAGTAGCCACATTTTCAGTCTGAAACAAAACTCTACCAACTTATGTAATATTTGTGCTACTTGGCTAGTACTAAATCTAAGTTGTAATTGTGAGCCTCTATGGCCCATCCTGCAGATCAGCCAATTCTGTCAGAATAATTTGGCAAAGGATTAAAGGTGACTAAGGCAGGCCATGATTACAAATCACTTAAAAGTACCCTGGCACTTGTTTTTGACATTAAATGAAGCCTAATAACTTTCAATGTGAGGGTGACAGCAAACTGGAACAGGCTACCCAGAGGGGTTGCATCTCCTTATCTGGAGATTCAAAACCCACCTTGATGTATTTTTGTATGGCCCTCTCTAGATGACCCTGCTGTGGCAGGAGAGTTGGAAGATATGACCTTTCAAGGTCCTTTGCAGCCCCTAACATTCTGTGATGTAGTGTAAATGAGAGGTATTTCAAATACATTGGAATACAGTTATCAGCACTAATAAAGTAAAACTACTCCCTCACGAGCAAGTCCTCAGAGACTGCTGGACACAAGTTTTAACATCCTACTCCGCTTATAAGCTGGTACATTAGGCTTAACAGTTGGACACAAACCCTATGAGGAGAGGCTGAGGGAGCTGGGCCTGTTTAGCCTGGAGAAGAGGATGCTCAGGGGGGACCTCACTGCTGTCTACAACTACCTGAAGGGGCATTGTAGCCAGGTGGGGGGTGGCCTCTTCTCCCAGGCAACCAGCAACAGAACAAGGGGACACAGTCTCAAGTTGTGCTGGGGGAGGTATAGGCTGGATGTTAGGAAGAAGCTCTTCACAGAGAGAGTGATTTCCCACTGGAATGGGCTGCCCAGGGAGGTGGTGGAGTCACCATCCCTGGAGGTGTTCAAGAAAAGACTGGATGAGACACTTAGTGCCATGGTCTAGTTGACTGGATAGGGCTGGGTGCTAGGTTGGACTGGATGATTTTGGAAGTTTCTTCCAACCTGGTTGATTCTATGATTCTAAGAGAGATTGTTGCAAATTACCCTGGGAAATCACTATGAGGTTTTCTTCTCTATGAAAACAACATCTCAGAATGCAATTTATTCCTTAAGTAAATAGTGATTAAAATAATTTACCACAGTTAAATACACAGTTTTCCTCTTTCAGAACACAAGTCTGAGCTCTTCTTGCTGCAGGAAGACATTAGTATTGCCCAACAGCAGTGGTGGTGCTCAGGAATCCACGAGACACAAAACTAAGCACAAAAATATCCCACCAATCCAGATGAAGAAAAAATTTCCTGTAGAGTCTGACAGTACCATTACTCATAAAAGCAGGAGCAAGACATATAAAGCAGATAAGTCAGTTTTTATCTGCATTTAGAGGACCACCCCACGTAGTCCTACACTGTTTCCAAGGTCAATGATTCAGGTGATGCAGCTGCCACTGTAATAATAAAGAAGCAAACAAAACACTGAGGCCAAAGTATAAGCAAAACTCTGCTTAATCAGTCATCCTATGGCAAGCAGCACACAAAAACCAACACATGGCATATTAAAAGCTCCAAAGCGCATATAAAACCAACTGCTGCTACTATTGAAGCCTGCAGTGGAGCCCTCACTTGCACAAAAATCCCTTCCATATTTTTTTATATAAATGGAACTAAATGAAGCAGAGCAAGACAGGAAGGCTCACTGGGGGCATGCATTGTCTTTCACTGGAGGAAAGAACCAAGCTTGGACAAGAGATCTGACAAGATACTACAAAACAATACGGGAAGATCAACACTAAATAATTATCTCCTAACCAAAGCCTAATAACCTCAAAAAATGAATAGTATGAATGATCTGGCAGCAGATTTTAAATGAACCACATGATATTTTCACAAAGACACAATCAAATTATGGAAAAACAGTGTCAAAGAACTCCATGAAGGTGAAAAGCAGAAGTTTTAAAAAGGCATTAGAGATATAGGCACACAACCCTAATGTACTCTTTAGTTTTTAGAGACTTCCAAAGCCATGGTTAAATCCATATTTTCCTTATTTCTTACTTTCTCAGAGGATTGTTGGACGGGTAAGTGACAACTCTGGCTGGACCCATCTTGACAGTTGCTCAGTTCTTATACTCCATCAAACAGTTTTCAGTATCAAGTTCACTAAAGTAGCAATACACAAGTGCTAGTTTGTGTGCAAGCTAGAATGTTTTGGTAAAAGAACTAGATAACAGGCAGTGAAATGAAAACAATTGATGTCAACTTCTCTCACAGTCTCGCTGGGAGCTCTGGGAAGAAGAAGTAAACTTTCTCCATTTTGTCTTCTCTTCTGCCTTTGCCTTCAGACCTGGTCACATCTCATTAACCCTGCTCCCTGCACCTCTCTTCTTCCTGAGAACTGGGGTAAGGTTGAGAGGGACGGGGGAGGTGTTGGGGTGGTTTGAGAGCCCCTCCTGGGGACTCAGGTTTCTGGGAGGGGAGTTGTGCTTTTGTATTGTTTATCCTTTGTATATTTCTGTATATAATTGTATATAACTGTATATATTGTAAATAGCTGCTTGTAAATTCTGCTAGCTGTAAATAAATTGCTTCATCTATATTCCCAGGGTCTGTCTGAGTTAGCTGGGGCAAATACAAAGTGTGAGGGGGTGGGTAAGAGCCCAAACCATCACAACTTGAAATTTAGTAAATTAGATGATCAGTAAACTGCAAGGATGTTTTTGAAGTTGAGCAAAACACAGCCTTGTGACTTGTAAGATGAACATCATATGGCATATCTACTATATGGATATTCTTCTCTTTCACTAAAGGTTCTCCAAACCACTGAGAGAAATGAACTTTTGAGAGTCAAATAAAATGCTGGATCTGAAGATGGTCAAAAACATAATTTAAAACACAAGAGTAACTCTCCTAAGATAGATATAGATATATAGATAGATATATATATATATGGCTGTAAAATGACTGTAAGACTTGGTGCTTCTGCATGGTGTCCTTCCCCTCTCAAAAAATAGTTTGCATGAGACCTCTGAATTTCAGTAGCTCAGATACCAACTCAAAGAATCACAGGGAGCACCAGGCATTAAATAAACTCTGTTTTGGATTTGATTTAGCAGCAGTTTCTCTACTCACTAATTAAAACTATTTCAGGCATGTAAGTAATCAGTAATGCTTAGCCTGTAATGGGGTTATTCTTCCTAACAGTGAATTGAAGAGACCAAATCAAAGGAAAATGACACTTTATGGGGTAAAAAAAGTATCCATAATCTAAAACACAGTTAAACTTGGAGAGGAAGAGCAATATAAGAAGTACATCAAGGCTTGCAACATTGCTTCTGGCTTTCTTAAAACAATTTAAATGTAGTATATTCAACTCAAATACACATCTTATTAACTCTATCATCTCAATTAAAAAGAATCCCTTCTCCACTTCACAGGGATTATCTGAAAGGTCAGCCAACAATCACTGCTGGGCTTACACTGAAATTCATTGACTCTAACCAGCAGCAATGTTCATGGATAAGATAATTACACTCATTGGTGGTTTGGTTCCTTTTTGTGTCAGAAAGATACCATTATGTTCCTGACATAATCCTAACCTAATCCTTGGTAAACTTGCATGATAACTACTGAAGTGACACAGAAAGGAAATTACATATGAGGGAAGTCAGTGAAGTATTACAATTTACCATACTTTTTTTTCTTCTTGAAACACTGAAGTTCAACAATGTAATGCTTTTGCTCTCCAAGAAACCTGGAGACATCAAGCATACTGAAACAATAGTCTTGCTCAAGTACACCTTGCAGCCTTTATATTTCATGTAGATTACACATGAGGAAAAACAAACTATTAATTTTGTTTGAAATATATTTATCAAGACTGCATCTTTTCTTAAAGCACACTGGTGTACTGATTAAGAAATTAGATCTGTTTATTTTCATCTGCACTATGACTTCTTACTATTTCAATTCCTTCCCCTGTTTGTTTTTAAGGATTGAAGCAACCATCGACACTGGCACATAGCAAGCAACTGCCAGTAAACACAATGGTCAGTGATGGATTAAATAGAAACAAATTTTAATCTGAAGAGATCTGTAATTTATGCCTTTTCTAAAAGAAGCACAGCAGCAGCACTCAGGACACAGAAAGGGCCTGACAGTTAAGTGTGGAGATTGGTCTCCATTACAAATACTGAATTGATTAAGGAAAGTATTGTAATGTAGGGCAAATATATGCCAAATCAAGACTAAAATATCATTTTAATGATTCAACCTTGCAATTTGCTTTGCCCAGGTAAGCTTCTGAGCTATGAACGTACTCCATCAGGACTAGGGATTTACATAAAATATTCAGGGTTGACCTGGTTTCATCAATGGTAGCTCTACTGAAGACTTGCATGGTGAGGACTGGGAAGCAGAATTGAGTGGCAGGACAGGGGTGTTCTCGCTTTTATGTTGTAGGGTTTTTTCCCCTTGAATAATTTTTGGAGTGCATTTAATTCTAATTTTTTTGAGAAAAGTAATTCCTGGTTTTAGAGGCACAAAAACTACCAGAAGTGTAGTAAAACAAACACTGGGGCAATCCAGGCAGCTGTACTTCATCTCATGACTCTCAAATTTAGGGTAATACTAAATGAAAAAGATGCTTTCTATTTTTGACTTCTCCCTTATTAAAAAACTCTTTCTGTATTTGGAAGCATATCTTCTGCAATTTAGACTTTCATACTTAATTCCCCTTTTTTCCATCTAAAAACAGAAGAGGCACTGATAGTTCATGCTTTTCAGAAACATGGATTATCCATCTCTCTTCACAGAGAGAGTGATTTGCCATTGGAATGGGCTGCCCAGGGCGGTGGTGGAGGCACCATCCCTGGAGGTGTTCAAGAGAAGCCTGGATGAGGCACTTAGTGCCATGGTCTAGTTGACTGGCTAGGGATGGGTGCTAGGTTGGACTGGATGATCTTGGAGGTCTCTTCCAGCCTGGTTGATTCTATTCTATTCAAACTACACAGAACTACATATGCTGACTTCTAGTGAAGCAGCTTGAAATAGCAGCAGAAATGGCAAAATAGGCACTACTATAATCATACAACCACTTAGGCTAGAAAGGAGCCTTAAGATGAGTAAGCCCAAGCAAAAAATACACTACACTATACCCATACATACTGTACTGTGTGACACCTGATTCTCAGCAGACTAATTCATGTCTACTCACAACACAAAGGTAGCCTTATCTTTACTTCAGTATCTAAGAGAAGTGTTTCAGAATCACTTTGGTAGGCTCTGCAAGACATTACATTCTGGTTCCCAGACATAAATATCCAAATGTCAGAGTGGCTATAGGTTATTTGTTCTGCCCCAAAATTCTGTAAGCCATTGCAACAGTATTCTTTTTGTCACTGCAGAAATGACAAAGTCAGAAAGTATCTTTGCTGTTTCTCATCTTATCTATACTAGAAATATGAGAAAAACAAAATTAAAACCAAAATACATCAAGAAATCACTCCAACTAAAAACAAGACCAAAAGGGAGCCCAAAAACCCTCAAAAAGCACTCCAAAAAACCAACAAATAAGCAAATGAAAACCAAAGCCGTAACAAGGAAAAAAACCCCGTCAGTAGAGGAAAATGAATCAAGGATTTAATCAACAGCTTACTGTGGGAAACTGTGTATTATTCTCAGTAAAACAATAGTGGTACTGTAAACAAGTAGCAGGCTACACACAGAATTCACTGGAATTCTTAATCTTATCACAAGACTCTGAAGTAGGTCACAGCAAGCTTAACAAAATTTGTCAGAAAGCAAAGACTAAGGCACAATAGTATGCAAATCACCTTCCCTGAAAATTGATGGCTCTTCTCTCTCCTTGATTTTGATCAAGCCTCAACCATAACAGGATTCATTGTCTGCCAATAGAGAAGTATTTCTGTACACACCTTTAAAAATAAGTTTTAATGACAATTCATGTGCTTTTAGACTTCTAACTGATCTTGAATTCTTCTGGTATCTTTCTTAAGTAGTGATTTATAGCTGTTGAGTACTATTTGAAGTGGTGTGATTAGAAGGTGTTAAAGAAAATGAATACTTTATATAGAAACCTTAGTTTTAAATACACATTTTAATAAACTTACATGTAGGCTTCACAGAAAAATCCAATCTAACTTCTGCATTGAAGTATTTTAGAACAAACTTCAATTAAATCATCTTAATGTTTGGTGCATCTCAAAAATCACAGTTATTGCTTAAAACAAAGAAAATATAACCCAAGAATGACAGAAATGTCTGCAAGTCATCAGCGACACAGACAGCACACTTGGCAAATGTATAAATATAGCCAGCTGAGAGCTGTGGTTGCTAAGTCTGAAAAACAGGATGCCATCCAGAGGGACTTGGACAGCCTGGAGGGGTGGGCTGAGGAAAATCTTATGAGTTTCAACAAGGCAAAATGCAATGTCCTGCACTTAGGTTGGGGCAATCTTCCTTAGCAGTACAGGCTGGTGGATGACAAAATTGAGAGCAGCCCTGAAGGTAAGGGCTTAGGGCTACTAGTGGTTATGAAGCTGTACATGATTCAACAATGTGCACTTGCAGCTCAGAAGGCACATCACATCCCAGACTCCTCAGGAGAGACAGGCAAGGGAGAAGGGGTGGAGGAGTAGCCCTATATATTAGGGATGCTCTGGACATCATGGAAGTAGAGATTAAGGATGATCAAGTTCCTATGGGTAAGAATTAAGGGGAAGGCCAACAAGGCTGACATCCTGGTTGGGAGTCTGCTACAGACCACCCATCCAGGAAGAAGAGGTTGATTTATTATTCTTTATGCAGCTGGAAGCTGCCTCAAGATCACCTGCCCTTGTTCTTGTGGGTAACTACCCTGCCAGACATCTGCTGGCACTTCATCACTGCAGAGAAGCAGCAGTCTAGAAGGTTCCTAGAGACTATAGAGGACAACTTACTATCCCAGCTGTTATGTGAGTCTACCAGGGGTACAGCTCTGCTTGACCTGCTGTTCACAAATAGGGAAGGGCTGATGGGAAATGTGGTGGTCAGAGGCTACCTGGGGTCCAGTGACCACGAAATTATACAGTTTTCATATATGGTAAAACCAGGAGGGGCATCAACAAAAGGCCCACACTGGACTTCTAAAGGGCAGATATCGGCTTATTTAAGGAGCTAACTCAGAAAGTTCCTTGGGAAACAGCCCTTAAAAACAAAGGGGCCCAGAAAGGTTGGACCTACTTCAAGAGAGAACTCCTGAAGGTGCAGGAGCAGCTGTGCCATTGTGCCAAAAGATGAGCTGATGAGAGAGGCAGCCAGACTGGATGTGCAAGGAGATTCTGAAGAAACCAAGGAAAAAAGAGAGAGTGTATCATCTTTGGAAAAAAGGGAAGGTATCCCAGGAAGAGTTTAAGTATGTTACTAGGTCTTATAAGAAAAGAAATGGAGAGGCAAAAGCCCATTTAGAACTTAGGCTGCCACTGCTGTTAAGGAGAATTTAAAAAATGTTTCTGTAAGTATATTAATGGCAAAAGTAGGGGCAAGGACAACCTCCACTCCTTATTAGATGGAGAAAGGAATATAGTAACAAAAGATGAGGAAAAGGCCCCTGCCTTAACACCTTCTTTGCCTTAGTCTTCAATAGTGCGACAGGTTGTCTCCAGGACAATTGACCTCCTGAACTGGCACATGGAGCCAGGGACCAGAACAGACCCTTGTAACCCAGGAGGAAGAAGCAAGGGACCTGCTGAGACACTTGGATCCTCACAAGTCCATGGGTCCAGATGGAATCCATCCTGGGGTGCTGAGAGAGCTGGCCAAGCCACTCTTCATCATTTATCAACAGTCCTGGCTCACTGGAGAGGTCCCTGAAGGCTGGGAGCTGGCCAGTGTGACACCCATCCACAGGAAGGGATGAAAGGAGGAACCGCGAAATGACAGACCTGTCAGCCTGACCTCAATGCCAGGCAAGGTCATGGAACAGGTCATCTTGAGCACCACCATAGAGCACCTACAGGATGGCTAAGGGACAAGGTCCAGCCAGCATGGGTTTAGGAAGGGCAGGTCCTGACTGATCAACCTGATCTCCTTTCATGATCAGGTTACCTGCCTGGTGAATGTGGGGAAGGCTGTGGATGTAGTCTACCTGGACTTCGGCAAAGCCTTTGACACTGTCTGCCACAAGAAGCTCCTAGCCAAGCTGGCAGCTCATGGTTTGGACAGATTCACTCTGATACAGGTCAAGGAGTGGCCAGAGCCTTGGGTCCAGAGAGTTGTAGTGAATGGTGCCACATGCAGTTGGCAGCCAGGCACTAGTGGTGTGCCCAAGGATCAGTGCTGAGCCCAGTCCTGTTCAACATCTTTACTGATGATCTGGATAAGGGGATTGGGTCCAGCATCACTAAGTTTGTAGATAATGCCAAGCAAGGAGCAAGTGTCAATCTGTGGGAGGGTAAGAGATCCCTGCAGACAGACCTGGACAGGCTGGATGGGTGGGCAGAGGCCAATGGGATGAGATTTAACGAGGCCAAGTGCAGGGTTCTGCACTTTGGCCACAACAACCCCAAGCAGCACTACAGGCTGGGGACAGAGTGACTGGAGAGCAGCCAGGCAGAAAGGGACCTGGGGGTAGTGGTAGATAGTAGCTGAAGATGAGCCAGAAGTGTGTTCAAGTAGCCAGGAGTCAATGGCACTCCTGGCCTGTATCAGGAACAGTGTGGCCAGTAGGACAAGGGAGGTTATTCTTCCCCTGTATTCAACACTGGGCAGGCCACACCTTGAGTGCTGTGTCCAGTTCTGGGCTCCTCAATTCGAGCGAGATGTTGAGGTGCTGGAACATGTCCAGAGAAGGGCAACAAAGCTGGTGAGGGGCCTGGAACACAAACCCTATGAGGAGAGGCTGAGGGAGCTGGGGGTATGCAGCCTGGAGAAGAGGAGGCTCAGGGGTGACCTCATTGCTGTCCACAGCTACTTGAAGGGAAACTAGCCAGGTGGGGGACAGTCTCAAGTTGTGCCAGAGGAGATACAGGCTGGATGTTAGGAGGAAGTTCTTCACAGAGAGAGTGATTTGCCATTGGAATGGGCTGCACAGGGAGGTGGTGGAGACACTGTCCTTGGAGGTGTTCAAGAAAAGCCTGGATGGGGCACTTAGTGTCCCAGTGGCATGTCTAGTTGATCGGATAGGGCTGGGTGAGATTTTAGACTGGATGATCTTGGAGGTCTCCTCCAACCTTACTGATTCTGTGATTCTATGATTTTATGCATCCAAAAAAGTGTGGCCAGCAGGTCAAGAAGGGTGATTCTGGCCCTTTATTCTCTCTGCTGAGAGCTCACTTAAGTAATGTGTCCAGCTCCAGGGCCCCCAGCATGAGACATGGAGCTGCTTGAGTGAGTCCAGGTGATCAAAGAGCTGGAGCACCTGTCCTATGAAGACAGGTTGAAGGAATTGAGGTTGTTGAGGCTAAAGTACAGAAGGCTCCAGAAAGTGAGATGTACCTATAATATCCATGTGATAGCAACCTAGAGCAAGGCTGGAGAAGGGCCTGTAGCAACAGGACAAGGGGGAAATGGTTTTTAAATTGGAGCAGGGTAGATTTCAGTTGGACATAAGGAGGAAGTTCTTTCAATGAGAGTGGTAAAATACTAGAACAGGTTGCCCATGGCTGTGGTTGAGGCCCTGTCCCTGGAGACATTCAAGATCAGGTTTGATATGGCCTTGGGCAGCCTGATCGAGTTGGAGGAGTCACTGCCCATGGCAAAAGGGTTGGACAAGATAACCCTTTGAGAATCATTTCCAATCTGATGCAATTTAATCGATCTTTGACAGGCTTGTTCTTGTGTTTCACAAATCAAGCAAGAACCAGAAAAGCTTTGAAACCGTGGCTAGGAGGAAACGTTGAAACTTTATTTGTGGTGACTGGAGCAAAGAGAGGGACAACTCTACTGGAAATATACACTTAGGTATTTTTTATGTTCTTTTAATATAGCATTTATTTTGGCAGGCACTAGTAAACACTCAGTGTCAACACAGCCAGAACACTATCTTTACAAGACAGTTCTTCAGAAATTACAAGTGGTCATATCAGACGTGGCCCCAACACCCCAATTTCATTAAGGGGTATCAAACAGATAACCTTCATTAGGCAAAGACAGCTCAGGCAAGATGAGCCTACCGTAGCCTAAGAAACTCTAAGGCACACTGTCCTACTGAAGGGACACCAAATAACGCTAACACAAGCCTAGTAGCTCTCACATAGCTGGGTTTTGATATTTATCATAGAATGGTTTAGGTTGGAAGGGACCATCCAGCTCCAACAGCCCAGCACAGGCAGGGACACCTCCCACTAGAACAGGTTGCTCAAGGCCTCATCCAACCTGGCCTTGAACAGCTCCAGGGAGGGAGCAGCCACAACCTCCCTGGGCAACCTATGCCAGTGTCTCACCACCCTCACTGGAAAGAATTCTTTCCTAATATCTAATTTGAATCTCCCCTCTTCCAGTCTAAATCCATAACCTCTCATCCTGTCATTACAAGACTGTGTAAATAGTCCCTCCCCAGCCCTCTCTTGGGCCCCCTTCAGATACTGGAAGGCCACTATAAGGTCTCCTCAAAGCCTTCTCTTCTCCAGGGTGCAGAGCCCCAACTCTTGTAACCTGTCCTCACAGCAGAGGTGCTCCAGCTCTCTGATCAGCTTCGTGGCCCTCCACTGGACTTGCTATAAGAGTTCCATGTTGTTCTTGTGTTGGGGGCTCCAGAACTGCACAGAGTACTCCAGGTGGGGTATGAGGAGAGCAGAGTAAAGGGGGTGAATCCCTTGCCCTGCCAGGACACGGTTGCTGTCTGGGCTGTACGTGCACACTGCTGCCTCATGTTGAGCTTTTCATCAACCCAGACCCCCAAATCCTTTTCCTCAGGGCTGCTTTCCAGCCATTTGCCACCCAGTCTGTATCTGTGCTTGGGACTGCGCCCACCCAGGTGCAGGACCTTACACTTGGCCTTGTTGAATGTTATGCTCATCTCTCCAGCCTGTCCAGGTCCCTCTGGACAGCATCCCTGCCCTCTAGCAAGTCAGCTGTGCCACACAGTTTGGGTGTCATCTGCATACTTGCTGAAGATGCACTCAATTCCTCTGCCCATATTGCTGACAAAGATGTTAACTAGAGAGAAGATGAACTTCTGGCATAATGGGAAATACAAAGAAGTTTAGACCTTTAGAGGAGAGAGATTGAATTAAAAGATGTTAAGAAAGCATTCAGCTGTTGGCTTCTCAGACTTCTTCCAAAGGACATCAGTAACTATTAATGCAAGGTGGGTATTTTTGTAATTATGGAGTCATTTGTCCTCAGAGAATGCAGCTAAGAGTCAAGCCATATGAGCCCTTAAAAAAAAGTAGCAGATTGCTATGATTTCTGGATTTCAAAGGTCAATGGCCTTTCTGGATAGCCATCAGCATCCCTTCCTAGTTTAGAGCATTATTTATGTCCTTTATTTAAGCACAGGTCAATAAACAGACAGTCAGCATTTCACATTTGACAATTAAGGACTTCAGTATGAAGTGACTTGATACTAATTACTGTGCATCAAAGTCTCAGTGTTGTGATTTATCACAACAAAAGCACTGCAATAAATGGATAACTGATGATGGAGGAACACCCCATGTTTGTAACTGCTGAAAGTCACTTAGCTGGATAGCTTAGAGTCATACAAAGCCAGAATTTCATACAAAACATGCTAGCCTGGAAGATTTGTATTTAGACAAATAGATTAATTAACATTCTGATGTGTCAGAAAAAGTAAAATGTCAGGGCAAGTGCAGGGCAGAAAAAATAATTTAGGAGGTAAGAAATAATGTTACTAGAAAAAGAAAAACCCAATTAGCAGCCAATTTATCACACTGCAGCTACCAACCAATTTAACATCCTGAGGGGACTTCTGACAAAGCAGAAGGGGAAAATTAAAGAAACACTCTGAAACAGATCTAGGGCAGTATTCTAGGTCAGTATGCTGAAAGCAGCAGTGCTGCAGAGGGCTGAGCAGCAACAGCAGTGCAATCTCACTGCTGCCAATGGGTGTTGCTACGGGCACAAGTCCCATAGAGGAAGCGAGATAGGAAACCAGCTTTCAGCACACTGACCTCAGTGGCAGAACAAGCCATCCTGTCTTCAGGGAGTCACTCAAGCTGACCACAAGGCATTAGGTTCCCCCAAGGTCTCTTTTGCCCAACCACAGCTGTAATATCAGTATTATTTTGGAAAAAAAACTAATAAAAATCACAGAGATACTGAGATAAGTGTAGACTTTCATTCCTCAGCTTGAAAAGTGTTGTAGCCAAGTCTCCTCCCCATGAACAGGAAAGAGCTTGTTAACCTCTGAAGTACTGGGTTGGGTTTTTTTTAGATTATTTCCAACAGCTTGGAGGTGTGACAAAGGTCCAATTTGATTACTTCAGCCCACTACAAAGAACTTCCTGCTATTATCCTCTACAGTTATCAGGCTCCTCTGACCTACTCTTAACACTGGTGGTGGGACTTGGTCATCTCCCTTCAGAACAAGCAATTACAAAAACGAGGCAAATCAAGTATTTCAGAGAGACAGACAAGGTAACTGTTGTCAAAGTAGCTATTACATAGTTTTGGGATGCACAACATAAAGAAGACAAAAAACCACAGAGCAATCAACCCAACAGCCTCCATTTTCATTAGCATCTCAAAGTACTGCAATGTGTTTCTTCAACTACCTCCTCCATACCCCTTATTAAATGTGTTACCTTGGTGTCAATACACCTTATTTCAAACTCAGGATCAATGAATCAACTTTGCTGCCATAAATATATGAAAGTTAACTAGGCAATCACCAACTGTTAGGTTCTTTTTGATTTCTTTTTTTCCAAAGTAAAAAAAAAAATTGCAATATAACCTAGAGATCAGGACAGGTATACCAGGGTAAACCACAAATGTCTACAAGTCAGAATAAACATTCCAGCAACATTCAAATTTGCAACTACAAAATAACTAATCACTTCATTTTTAAACAATAAACATCAAGTAATATCTACAAAAGGTGTATTACTGCAGCAGGCCTTCAGTTAGGACAGAGCTCAAAGAAACTGTTCTCATGTCTAGCAGACACTAATCAATGGCACAATATGCCTAGCAAGGAGTGGACAGAATTTGTTTTCTTTGGGTCTTTTTTTTTTCCCTTCACAAAAATATATCTTGTGATGGTTTGGGTGTTCCCTGCTCCCCGCCACTTTAGAAATCACCCAGACTAGTCTCAGCCAGCTCTGGGAATATGAATGAAGCTATTTATTTACAGCTGGCACAACATACAAGCAGATATTTACAGTATATACAGTTATAGACAGAAATATACAAGGTAAAAGGTAATACAGAAACACAACTCCCCTCCCAGAAACCTGAGTCCTCAGGAGTGGCTCTCAACCACCCCTGCACCTTCCCCCTGCCCCTCTCAACCTTACCCCAGTCCTAAGGAAGAATAGAGGTTCAGCCAAGAGGTTAAGAAGCAAAGGTGAGTGGAAGGTGAGGTTAGGGAGTAAGATGTTGCTCAGCCAGCAGCTCAAGGCAGAGTGCGACAAAAAGGGAGTAGACATCACCACTGTTTTCCTTTCACAGCCTATGATCTAGTTCTTCTCACCAAAACATTCTACCCTGCTTCAAACTAGCACATATCTGAACTGTTTTATAAGTTCAGGAGGGAAAGAGCAATCTGAAGTCATGTCAGAAGTGGCTGCTCATTTATTTGGAGCTCAATGAGTTTGCTTATCCAGGAACTCACTGTTCAAAGATCTAGTAAGAGGTGAGAGTCTCTAAAGGCAGGGTTGCTGCTGTTTTAATTAATCTATCAGATCTGCAACAAAGTACCATTCTTAGTTACCACACCTGGCACAAGCAAATAGCACGGTTATTACACCTGGAATTCACATCCTCAGTTAAAGCAGGGCAAGCATTTAGTACCCTTAGGTTAGACAATCAGTATTTTTTGCTGTAACAACTATCCCTTACACATTCTGCCTGCGACTAATTTTTCATCTAGCTGCACTGCTTTTGAACAAGCCTCAAATATTCTGGGAGTTTGTTAACTAATTTAAAATATGAGACAAACACAAGACTATCATAGCCAAAACAACTGGGTTGGCTTCCTAATTTCCATCCTCAGCATATTTGCCAGTGTCTCCATTCAATTTTGATACTACAGCCAGGAGCAAACTTAAAAGTGCAGAGACCTAAGTAAAAGAAGGAAACTGAATGTACACACAAAGAGAAGTTTGAAAGTTTCTTGCTTACATCTTCCAGAGGATTGTCTTTCACAGTGTATAAACAACAGACATTGCCTTCCTTCTTGTGCTTGAAGGTGCCTGTATATATAGCACATGAATCATTCCCTCTGAAAGGCCCAAGTGCATCATCCACTGGCTGGCTCTCTGCACACTCAGCAATACAACCACTGGTGAGTAACTGTTAGAGCAGTAAAGGTCCCAGGAAAGGCAACTGCACAAGAATCATAGAACCACGGTTGGAAGGAACCACAAGGATCATCTAGTTCCAACCACCCTGCCATGCCCAGGGACACCCTCCCTAGATCAGGCTGGCCACAGCCCCATCCAGCCTGGCCTTAAACACTATCAGGGACCAGGCCTCAACCATCTCCCTGGGCAACCCATTCCAGGCTGTGCTAGTTTGAAGCAAGCTGGAGTGTTTTGGTAACAGAACTAGATAACGGGCAGTGAAATGAAAAACAATTGATGTCAACTTCTCTCACAGTCACGCTGAGAACTCTGGGAAGAAGAAGAAAACATTCTCCATTTTGTCTCTCACTCTTGCTTTTGCCTTAGACCTGGTCACATCTCATTAACCCTGCTCCTACTAACCCTGCTCCCTAACCTCTTGGCTGCACCTCTTTTCTTCCTGAGAACTGGGGTAAGGTTAAGAGGGCCGGGGGGAGGTGTTGGGGTGGTTTGAGAGCCCCTCCTGGGGACTCAGGTTTCTGGGAGGGGAGTTGTGCTTTTGTATTGTTTATCCTTTGTATATTTCTGTATATAATTGTATATAACTGTATATATTGTAAATAGCTGCTTGTAAATTCTGCTAGCTGTAAATAAATTGCTTCATCTATATTCCCAGGGTCCGTCTGGGTTAGCTGGGGTAAATTAAAAAGTGTGGGGGGGCGGGGTAACCCCCAAACCATCACATTTTTAATTTGGCTTTCCCAACGTGGGGCTAGATATTTCAGTGAGTGGAAATTAGCTCTGGGAATTAAGGTGAAGCTAATCAAGCAGCTATTGTACTTGGTGGGGATTGCTGTGTGGCCTGTTTTCTGGTTTTTTGTGTACAATTGGATCAAAGATCAAATTGGTTATTTCTTGCTTCATGTAGTTTTTAAGAAGGCTAAAGTTAAGCTTTCAAACATGTTCTGGAGCTGGGGTGATTTTATTCTTGGTTATGCTGGTTTTAGTGTCACTGAGAATATTACTAGTGATATTACAAGAGTTTTTGTCAATAATGTTACAATCAATCGAGAGTCTGCTTTATCTACTGCTCTCATGAGGGTCATCCAGCCCCAAACTGAAATGCCAAATCCCTGCAAGGATTGCTACTCGAAACAGAGCATGGCATGGTTGCTGGGCATTATACTGGCTCTTGTAGTTTTAAATTTCATATTAATTTTGGCATTATTTGTGAAAAATTCAAAACCAGTTTCTGTAAGAGCTAGGAAAAATTCTGTGTCTCAGAAGCAGTCTCTTTCACAGCAAAACAAGGGAACACAGTCATCGGCTTCCCCCTTGCCAGCCTCTGCCCCTCCTTCTCCAAGTGCTGGGAACACGGCCAGTGTTCCCGCCACTAACGTAAACAATGATAGCAAAAACAAAAATAATGGTCAGAGTTTAGCAGGAGCCTCAGGAGCACAGACAGGTACCCAAAATCAGAATGTTCCTAGCAAAAATGAAAACAAGTCAGGGTTGGCAGGCATCCCAGCAGGACAGGCAAATAATCCCACTAATGCTAATGCTAATGCTGGTAACGCTAGCCCAGTCAGTCCAAATCCTAATAACACCAGCTCAGCCAATTCAAACCCCAAGCCAGCAGACCAGAACCAAAATCCTCCTGTTAAAAGCAAGGCAGATTTGAACTCACAAGCTCCAGTTCAGACCCCTAAGGATACAAATGCTCCAAGTCAGACCTCCAATAATTCAAATGCTCCAGGTCAGACTCCTAAGGATTCAAACCCTCCAAGTCAGACTCCTAAAAATTCAAATCCTCCAGCAGACACATCCAAGTCTGTTGCTGCTCAGGCCCTTCTGGCACCTGCTAAGGCAAAAGCTAAGACAAAGAGTGGTTCGCAGGAGGATGTAAGACAGGGGACCTCTGGTGATCAGCAGCAAGAGGAGGAAGAGGAGGCAGTTAGTCTACGAGACCTTGTAGATGTGCTGAGACAACAATACTCAAGTGAGAGGAGCGCTGTGAGGTTAGCTGCCAGGAGAGAGGATGGTTCCAATGAGTTTAGGAATGCTATGAGGAAGATTGTGTTAGGCCCGGCACCACCAGAACAACAGGAAGAAGAGGAGGAAGATGACATCCAAGGCTCAAAGGATCCACTCAGAGAGGTCAGGGAAGTTAGGAAGGAATACACAAGGGAATCAGGTGAGCCAATCTTAAGCTGGCTAGTGAGATGCCGTGGCATTGGTGCTAATGCTCTGCAGGTAGGAGACAAGTCTGCCAAGCAGCTGGGACCACTCACTAAGGAGAGTGGAGTGGACAAACACCTGGCAAGTCCTCTTGGTAGGGTTAGCTTGTGGACACGCCTTCTGTTGGCTGTGGCTATGAGATATCCTTCCCGAGATGATTTGCCATGGGCTGCCAAGAAGTGGAACACCGTTGAGCAGGGAATTAAGCTTCTGAAGGAGTTTGCTGTGAAGGAAGTGCTTTATGGAGATCATGGCACTCATGAGCCTGACGATATTCCTTTGGGAACAGGTCTCATGAAGAAGCTTATTAAGCTTGCTCCTTCATCCTATGCTAACATCTTGGCCAGTAAGTTTCTAGCAAGGAGTGATAATGGAAGGTCATTCACTGTTGGTGAGTTCACTGATCAGCTCAGGCAGATTGAGGATAGCTTGTCACATTCTGGTATAATCTGTGCCATAAAGACTATGACTACAGAGCTTAAAGATGGTATTAGAGATGGCATTAAGGAGAGCATGAAAGAACTGAAGGAGGATCTCAAAAATCTGGTAAAAGATACCATTCCTGCATCATCTGAATGGGTGCATGTTTCTGCAGTCAGGAACAGACGCCCACCTCCTGCAAGGCAATTCCAGCCCAGGAGGAGACAAATTCCACCTAGACAGCAGCAATCACGTGCGTCACTGTGGATACTTCTGCGTGACACATACGGTGAGAACATGAACAAATGGGATGGTAAACCTACTTCAGCTCTTTCAAAGAGAGTCAGGGAACTGCAGAGTGGCAGAAACAGAGGTAATAATGCCAGAAAAGTAGCTGTCACTTCTTCAGCTCCCGAGAGCAACTGCAATTGTTCCAACAGTTGCGGTTCCTCTCACAATAACACCAATCATTGTGTACACCCTACATGCCATGTTCAGCATTAGGGGTGCCCTGCCTCCAGCCAGGAGGAGGAAAGGGATAGTGGAGAGAACCGAATCTATTGGAATGTATTCATTAGGTGGCCTGGCAGTTCAAGAGTTCGGAAATACAGGGCTTTAGTTGACACAGGTGCTCAGTGTACTTTATTGCCATCTAATTGCAAAGGGACAGAGTCCATATCTATTTTTGGAATCACTGGTGGATCTCAAGAGTTAACTAAGATACAGGCTGAGATCAGTTTAACTGGTAAAGAGTGGAAGACACATACTATTGTAACTGGTCCTGATGCGCCTTGCATTTTGGGAATTGACTTTTTGAGACAAGGTTGTTTCAAAGATCCTAAGGGTCACAAATGGGCTTTTGGAATAGCATCTGTAGAGATTGAGGATGATAAATTGAAATTGTCCATTAGACCTGAACTTTCTGATGAATCTGCAGTTGTGGGACATCATGACATAGAGGACCTGGAAGTGCCAATTGCAACTCAAACTGTTCATCATAGGCAGTACAGAACTAACCGTGACTCTTTGTTGCCCATTCATCAGCTGATTCGTCAATTGGAGAGTCAGGCTGTCATTGAGAGAGCTCATTCACCTTTCAACAGTCCCATCTGGCCTGTGCGTAAACCTACGGGCGACTGGAGACTGACAGTTGACTTTCGTGCCCTCAACGAGGTGACGCCACCCATGAGTGCAGCTGTGCCGGACATGCTGGAACTCCAGTACGAGCTGGAATCGAAGGAGGCTAAATGGTATGCAACCATAGACATTGCTAATGCTTTCTTCTCTATTCCCATAGCAAAGGAGTGCAGGCCTCAGTTTGCATTCACCTGGAGAGGAATCCAGTACCAGTTCAATCGTTTGCCTCAGGGGTGGAAACACAGCTCAACCATCTGTCACTCAGTCATCCACAATGCACTGGAGAAAGGTAAAGCTCCAGAGCACATCCAGTACATCGACGACATCATTGTGTGGGGCCAAACTGCTGAGGAAGTCTTCGAGAAAGGTAACAAAATCATTGACATTCTGTTGCAAGCAGGTTTTGCCATTAAGAGAGACAAGGTCAAAGGACCTGCCAAAGAAATTCAGTTTCTGGGAGTGCGGTGGCAGGATGGTCGCCGTTACATTCCTCAGGATGTGATTAACAAAGTCTCTACCATGGCTGTTCCCACCAGTAAGAAGGACACACTTTCTTTTCTTGGTGTGGTGGGATTTTGGAGACTACACATTCCTGGTTTCAGTCAGATTGTCAAACCTCTGCATGATGTGACTCGTAAGAGGAACAATTTTGAGTGGGGGCCTGAACAACAAGCAGCCTTTGATCAGATCAAGCGAGAAGTAGTCCATGCAGTGGGCTTGGGTCCTGTGAGATCTGGTCCGGACATTAAGAACATTCTGTACACGGCTGCCAGTGACAATGGTCCAACTTGGAGCCTTTGGCACAGAGCTCCAAATGAGACACGTGGTCGTCCACTTGGTTTCTGGGGACGTTGTTACAGAGGTTTAGAGACAAATTACACTGCAACTGAGAAAGAGATTCTAGCAGCCTATGAAGGAGTGAAAGCAGCTTCTGAAGTGATTGGAACTGAGTCACAATTGCTTTTAGCTCCTAGACTGCCAGTTCTTAACTGGATGTTCAAGGGCAAAGGTTCATCACCACATCATGCCACAGATGCAACCTGGTCTAAATGGATGGCTTTGATAACCCAACGAGCGCGAATGGGTAATCTTGACCGACCTGGTCTGGTGGAGGTGATCACCAACTGGCCGGAAGGCACAGACTGTTCCAAACCTCCAGAGGAGAAAATAACTCGTGCTGAGGAAGCTCCTCCCTATGGTGATCTCTCTGATCAGGAAAAGAACTATGCTTTGTTCACAGACGGTTCCTGTCGTCTTGTTGGGAACAAGCGAATATGGAAGTCAGCAGTTTGGAGTCCAACCAGGAGAGTTACCGAAACGAAAGATGGCGAAGGAGAATCCAGTCAGTTCGCTGAGGTAAAAGCTGTTCAACTTGCTCTTGATGTGGCTGAACGTGAGAATTGGCCTATCCTTTACCTCTACACCGACTCGTGGATGGTAGCCAATGCTCTATGGGGTTGGCTGAAGGACTGGAAGAAGAATGGTTGGCAGAGGAAAGGAAAGCCTATTTGGTGTGCTGATCTATGGCAGGACATTGATGCACGGCTGGAGAAAACTCCAGTGAAGGTGCGGCACGTAGATGCACACATGCCTAAGAGCAGAGCTACTGAGGAACATCAACACAACCAGAAGGCAGATCAAGCTGCTAAGATTGCTCAAGTTGATACCAACTCTGAACTTGACATTGACCTTGATTGGAAACACCGAGGTGAGCTGTTCTTAGCTCGGTGGGCCCATGACTCATCTGGACATCAAGGCAGAGATGGAACATACCGATGGGCTCGTGATAGGTCAATTGACTTGTCCATGGACGCTATCACCCAAGTCATCTATGACTGTGACATTTGTGCTGCTATTAAGCAGGCTAAGCGAATCAAGCCCTTATGGTATGGTGATAGATGGTCAAAGTACAAGTATGGTGAAGCCTGGCAGATTGACTACATCACTTTACCTCGATCTCGTTCTGGCAAGCAGTATGTGCTAACGATGGTAGAAGCCAGCACTGGATGGTTGGAAACCTATCCAGTTCCACATGCTACTGCACGTAACACCATTGTTGGTTTGGAGAGACAAATCTTGTGGAGACATGGAACTCCAGAGAGAATCGAGTCAGACAATGGTACTCATTTCAAGAACAATCTTGTGAAAAACTGGGCCAAAGAGCATGGTATTGAATGGATCTATCACATACCCTACTATGCACCAGCTTCAGGGAAGATTGAACGCTACAATGGTTTGCTGAAAACCACCCTAAAAGCCATGGGGGGTGGAACTCTGAAAAACTGGGACAAACATTTAGCAGAAGCTACCTGGTTGGTAAATAGTAGAGGCTCAGTAAACAGAGCAGGACCCCCACAATCAGATTTGGTCCAAACAGTAGACGGTGATAAAGTTCCTGTTGTACATGAGAAGAATCTGTTAGGGAAAACTGTTTGGGTATTTTCTCCTTTGGGCGAAGGGAAACCTGTCCGAGGGGTGGTTTCTGCTGAAGGTCCTGGTCATACATACTGGGTAATGCAGGAGAATGGTGAAATCCAGTGTATTCCACAGAGAAATTTAACTTTAGCTGAGAGAGTTTAAATTAAGCTGTTAGGAGTTTTCTGTTCTAGGTAACATCGGCGCCCAACACTGAGAGAATCTACGATAGAATCTACAGTACGTGAGCACGAACCCAACATCACCTGGGAGTCCCTGTTCTGAGCTTTTGAATCACCTACATCTGATTGAAGTGTGAACTGAACTTGTATATATTGGTTTATTGTAAATATTGGTTTAGATTAGATTGGATAATTCTCAGCGATACTCTGAGCGAAGTAGACAGGGGTGGATTGTGCTAGTTTGAAGCAAGCTGGAGTGTTTTGGTAACAGAACTAGATAACGGGCAGTGAAATGAAAAACAATTGATGTCAACTTCTCTCACAGTCACGCTGAGAACTCTGGGAAGAAGAAGAAAACATTCTCCATTTTGTCTCTCACTCTTGCTTTTGCCTTAGACCTGGTCACATCTCATTAACCCTGCTCCTACTAACCCTGCTCCCTAACCTCTTGGCTGCACCTCTTTTCTTCCTGAGAACTGGGGTAAGGTTAAGAGGGCCGGGGGGAGGTGTTGGGGTGGTTTGAGAGCCCCTCCTGGGGACTCAGGTTTCTGGGAGGGGAGTTGTGCTTTTGTATTGTTTATCCTTTGTATATTTCTGTATATAATTGTATATAACTGTATATATTGTAAATAGCTGCTTGTAAATTCTGCTAGCTGTAAATAAATTGCTTCATCTATATTCCCAGGGTCCGTCTGGGTTAGCTGGGGTAAATTAAAAAGTGTGGGGGGGCGGGGTAACCCCCAAACCATCACACAGGCTCTCACCACTCTCACGCTCAAGAACTTTCTCCTCACATCCAGGCTCAATCTCCCCAGCTCCAGCTTTGCTCCATTCCCCCTAGTCCTGTCACTCCCTGGTATGCTAAAAAGTCCTTTCCCAGCTTTTCCGTAGGCCCCCTTCAGATGCTGGAAGGCCCCAATAAGGTCACCTCAGAGCCTCCTCTTCTCCAGGCTGAGCAGCCCCAGCTCTTTCAGTCTGCCCTCACAGGAGAGCTGCTGCAGCCCTCTGATCGTCGCTGCGGCCCTTCTCTGGGCACGCTCCAGCACATGCACATCCTTCTTGTAATGGGGGCTCCAGAACTGGATACAGATTCTTTGAATTCTTTCTTGCTAAATTCATCACAATATTCATGGCATAACCCTACCTGAAATACCATGCACAGAATCTTAGACTGCACAAGGTTGGAAGGGTCTAGCCTAACCCCCTGCAGTAAAGCAGGTACACCCCCAACTAGATCAGGTTGCTCAGAGCCCTGTGAAGCCTGACCTTGAAGATTCCCACAGAGGGGGCCTCCACCACTCCCCTGAGCAACTTGTTCCCGTGTTCCACCATCCTCATAATGAAGAACTCCTTCCTAATGTCCAACCTAAACCTATCCTGCCCTAATTTAAAACCATTGCCCTTGTCTTAGTGCAACATCCCTTGTAAACAGCCCTTCCCCAGCTTTCCTATGGACCACTTACAGATACTGGAAGGCTGCAGCACCTCCGCAGAGCCTTCCCTTCTCCAGACTGAACAATCCTAACTCTCTCAACCTGCCTTCATAGGAGAGTCGCTCCAGCCCCCTGATCTTTGTGGTACCCTGCATCTGGACCCTCTCCAGCAGGTCCATGTCTTTCTTGTATTGAGAGTCCCAGAGCTGGATGCAGTGCTCCAGGTGACGTGTCACTAGAGCAGCAGAATGAGCTCTCTCAATCTACTGGTCACAATTCTTTTGATGCAGGATGGTCTTCTGGGCTGCAAGTGCACATTGTTGGATCATGTCCAGCTTCTCCCAAGTCCTTTTCCACAGGGCTCCTTTATCACATCATCCCCAACCTCGTACTGATAATGAGGATTGTCCCAACACAGGTGCCAGACCTTGTACTTTGCTTTCTTGAACCTCATGAGGTTCACCTGGGCCCAGTTCTCCAGCTTGTCCAGATCACACCCTGTACTTACAAATAAAGATGCAGCAGTTCAGATAACCCCTTTATGCTCTGGGAAGGGGGGATGGGAGGATTCCTCACCATACTATATGATTCACAAAACAAAAAGTTCCTCCACAGCATAACAAAGGACTAAGAAATCAAACACAGATAGCAATCTGAGCTATTTCACCACACCTTTCTTGTCAGGGCTCAAAATCCCCCAACTTCCCTGAGAAAACAGGAATTTAGGTCTGGTAGGAGAACCCCATTAAGAGCCACTAAAAAGCATCATAGGTGCTTAAAAATAGGAAACTAGGATGTATCCTGTAAACCACAGACTTCATTATACATGCTACACATCTCCATTACAGCAAGTCTTACACAAACACCTATCAAACACCTTCAGCATCAGTCAAGAGGAAAATTGGGAGATGGAAAGCAGAGTTCCACAAGCAAGGGACTAACCTGCACAATTAGTATTAAGAAACAAAAGCAGGCATTGCCTCTTCAAAACCCAAAAGTACAAGGAACTACAAAGGTACTTTCTTCACTTCCTGAAACTAAAGGCTTCTGCAAAACAGCATGAGGATAAGCACATGAACGTGAGCCTTGGAAACCACTGCACGCACAATGATTGTTACAAAACTAGAAATACAGAGCAGCAAATGTTTTACCTGCAGCTTAAGCATCTGAAGAATTGGCCCAGAAGAAAATATTTGAAGCAGCTTGACAGCACCCCGATTATTTTTTTAAGTATGTCTTGCATTGATAAGGATGGAATTGCATGCATGTTTTGCACTTAACAGCCTGGTTTTCCAAAGCCAAAGTTTCCCTATTCTAGAGTGGAACCTTGTTCTGTATGCAATTCTAACCCTGTAAAGTTAATCCCGAGATGTTTTCAGAATAAACTGAGGTGGAAATTGTGAGAAAGACTAGTATACATATTTCATATGCTAAGCTTTACTGAAGCTGAAGCTACCTGCCCCATACTCCACTGCAAAAATGCCCAGCTCAAGTGAATACCAAAATTCAAGATTTTCTTTATGGTAAGGGGAAAAAGGGTTTGTTTGGGGGTGGGGTGTGTCCTGCCATTGTGTCATGTCCCCACACACACTTCTAACAAGAGACATACGTAGGCACTGAAAGAGGATATGAAGAAATAGTATCATTTATACAGTTCCTAGCTGAGGACAACAATTGTTTTTGCACATTTGGTCAATCCAATGTATATTCCCTTGAATGGTATTAAGGATTCTTCTCTCCACACAGAAAGCCAGAAAAATCCAATTTTCAGTCCTTTCATAAAGTTTTTCACCACCATCCATTGGTTTCCAGCAAGTCATTTCTGGTTGGTTGGTGGTTTTGATAAAGGTACAACATGCACAGCACTCTAAATGTGTAAGGCTCTTGCTCCTTTTTCCACAGCTTGAAAAATCTAAGCTTCAACTCCCATTTTGATGATTTATATAACAAAATTTTAACTGCCACAGCACATTTAACTTGCATATTTCAGATAAGGAAGTGTATGGTTGTTCTAGTTCTAATGGTGTACGTGGTCCAAAAGGAAAGGCTTCCATCTGTATTAAATATTACCCCAAAGAAAGCCTGCAGCTCCTATCCATTTTCTGTAGGTCACATCTTATGAAGAGATGCACACTAAATTCCTAGAAAGGACCTTTGCTCAGGATAAAAAAAACTTAAAAGAAGCTATATTTTATGTTTACATTTGTAGGAAATAAAAATGTAGAAAAGAGAAGTTTATATTCACATAGCAAGTTTATTCATAATTCACTACGCACTGAAGACGACCGCAGGTTGTTTTCTACATGTGACTTCTTATAAAACCAGACACAGTTATTTCCCCAGTGTGGCTTCTTCTCATTCAGTACTCCCATGGAATTCTGTTTTGTTTAAAAGCTATGTAATTGTACATTTTGTACCCAGCTCAGATGAGACTACAGTGAATGTGACTTCTACTTAAATGAAGACAAACTTGTCTAAACAACATCTGAGGCTCTGGCATGCTTCAGAACACAGTCCTTTGTCCGAGCCCTGCTCTCAGTGAGAGAAAGAGGCATTTCTGATGAATCACTCAATTTAACAGCACTCCCACATCTCACTCAAGTACATCCACCTGGGTTGCAGACCTTGTTATTAGTGGCAGCACTGGTATCCAAAATGAAAAGGAGGTAATATTCTTAACTACTGGAGGCTACCTAAGTAATCATAAAGATATGCTCACAACTCTCTAAAAATCAAACTCTCTAAAATCAAAACTTAGAAATATTCTGTGAGGAAAAAAAGCCAAAGGTAAAAATAGAAACCATCTCAATCTGCACATACCACTCTGCATTACTGCAAAATAATCACAAGCACAGCTTTATTGGGCAAAAAGAGTTTCTAAAAAACAGGGAGATGGATAAAAATCACTGTTGTATTAAAATGACAAATTGCAACAAACACTAGGCAACAGAGATAAAACCAGACATCTGAAACCCAGATTTCAGCTTTGCATGACAACCGAAGTACCTTTCAACACACTGTATCACAGTATTAAGTGCAAGACTGAAAATTAACAGTAGAAGGAGAGACTATACCCATTAGCTTAAGGAGAAGATAGGAAGACACAGAAGGGTTCTGCACTTGGCCACAACAACCCCAAGCAGCACTACAGGCTGGGGACTGAGTGGCTGGAGAGCAGCCAGGAGCAAAGGGACCTGGGGGTACTGATAGACAGTAAGCTGAAGATGAACCAGCAGTGTGCCCAGGTGGCCAAGAGAGCCAATGGCATCCTGGCCTGCATCAGGAACAGTGTGGCCAGTAGGACAAGGGAGGTTATTCTTCCCCTGTACTCAGCACTGGTCAGGCCACACCTTGAGTACTGTGTCCAATTCTGGGCTACTCAATTCAAGATGTTGAGGTGCTGGAGCATGTCCAGAGAAGGGCAACAAAGCTGGTGAGGGGCCTGGAGCACAAATCCTATGAGGAGAGGTTGAGGGAGCTGGGCCTGTTTAGCCTAGAGAAGAGGAGGCTCAGGGGTGATCTTATTAGTGTCTACAACTACCTGAAGGGAGGTTGTAGCCAGGTGGGGGGTGGCCTCTTCTCCCAGGCAACCACCAATAGAACAAGGGGACACAGTCTCAAGTTGTGCTGGGGGAGGTATAGGCTGGATATTAGGAAGAAGTTCTTCCCAGAGAGAGTGATTTCCCATTGGAATGGGCTGCCCAGGGAGGTGGTGGAGGCACCGTCCCTGGAGGTGTTGAAGAAAAGCCTGGCTGAGGCACTTAGTGCCATGGTCTAGTTGATTGGTTAGGGCTGGCTGCTAGGTTGGACTGGATGATCTTGGAGGTCTCTTCCAACCTGGTTGATTCTATGAAGAACAAATCTATGAAGGACCTTATGAATGTTCATAAATAAAAAAATGAAAAGTGAGTGTGAAGAAGATTCTAGTCTCTTTTTATGACATGCTGTAACAAGACAAGGGGCAATGAGTACAAACTAGTACACAGCAAGTTCTACCTCAACATGAAGAAAGGTTTTTTTACTGTAAAGGTCACAAAGCACTGTAACAGGCTGTACAGTCATCTACTCCAGAGACTTAAGACTCATTTGAATACATTCTTGTGTGACCTGTCCTAGGCGATCCTGCTTTGGCAAGGCAGTTGAACTCAATATCCAGAGGTCCCTTCCAATCCCTGCCATTCTATCATTCTACATAGAGTGAGTGGAAGGCAGATTGTCCTTCACTTCACTGGACTCAGATTGATTCTGTAAAAAGCAGAGAGACTAAAGGCAACAAAGTCATGCACTAGGAGATGACAAAAAAAACCCAGAACAATTAAGTTTTATTCAACTTGCTTAAAAAAAATTGAAAACCAAAAAACCAGCAATGAAACACTACATTAAAAAAAAAGAAACTCCACCTCCCAAATCACTAAGTTGTAGCTATGAAAAGGTAGAAACCATGAAAACAATAAAAATCACAGGACAGTAACAAGATGTTTCCCACAGAATGTAACAAGGAGGAGCTGAACTTTGAAGCTTACATTTAGAAATCCCTAATGATACAGTTCCACCAAGACTGAGCTCTTATGGAATAGGTATTAGTTGATTGGCTAGGGCTGGGTGCTAGGTTGGACTGGATGAGGTCTCTTCCAACCTGGTTGATTCTATGATTCTAACACAGTAGTGAAGCTGGAGAAACAAAAAAGCAAGAGCTGCTTTCTCTTCTACTCAAATTACTCCACCATGAAAAATGTATGTTCTAGGTCTGCATTTTAAGCGAACAATAACTAGAAATAAAAGCCAGCTATTGGGTCATTACTGAATTCCTCTACCAATTCAAAATTACATCTTGCAGTACATGACAGTGTTTTATTCAGTCTAGTAAAGATATCAGTCAATAGCACTTTCCAGGGATGATTCATCCCACTGAAAAGTGCCGTACTGCTTATTCAAAATATTCTGTGTTTAGTTACTATCCAGCAGCAGCAGGAGGGAAAAAAACTCTGAGTTTTGCCCTTCATAGCACATCAGACATTTCTTCTCACTTCAGGTTGCCAGCCATCTTCCAGCGACTTACTTCTACAATCCCTCAGGCAAAACATTCTTTCCTCGGTGTTTTGGTCTCACACATCTTGAGAGTGGGCTGGTGAAAGCTGCACAGTGTATGAAGCACTCTTCACTATAGCAGCTCTGTCCAATATTGATTCAAAACAGACCACATAAAGCAAGAGAGACATTTCTAGAAGCCATCATCTCCTATGACTTGGGAGTCTTGGAGAGACTGGTAGCAGAGAGATAAGTAGTATGAGAAACTGAAATCAGAAATAGCTTAGGGGTCCACACAGAACCAAGAAACAACTAGGTGACCAAAAGAGACTTCACAGAGAGTTCATAAATCTTGAAAAGGTGTAAGTAAATATAGCTCAGCTAAATGCTACTTAAACCTTCTCTACACTTTTAACTCTAAGGCTGTCATTAAACTTGCAGGGCTGTGTTAGGTTTTCAACAGACTGTTCTTCACTGTAAAGCAAAGATATCTGTCAACCTACAAGCTCCAGACATGCAGCAGACTACCTTTAACCCATTTGACAGGTAAATTTTGAGTTGTATTTTTAGTATTATAACATCACTTCTTTCAACTGAACATTTATTGTGGGCCCACCCATAAGTGTGTGGAGAGAAGTAGTGTTTACTTCAGCTGGGCTGGTGGCATCTCCTGAGCAAATGGATTTCAGAGATAATTGCCTCAGTACAAACTCCCTGCAGTGTCTAGAGCTTGGCAGAACTGTAGAAAATAGACCACTCAACAAAAACAAATTGTCCATCTGATCAAAAAGCAGCTCATGCCCTCATAGTCACAGTGAGGCACAAATAAAATAGACTTGTACCATCCCTATCTTACAATGAACTAGCGAACCTAATTTACTGAGATTAACCTTCAGAACAAAACCAGACAGTTTAAACAAGACAGGCAACCTACCTGGGAATATGCAAATTGATCCATTATGGAATTTGCATAAAATCTGATGGAGAAAAACTATGAAACACTTGGTACTTGTGCTTTAATCCTCATGCTGTTTCCCCTGGCAGGCAGAGAAGGCCCTCTCCAAACCATCACCAACTCAGCATTATTAACAGCCACTCACCCTTAGAGACTTCTGTGGAGAGGGTTTCCATAACTAACAGTAGTGTCTATGCAACAAATCATTTTTATTTCATTTTTCTAGTGCAGTAAACCTCAATGCCTCCATTACAGTTGCTCCACAGTATTATGAGTCTTACAATCCTAGACATTATCTTACAGCAAAGAAATAAAAAGGCAAAGACAAGAGTATAGAAGAAGAACGACATTACTTACTGCAGTTACGTATCTCTGTGGGATATTAGAGCATACAGCTGAATGGAACCTGCATCTTTAACAGCTAATAACACCAATACTTCAAGTCATAAATGCACTTCTGTTCCTTCTGGTCTGTCTGGACAGACACCACACAAACTACATTTCTAGTATTGGACACAATTTTTGGACTGCTTAAGTCTACCTGGTCCCATCTAAGCAGAAAGTGTTTCTTGGCTGCACCTCTCTTCTTTCTGAGAACTGGGGTAAGGTTGAGAGGGCCGGGGGAGGTGTTGGGGTGGTTTGAAAGCCCCTCCTGAGGACTCAGGTTTCTGGGAGGGGAGTTGTGCTTTTGTATTGTTTATCCTTTGTATATTTCTGTATATAATTGTATATAACTGTATATATTGTAAATAGCTGCTTGTAAATTCTGCTAGCTGTAAATAAATTGCTTCATCTATATTCCCAGGGTCCGTCTGAGTTAGCTGGGGCAAATACAAAGTGTGGGGGGGTGGGTAAGAGCCCAAACCATCACAGTGTTCTTGCCTTTAACTTACATCCTAGTGCGGACACACCTGCATCAGGAACAGTGTGGCCAGTAGGACAAGGGAGGTTATTCTTCCCCTGTACTCAGCACTGGTCAGGCCACACCTTGAGTACTGTGTCCAGTTCTGGGCCCCTCAATTCAAGAAAGATGTTGAGGTGCTGGAGCATGTCCAGAGAAGGGCAACGAAACTGGTGAGGGGCCTGGAACACAAATCCTATGAGGAGAGGTTGAGGGAACTGGGCCTGTTTAGCCTGGAGAAGAGGAGGCTCAGGGGTGATCTTATTACTGTCTACAACTACCTGAAGGGGCATTGTAGCCAGGTGGGGGTTGGCCTCTTCTCCCAGGTAACCAGCAATAAAACAAGGGGACACAGTCTCAAGTTGTGCCAGGGTAGGTATAGGCTGGATGTTAGGAAGAAGTTCTTCACAGAGAGAGTGATTTCCCATTGGAATGGGCTGCCCAGGGAGGTGGTGGAGGCACCGTCCCTGGGGGTCTTCAAGAAAAGTCTGGATGAGGCACTCAGTGCCATGGTCTAGTTGACTGGCTAGGGCTGGGTGATAGGTTGGACTCGATGATCTTGGAGGTCTCTTCCAACCTGGTTGATTCTATGACAGAAGCTCCAAGAATAAATATAGTCTAGATACAAATTCCTTAATATGATAACTCAAAAGAATTTTAAGGCAGAATCCCTTTCTATCTCCACAATATTAAAACTTTAGTAACACAGCTATCTTCAGTGTTTAGTAGAGTGTATCACTAAAATTGTTTTCAGCCATTAAACAAGTAACCTCTTTGCTCTCCCATGGAGCTTTCCCCATGTCAGGCAAGCCTAGCATGAAGGCCTGCATCACAGAGCAATTTACTTGCTCTCTGTGTAACAAAATTTTCAGTTATTTAAATCTTCTGCAAACAAATAGAGACTTGCAACATACCTAGGAACACTAACAGATAATTTGGCATAGCACTTTTTTTACAAGGACATTTATTAGTTTGTAAAACCTAAATACACAAATCTTTAGTCCACGTTAAAAAAAACAAATAGAAGCATTCAAATGAAGGAGCAGAGAATGTAATTTTAAAAAATTATTCATATTGTTGAATGCTCACACTTCCAGTTTTGAAAGTAAGGAGAAGCAAACAGTATTTGTTCTACTAAGAACTGTATCATTCCCTGGTGTTGAATAAAACCAAAAATTAGTATAGGAAATTTAGCACCGAAATGTGAGGTTACTACTTTGTTACTGAAAGTACTGAACAAATATTTGAGCCCTGAGGTATTTTTCTGAATGTGATAAATGGGCCTAGGACACTGCGCAGACATCTGATTTCGCTGAATATGCAATTTCCCAGGCAAGAGGCAGCAAATGCAGTCAATAACTCTGTGCTACAAATGATGGGCACAACTGAACTCTGTCCCACTTTCCAGCTGAATTAGGTTAGCTCAGCTGTCAGCCAAATCACCAGGACCTTCCAGGGAGACTGCCTGGCACACAAAATGGTCCTCACCTACCTTCAGCAAACAACAGCCACAAGAAAACTCCATCATCGAAAGAAATTAGTTACAGAAGAACAGTATTTTTAACACTGTGGTTAGCACTACCATTTTATTAAGAGTACTCAAAAAGCATTTTTACAACATTCACTGTGGCAGGTAAAGACATATTTTTTCTATGGCATAGGAAAGATAAGACTAGCTAACATTCTCATCTGAGCAGAAAGCTCAGAATCTTTGCTATGCTACTCTTACTGTCAGATGTGTACAGCATGAGCCTTACTATTTGCCATTATCATTTCCACATTACCACTGGAGTTTTGACTGTGTGCAGTGTACAGCACTCAAAGTGTAATATATTACATAGATAAAGCTTTCCTAGGCACAGTATGACATTCCATCATATTTTTACATAATTGAAAGGATTCACCAAATCATGTATCAAATAAAAAATGACACATCCACCAGACAAATAGGAGTCACTTCAGTATGAAAGGAATTAGTAACACACATTTGAAGAAAATAAGAGGTCACAATTTTGTTCATTACAGCATAGTAAGAATTCAGCTCAAAGCCAATGCAGGAGTCCTACCATATTGTCTCCCAAGGCCACCATTCTTTTGATCTAGTCAGAGAAAAAAGGCAATTATCTGCTGACAAAAGTCCATTAGCCTTAAGTTCTAACCACACTAGAATATACATCTAGCACAGGTACAAGATTAGAATAAAACCCACCTTTAATAAAGGATACTTCTGAGAATAACAAAACAGCTGCCCAGTCTTCATTTTGGTCGTCAGCAAAGTTTCTTGACCAAATCAAGGATGGTATTTGAAGTGCAAGTTAGAAGGATGCTCAAGGAGAGCCACTAGCAGCCACACTAACCAGTGTTCCAGTGATACTAATAAGCTATACTCTACCCTTTTCCCTACACCTTCTGTCCAAGTATACTGAGTCAATGCTACTTCTCTGCCATTGCTGGAGAAGAGAAATTCAGGTCAGAAATGAAGGAATACTTCTGCTTAAGGTGGACAGGACATCATGGAGGCTTTCCTAAACCTACTACGCTTTAAATGCTTTTTTAGTTGTTTTTTTTTTTAGAAGCTTTTCAAAGAGAGATGTATTTTCCCTTTATCATATTAACACAGAAAGGCAAAGGACAACAGAAGCAAGTAATCTGAGTAAGTAACAAGTTACTGGAATATTAATATTTTGAGTTAATTTTAAATGCATTTAAGTGCATTCATTCCTGTAGTTTCTGCATCTGCATTTTGATGTTTTCTTTAGAACCCGCTGGGATTGTTTAGCCTGGAGAAGAGGAGGCTCAGGGGTGACCTTATTGCTGTCTACAACTACCTGAAGGGTGGTTGTGGCCAGGGGGAGTTTGCTCTCTTCTCTCAGGTGGCCAGCACCAGAACAAGAGGACACAGCCTCAGGCTGCGCCAGGGGAAATTTAGGCTTGAGGTGAGGAGAAAGTTCTTCACTGAGAGAGTCATTGGACACTGGAATGGGCTGCCCGGGGAGGTGGTGGAGTCGCCGTCCCTGGGGCTGTTCAAGGCAAGGTTGAACGTGGCACTTGGTGCCATGGTCTAGCCTTGAGCTCTGTGGTAAAGGGTTGGACTTGATGATCTGTGAGGTCTCTTCCAACCTTGGTGATACTGTGATAGCAGTTCTTATTCAGCTGAAGATAGTTGATGCTCCCTATACAGATAATGACATTCCCACAAGTCTTGGAGACCTTCCTAACAGTAAAAAAAGATAGCATGTCTTACGTCAATCTCTTAAAGATAAGTTTAATTTAAAACATTCATGATCTGACAAGCAGCAAACTGAGAACAAAGTATATACACGTCCAGGTAGTGTTAAGACTGGAGAAAAAAGACCACCACAACACCAAAACACACCATGATCTGCTTTCTATAGGCCCAAAATCACACCTATCACCAGGATGCACAAACAACTAAGCTACAGTTCAACTGAAGGGATTTCTCAGGTAATTTCTTGGCATTTGGGATCAAGACGACAGTTACAAGTTTTCACACAAGGCTAAGGAGGAGTTGGGAGAACTCAGCAGAGTAGAACAAACACTTAAACAGCAAGCATTATTTCATCTGTTATCTCTTATGTTTTCAGGGATTATTTCACAGCCATGTGCATGAATGCTGTATATACCATGACCATAACATCAATGAAGTATCAGAAATCTGTAGAAAGCATAAAAAGACTTGCACGTGTTTCACAGCCCTATTCTCCCATTCATTTTTTCCACATTAGTCAATTGCTGTCCTTTTTAACAGAACACTAAAACTAGTTCAAGCATTCCATTCACTTTCTGCTCAATAGAAATAACATACTACCATTGATCTGTTGTAGATTCAATTCAGCCATTGTGCAATTAGTGGAAAAACTGATATATCAACACTGGACTAGAAAGCAATGGCTTCCAACTGGACCTCTGATACACTCCAACAGTTCAAGGAAATCATTTGTTGTGGGATGAGCATGATTCCACCAGTCTTGAGGGCCAAATGAGCAGCTTTATTAGAGATGCTTTACAAGCAGCAAAGAGCTTTGTTTACATTAATAATTTACTTCCATGGTATTGCAGCATGTTTGACACAAAAGCACCCAAGTTCACCATTCCAAAAACTAAGCCAAGAACAGAAAATTGATTTTGTACAATTCTGCTGAGTTCTTGTTTTATCTGTTCAGCATGGAGGTATGTAAAGCAGAGTATGCACTTCACATTTCTCATCTTCTCTCAGTGTTAACTACTCCCATGTGCTGGCAGTGAGAGTGGCTGCAGCAATTAAATGCTTGTGACAGCAGTGGTTGCAGCTGTGGTCATAGCATCTCCTTTTCTTATTTTCCTTCTCATTTTCCAGACAGCAGTCAGGTAGTGGGAGAGGAAACACCTTCATTCCCATTTCAATCAGAAAGTTCAACCTCTCGTTGTGTTTTGTCCCCAGAGGATTCCACAGTAAGAACAGTTTTAAACACTATCCTGTAAAATTCAAAGCTGTGGAGAATGCACTAGGAAAGCAAAATGGGACATAATCTGCAGAGCCAGAGAACAAATGAGTGGCAAATAGAAGTAGTGAACAGATGCAAACAAATGGGAGAAGAGAGAAAATGAAGGCAGAAGTCCAAGAATTTGCAGTAGATGTGGTTTGGGGTTTTTTTGGTTGGTTGGGGTTTTGTGGGGTAGTTGATTTGGGATTTTTTTTGGAAGGGGGTTGTGTTTGCTTAGGGTTTTTTTTGTTTGGTTTTGTTGGGTTTTTTTCCCCATAGAAACAACACAAGCACAAGAACCCACAAGTATAACAAAAAGAGACATTGAATTCTCCTGACAACTCATCAGTTTCTGAAGAAATGCTATGGGCTGCTGTAGACCTCCAAAGCATATTCTACTATGAGGCCTGATTAATGTTAGAGACAAGTCACAGGCCATGTGGTTAATGAAAGCTTCCTCTTCAAGTTTCTTCTTCCATCCACCAAAGTCCAGCTCAGTTGACAGATCTATAGTGTTTTGGAATGTCAAATAGTGGCACTTCTGCATTTGCCAATGAGTCCTGGAAGAGAGAAGGAGCTCACTTGAAAAGAAGGTTGCATTTCACAGAACCAGGTCCCCATAGCACCTGATTTTGTAGGCTTGGGCATAAACTGATATACCTGAGGGACAGCAGAATTTCCTTGCTTTTCTCATTAGTTGTGACTGAACAGGCTGGGAAGCAAAAGCACCCTGATTACTCCCTAAATTTACCCCACAATTCTAGGAACCTTTCAATCCATAATCCATCCCATAGACACGAATGATACTGTTAAGTTTCTTAACTCATGTGGAAAACATCAAGTTATGATACCTTTACATCTCAGGGAAAGAAAATATGTAGATCAGATCACTATATGAAAAGCAATCTAAAAATAGATGAGAAGGCCCCCAGAAAGCATGTCTATTATGCTCAATTACAATCAGTGGATGAACTCCATGAAGTAAATCTGTGGCATCTAAGCATTACTCGGATGATTAGGGTTCTTTAAAGCAAAGGATGGCTTCAGGTTTGGGAGATCTGTTGTGTGTTTGGAGTTGCTGGGGGAGAATGGGGTTTTGTGGTTGTTCTGTTGTGGAGGTTTTAAGTTGTGTTTGTGATTTTTTATGTGTGGCTGGGGTTCTTTTTGTTTTGTTTGGGTTTTGGGGGCAGGTTTGTTTCATATGTTAAGTTTAGCTATACAAGAGTACTCGGTCCTTACAGCTTCTAACTTGTCCTGTTGCTGGGCTCTGCAGTTCAAGAGAGAAAGGGAACTACTGAATAGAGTCCAGTCGTGGGCTACAAAGATAATTAAGGGACTAGAGCATCTCTTATGAGGAGAGGCTGAGAGAGCTCAGGCTCTTTAGCCTGGGAAAAGAGAAGACAGAGGGTACCATGTAAATGTTTATCAATAGCTAACAGGCAGGTGTCAAGAGAATGGGGCTGGGCTTTTTTCAGTAGTGCCCAGAGGTAGGACAAGGGCCAACTGGCACTGGAATAGACAAGAAAGGTTGTGGAGCCTTCTCCTCTGGAGACTTTCCAAATCTACCTCAATATGTTCCTATGCAACCTGCACTTGCCTTATGCAATAGAGTTACACTAGATGATTCACAGAGCTCCCTTCCAGTATCTACCATTCTGTGCTACTGGAAGTGTATTCTATCATTCAACAATATAGCATCTTCTACCACAGTATCAAGTACCCAAGAGGAAGAGAGAAACCTATTCTCAAGTGTGCCTAGAGACCATGAAGAACTTGGCTGACTACAGCTGAACTAAACTGAACTACCTGTGGAAATGATTCAGACAACAGTTAGAATTTCTCTGCAACTTCTAATTGCTCTCAGTTGCTTGATGTCCAAAGACTGAGAAAAAAAATCCTGGAAATAATTTGTTTCTTTGAAGATTTCTGGGTTTTTCAGCCTACTTAAGGCATCTCCCATATATACCACTCTGCAAATCCATGTTGACTGCAAAGCCTCATAAGGCTCAGGGCTCTTTACCAGGTATACTAAAGAGATGAATGCTGAGCATTACTTCAGTAATGCAGCAGCAAGGGCAGCAAGCACACCTTGAATCATATTTCTGTTTTCTCCAATTGGTTATGCTACAAGTATATTGTAAAAACTTCACAGAGTATAGTAATTAAGTTTATGGTTATTTTCCACAGGGAACTTTCAGGTTCAGGCCATACCAGACAGTCTTTTAAGGGAAAGAAAAAAGTAAGTGAAGACTGAAGGCATCAAGAAAGTTTTGCTTCTAAGTATTTAACTGTGAGCAGAACACATGAAAGCCACATCCAGCATCAGATTTTTAAGTTTATGGACACAAAGTGGAGTCCAAGTGGAAGTAAACATATTAATGCATAGAGTTCACAACTTATATGCATTACAAGATACTGAAATGTACTGGTACTCAGTGTCTAAGTGTTGAACTACCATCATTGGACTATTGCTTCAGAAGTCTTGGTTCCCTAGATACTCTAGTTAGGAGGCAAAATAAATTTCAAGGCTTTTACTATACACCTCCAGGCCCATGACCAATAAAAAGTGGCAAAGCAGTTCTTGTTAATAGATTCTTAATTAGTCTGGGATACACAGAAGAAGTTTAACGTGAGTAACCTCTAAATTTTAAAACACCAGAGAGCTCTACACACACAGCAGTGGCAATGCCTGTTCCTGTGTCACAGTAAATACAAAAGCTGGAGAAGGAAAATTGTAACAGGGGAGGTTTCTTTCTTCTGCAGAAAGTCAGAACTGACTTAACAGAAGATAGGCTTCATTTCATAAACTAAATGTAAAAATAAAAACATTTTTGTAAATATTTACAATAAATTAAATGCTATGAAGTCATAGTGATACTTTTGTGCATGTGTTTAAGAAAACATACAAACATTAACCAAAAGAAGACCTTAAGTTTGTCTGGAAAAAGGACCCACCCACAGTAAATGGGGAACAGTAGGTCCCATTATTGCCCCATAAGCCAGCCAAATACAAACACTAAGTGCCTGAAATAGGGCTGCAGCCACATAATGCCGAACACACCAGAACTGGCTTCTCTTTGCAGCAGATCAGAGACAGAAGTACTATCACATGTCATGTCTCAGCCTGGAAGAAATGGGGCATGTGTTGTCATACTTATTTAATGACTTGCAGTCATCTGAACCAAAGTTTAGGCTATAAGCATATCCATGACAAATGTTGGTAGACTGAAACCTAACACAAAAAGAAGCCATTTTCCCATATGTGCTTTTTTAAACTTTGTGTCTACATTTCAAAATTATTTAGCATGTTAAATCAATTGAAATGGTCTTCAGAGCAGGGGTGGAAACCTAATTACATCTGCCTGTATCTTAATTTTGGTAACATTTCAATGTGAACAAATCTATCTCTCTCCTGTGGGTTGTTTAAATTGCATGTGTTTGTTAAAGACAGCCCAAACAAAGTTATGAAATACAAACAAAGGTTCTGTCAAGTATTTGAAAGAAGTTTTGGTAGATCCTCAGGACAGTTCAACCCTTACAATTTTCATTAACACAAGTTTACTTATTGCTGGCAACCAAGCGAACTTCACTTAGACAAGCCTTTAATTGGGCTGTTGATGAAGCTGACTTGAAGGTAGCCATCCACACAAAATCTCTTTAACAGCAATGCAGGCAGTAGCAAGTTTACAGCCACATGTTCATTTTGTACCAGAACTGCAAGCACTGTATTCAGCTTAAAGATCTGAAAGGGTTACATCAAACATTAATAGAATTCATAAGGGTGATGTGGGCAGAGAGATGGAGGAAAAAGTACATTCTGCATACTGTCTGAGAACTGAACTTCAAGGATTTCTGGGAGTATAAAAGAAAGGGGCAGCTCAGAAGTCAAAAATAGTAAAATCTGAGGGAAGAGAATAACTAAAGAGGGAACATACAGCTCAGAAACTAGTAGAGGCTTTTTAAAAAGTACTCTGAACCAAGTGTTAAAGAACATAAGTTTGCATTTTCTGTTAAGAAGAACCAATCATTTATTCTTAGAATGACGGAAGTGAATTTGAAACTACCAGAGAGAAAACAATCATCTCAATTCTCATTAATGTCAGCAGCTTTTCAACAGCTGAGGAGCTACAAAGAGCAATGCTGAGAATCGCTGATGAAATTCTAAAGATAATTTCAAGCAAAGATGTGGGCACATATTAAAAGCATTTTATGATTAAATGCAGAATGCCAAAAGTCAGAGGTTTATTTCCTCTGAAATTTTCCTCTTAACCCAGAAAGCTGTTCTCTACTGCTAGCTTAACATCCTACAAACAATATTCATTTTCAAAGAAATCAAATGATGGTTGTATCTTGATAAATTGTATAAAACGTACCAGTTCTAATCATGCAGTTTAACCCCCATTCACCTGATAAAAACATGCAACATCCAGACATTAACAACAGCATTAACAAGGAACCAGTACCCCAGCAGTCCTATTTCCTATCAACTCTTGCCAGAGTTCAGATTTGCAAAATTAAGCTATCACAGGCTTTCAAAGGCAGCTGAAAGCAGATTTGCCATGTTTAAAACTATCATACCCAGATGTTAAAATAAGCAACTGCAGTGACGGCTCAAGTCTTCAGCAGTCTACAACCCATTTAACCTAGATACTTCCATTCTGTTTGTGCTGTCAGGCTTGGTGGGACTTTATACACACTATGACATCACTTGAATCTGCTGCCTAGACAATTAAGATATTTAGAGACTTTAGTATCTAGTTTTTTTTAACTGAAACCTTTCCATCTCAAATCTCCAAGTTCCATCAAGTACAAACTCAGACACAAAAAGCTGTGGTAATCAAACAAAAAACCAAACAAGCAAGCAAAACCACCACACAACACTAAACAAATCAAGTTCCTATTTACCCAGGAAACCACTGGAATAACATGAGTTTCACAAAACACATGCTGAAATCAGCTAATGCAGATAAACATGGCATTCAGAAATACACAATTTCTACAGAAATGCAACAAATCAGTAAATCTCCAAACTGTAATACCAAATTCAGCAGAATTTCTGTGTCAGCAGCATGTGAAAGCTAATTAAAGCACATAAACTGATGGATTTAGTGTTTGTTCTTGATGACAAACTTACTATTTAGCTTCTTATTCATCTTCACAGTAGTGAAGTTCACAGTAGGGACCACAGACTACAACAACAATTTCACAAGCAAATCAGATCCAGATGACTCTCTCAATGTTTCCCAGCAGTTTCTAATGTGCTGTAAGACTCATTTTTTCACCTGGATCATCACACAGGGAAAAAAATAATCCCAGCTACACCTGCAATCATGAAAAATGAGACCAATTCTTAAAAAAATTAATATACTTCACATACTTTTGTACTCCTTTCCTCAATATGTAATAGCAACACAGATACATACTTTACTGCCACCGAGACATGAGCATTAGTGTTACCCAAAGATATATACCAACTGCTTAGTAATTTCTAACAAAGAAGTGATGATGGCAGAGGCTGGTCCTCCAGCTCTTATGTAACTGGAAAAGGAAAAAAATACACATATATGCAATTAGACTTAGAAGTGAAAAGTCTGTTTACTTAGAACAAGAGCTGAAGACTAGATAGCTTTTCAGAAGATTACTAACAGAAGTGGCTTTACAGAGGCTGATGGTGCTCAAGCAGCTTTTACTAGTCTAGAAATCTATTTCTTCAGCATCAAACATGTACCTTCAAAACAAGCTTAAGTAGCTAGTGAAGGGAAAAAACCAACCACATGTAATGCATGGGTTTGAGTACATAGGGCAACAGCCACCTTTCACAAAATAGGCCTTTCGTAGGCAACAAAGCAGAAGCACAGATCAGTATTTTTCCAAGTCATTTACCTGCTGTTTTCCTCCCCCATTCACTTCTAATTGTGGGGTTTGTCCCATGGCAAAACTCAGCAAAGCCTTTCAGTGTACGAGTACCATCTAAGTGTTGTGCTCGGTCATATCTCCAAAAGCTGCAGTTAAGGATGAAAAGACAGGGGTGCAACCCAAAAACCTGCACAACCAACAAAAAAATTCAAAACCCAGACACCCTTAGATGTTGATATCTGATGGAACACAATCAAGCTTGTAGGGGAGTAGAATTCAGTCCTAAAACTTGGGTGTGCAAAGCAAACTACTTATTGAAGCAAACAAGGAAGGAGGTAGGACAACGTGGAGAGAAGAGGCATGCAAAAGAAAGAAAAGGAAAAAAGAAAAACACAGTGAACAGTAAGATTCTGGATTAGGTATGAAATCTCGAGAATTCTCTTACAATGACAGGAATAGGGAAGTAGCAGGGACAAAAGAAAAGAGGTAGAGCCAGTGACGGTTTCTTGCAGGTGTTGGTTTTAGTGTTTGTTTTTTTTGGCGGGGTTCTTTTGATTTTTATTTTGAACACATCAAGGCAAGGTTTGTTGGTTTTGGGGGAGTTGTTGGCTTTACAGACCTGATTTAAGCCTTAGTTGTTTATTAAATGACCATCTAATCATTGATGTTTTGGTTGCATACCGCTGTAGTATTTCTACTGTATTTTTCTTCACATTTAAGTTACTTTAGCTAATTACTGCAGTTATTGCCACTCAATACTTTACAATGTAAACAATACATATAGACAAAGATTCACACCAGCATCAGCTGAATCAGAAGGATGCAGGTCTTCTGATTCTTTACTATGTCTTAGACCAGTGTGCTAGTTTGAAGCTAGCTAGAATGTTTTGGTGAGGAGGACTAGATCATAGGCTGTGCAATCAAAACAATGGTGATGTCTGCTTAGCTCACAGTCTTGCTGAGAAGCACAAGAAATAAAAACATTAGATAATCACTCTCGCCATCACTCTCCAGGCTGCTGGCTGAGCTACATCTTAGTCTCTAACCTCACCCTCCATTTTGGGCTAACACTCTTCGCTTCTTAACCTCTGGCTAAACCTCTGTCCTTCCTTGGGACTGGGGTAAGGTTGAGAGGGGTAGGAGGAAGGTGCAGGGGTGGTTGAGAGCCCCTCCTGGGGACTCAGGTTTCTGGGAGGGGAGTTGTGTTGCTGTATTACCTTTTTATCTTGTATACTTCTGTATATAACTGTATACACTGTTATCTGCTTGTATATTGTGCTGCTGTAAATATAAGCTTCATTCATATTCCCAGAGCCAGCTGAGTCTAGTCTGGGTGATTTCTACAGTGTGGGGGGGGGGGGCAGGGAACACCCAAACCATCACAACCAGGGGTCTTCAAACTTTTTCGACAGGGGGCCCGTTTACTGTCCCTCAGACGCTGTCAAGGGCCGGACTATAGTTTGGTTCCAGCCCAGCAGTGTTGGGGGCCGGACTATAGTTTGGTTCCAGCCCAGTCCCGGTGGCTGTGGAGGCCTGAGAGTGGACTAAGTGGCAAGAAGTGGCTGCTTGGTTTCCCCCCCAACCCCCGGGGGGGGATTCTGTAAATACCTGCGGGCGGATCGAGGACTCTGGGGGGATGTAGTTTCAGAACCCCTGTCTTAGACTATAGAGAACTTCACTTTTCCCCACCATCAACACTAATATTCTTCCTGCAAAGTAGACAATTTATCTGTTCCAGTAACAAACAAGGCTGGTATCCTCATCCTAGTAGGGCTGGTTTTCCTATTTTGCTTGCAACAAGAGCATATTAATGACAACTGAATATTTATGTGCATTTCAGTATGTGAACAGTCCTATTAGATGCACCTCAAAAGCCACAAGTGACAATGTTTTCCTAGACTTAGTCCAATTAACTATCCCAGGACACCTACTGGTAGCAGGTAAACCAACTATAATCCCAACTGCAGAGTGCCAAGACAACTGTTACCCAGAAGTTCTCATTTTGCTGGGAATTCAGCATAGAAGTTACCCAGTTTTAAAAATTCCAACTGAAATTTCATGGACAAAACAGGAAACTAACAGGTGGGGGGGTGTTGATTGTTGTGTTGGGTTTTTTTGGTTGGAGGGGTTTTGGTTGGTTGGTTTTGGAGTTCGGGGTTTTATTTTGTTTGGGTTTTTTTGGTTTTTTTTATTTTTGCAGTGGGGGTTTGTTTTGGGTGTTCTGGGGGAGGCTTTTTTTGGTAGAACAGACGTTTATAGAATTTACGGAAAGCAGTTAGTGATCTCAAACTTTAAGACGAGCATGAACAGTTCTTTTAAAAAGGAAAACATTAGTAAGCAAGTCAGAATGACAATAAGAGTGAATGCTTTCAGATTCATCATGCAGAATGAAACAGCAAGCTGAGACATTTACAATTTCAGCTTCTTTTCAAAAGAAAGCTGATGAAAAGGCTAGAGAACTTGCTAAAAAACACAGTCAGCTTCCAAGTACCCATGATAAGTTCTCCTGTTATAAAGCAACAGTGGCAAGGGAGGCAGAAGCACAAATGATCACAGGTGTCAGCTGAACAGCTGTATTATTTCCAGTGCCACTATGAATCTGAAAAAGTTACTACCCCCATAAGCTGTAAAGCTAAGCTAGTGTTACGCAGAAGCAGCTCAGGTGTATCAAGACCATAATCCTTGAGTTGTGATCACTGTGGACTACATGCTGTAGAATGCCCTTGTCTCATGTTTTATTTGAGCGTAGCCAAGGCTTGTGAACCCCAAGGCACATAAGCCTCCAAACAAGCTTTCTGCTGTGCCCACCAATTCTGTGGATTCTGGGAAGGTTTCGCTGGGGCACTGTGCCAGGCCCCTAAAGGCCCTGTATACTTGCTGCAGTCATGCAGAACCTGAGCACTACAGTAGTATTTGTTTGATTTTAGAGTCATTTCAGGTCCTGCATGGCTAATGCTAAGCTGAGGTCAATAAATTCTGCTAAAGACAAGGCAAATATTGCCGAGTCACTAAAGTGTCCCTGTACTGTGTTTTTACTATTACCCTCTGTGGAGTTTACACATTTTACTCCATTTAAAAATCAACCATCACAGAAACATTTTCTAGTCTCAAGTCTGGAGATAATACAACTACAAGGTTGGTCTCCTCAATATGTTATCTCTCACCTGAAGTCACAACTAGTTGCCACAAACCATTTCACAACCTGCCCTCGATGTCTAACAATTACTGCTGCTCAGTAAGCTCCTTTTTCTTAAGAGCTACTATGCAGAAATCTTCACATGGCTACAGGCAACAATATATTACCTGCCTGAAAAGTCAATTAAAGGAAGAAAAAGCAGACTAATGTACTAATAAACTAGTTTTGAGATTGTTTTTAATTCAGACATGATATCAATAATTTCACCTGACATTGACAAAATTCATATCTTCCTTAAGACACATCTGAGGTTCGTATTTGAAGTTTCAGGTACAATAAGAAACTTCATATATTTTCTACCAAAAAAAAATGTATTAAGTGTAAAAATTTCATTGTTCCAAGATTTCCCTATCAGTTATAGACATGAATATATAAAGGAATTAGTGTCTTAAGGGCCTAGACAGAGTTAGGTTTCATTAGTCTGTATCTATATAAGCATACCATAACATCTGTTCCAGATTTACACATCAGCAGAGAAGATTATGCCAAATATGAAAATCTGAGAAACTTGTTTTCCAGTAACTTTCACTCTTCCAACTACACCAAGCTAATTCAGGAATGTACTACCATGTACCAATAAATCCACATGCTTAAGTAGTATTGATTGCACCACAGTACACATACAAGCAGGAAAACAGTTAACGGAAGAATCACTCTAGATTCCTGAAAGCATAGATTCAGTTCTGAGAAAAACAAAACCAAAAAAAAGAGTTTTCTCCACTAAGTTTCTGCTTCTTCCATAGTTCTGAATATGTATGAGAAAATAAGTAGTAACCATTTTATAGATATTTTATGTAGTATACAAAGCATCTTAGGATATGAAAAAAAAAAAACTACATTGTGCCTCAAATTAATATTTAAAGAACAAGAAGGGACACTACATGCTCAGACTGGTGGATAGCCAATTCAGATAGAAATGTCAATAGTTGCAGCTACATGATCTCCTCTGGAAGACCTCACATCAGCAAGCACCTGCCATGAATCTCTATTTTAAGTAAAAAATTCAAGTGTTGAATGCATGCAATGAACATGAGGTGCACCTCATTCCCCACCTACATCCAGTGATCTGCCTTAGGACAACACCAAATTGCTCCTTGCATTAAGTCCATTAAGAAAGCTGGCTTATGCTATGTTGCAAAGCTTTTGCTAAAGCACTCAGGCTTCAATAAAAGCCTGTTTCAAAAATTCATTTATCACAATATATTTTTAAAGGTGTCTCATGCAGATATCATTGAAGGTGTGCACCATGCATTTAATCAGCTTTCTAGAGAGAGATGAAATCTATGAAAACCTTAAGTTTTTGCAAAAAAAATCCTTCTCTACATTTCCAATTTATAGCTACATGTTTCCCAAACTGATGATATTTCTTCACATTTCTAGACCCAAACCCAACTGGCATGCAAAGACTGGGGAGCAGGCAGGTCTTCTCTCCCAAAGGCTTAGTCCAGCAAACACCTTGTAAAGTAATTTGACTGGTGACACTGCACAAAGGGTACATGAAGCATGGACAACCTTCTGGCTCCACTGGAGAAAGGCTATTCCATTTTTATTCCCAAAAATGTCAAACACAAAGCATGCAATGTTGACATTCAGATGAAATCTAAATTTTTCTCTATGACTTAGCTGAACCTGTAACTAACTGCTTTCATCATTAACATACAGCTAAAGGTTTTATTAATAGTTTCCCACTGCAAAGACTAACAATGAAAGGCAATTTTGAGCTGTAATGGGCACCTAATGTTTAAATAACGTGATAGAAAGCATTGTTCAGGGTTACAGGCTACATTTTTACTTCATGTAAATGGCTCAAATCCATCATTTAACTTTTTATAGAACTTGTAAGTATGCCTAATATACTTGGAGGTAGAGACTTCAAACCTAGCTCTTCTAGAATTCCTTCTCCATTACTGAAATTATGTTGAACAGTCAATTTAGACAAGTTAGCCATGCCTAAATACTAATTTAATTCCTTTTAGCTCAAATTGCTACAGAACTTTGATAAGGACAAAATCTTTACATTTCACACACATGAGCCTAGTCAGAGACTCGTTTCATCTCTGTAATTACCTTTTTTAACGTCTCAGTACTACTTTACACCAAGTGCTTTCTGGCTTTTACCCTGCTGTAACCTGGCCAACGTTTTCCTCTGAGAATCCTTTGTGCTTGTGGGAACCACATTCCCATTCAAAGACAAAAGCGACAAGAAGGGCACCCTAGACAGCTTCTAGGTAAGTGCACATACACATGTCAAACCACAGAAAACCCCTGTGCAGAAGAGACTGAAACCAAGAATGCCAGAGAACATCCAACAAGATTTTTCAAGTTTTGTCAGTGTTTCCCCGGCACAGTTTTCAGAGCTGCTTTGAACTGTGTGCATTTTAGACTGCTTAGCAATTGGCACATCACCCAAGACCACTGACACTCAAATACAAACCTCCTCACCAGTGTATCACACAGTATCACAGTATCATCAGGGTTGGAAGAGACCTCACAGATCATCAAGTCCAACCCTTTAGCACAGAGCTCAAGGCTAGACCATGGCACCAAGTGCCACATCCAATCCTGCCTTGAACAGCCCCAGGGACGGTGACTCCACCACCTCCCCGGGCAGCCCATTCCAGTGTCCAATGACTCTCTCAGTGAAGAACTTTCTCCTCACCTCCAGCCTAAATCTCCCCTGGCGCAGCCTGAGGCTGTGTCCTCTTGTTCTGGTGCTGGCCACCTGAGAGAAGAGAGCAACCTCCTCCTGGCCACAACCACCCCTCAGGTAGCTGTAGACAGCAATAAGGTCACCCCTGAGCCTCCTCTTCTCCAGGCTAAACAATCCCAGCTCCCTCAGCCTCTCCTCGTAGGGCTGTGCTCAAGGCCTCTCACCAGCCTCGTCGCCATTCTCTGGACACACTCAAGCATTTCAGTGTCCCTCCTAAACTGGGGGGCCCAGAACTGAACACAGTACTCAAGGTGTGGTCTAACCAGTGCAGAGTACAGGGGCAGAATGACCTCCCTGCTCCTGCTGACCACACCATTCCTGATGCAGGCCAGGATGCCACTGGCTCTCTTGGCCACCTGGGCACACTGCTGGCTCATGTTCAGGCAGGTATCAATCAGCACCCCCAGATCCCTCTCTGTCTGCCTGCTCTCCAGCCACTCCGACCCCAGCCTGTATCTCTGCATGGGGTTGTTGTGGCCAAAGTGCAGTACCCTGCACTTGGAGCTATTGAATGCCATCCCATTGGACTCTGCCCATCTATCTCATAAAACACAAATACCTGTTTCACAAATGAGACTGGTGCATTCTACTGACAGCCAGTAAATACAGAGACATAATATAGTTAAGTCTCACTATCATTCATTTGTTGAATACTAAGGCTACTTTGGTAACAGCAACTCTATGTTAAGTAATAAAACAAACATGAAGGGGGGCAGAGAGGAAGTATTATTGGCATAATGAACATGAATAGATATTTTCCAGCCAAAACAACTGTATGATTCTATGAACAACCTTGTTTTTCCTGTGCTTTTGGGCTGACTGCATGGAAAGAGTAATTGCATATTTCAGAGATAATCATGAGGGTCCAGACACTGACTCAAGCTACAGACTGGCTCTACACAAGTTGCGTGGGTTTGTGCTTGTGCACAGGTTCTTTACATCTTATCCTGTTTCTTTTTCATATGCAGAACTATTCTGAATTTGTGTATTCATAGAAACTTTACTGTAAAGAGAAGCCCTGGCAGAGGTAGGTGTGGTGGAGGGGCAGCAGCCCCAAAACTGAGGCTTCACCATGACTGTACATGCCTGGACATGTTCTTCTGCCAGGACCCACAAGGCAGCAAACAAATTGTGTAACACACACGCCCAGCCCGTGTACCCCTGAGGTCCGGGCAGGTAATCCCCTATTGGGAGGGTCCAGGCATGTCCCTACTGCCTACTGGGGCAAGGTTTGGCTTACTGCCAGCCTGATTGGTCATTTTAGATGTCCAATGAGCCACAAATCTCGGCCCAGAGTCCATAAAGGGGGGTGCAAAGCAGCACCATGTGGTCAGACGGTCCAGAGGTTCAAACCATTCAGAAGCTTAGAGCATTTAGACTCAGCTCTGATCCACAGCAGCATCCTGCTGCCCTGACCTGCTTGCATGGCCTAGACACAGGATCAGGCCTGACTCACTTGCGAGCATTACAGAAGCTCAGACCTCATGCACTGATCTCAAGGCACAGTCAAGCTATCTGTGAGCCCTTTGAGAAGCAGAGCACATTCATGCCTGCACCATACATATATGGGGAGCCGAGAACCCCCTGCCTAAGCCTAGAGGTACCTTGATTTATCTACGGAGCATAAGTCTCCCTGCAGCACGGCATAGACCCTGCTTGCCAGCTGTTCTGGCAGTCTGGAAAGACCCAGGCCCAGCAGACCCTCAGACTGTCTGCAAACCTGCAAACGCAGCCTGCTAGCTGTGAGACTGTGCCAGAAGCTGCACAGACAAATCCTTCTCCTGCATCTGGAATCCTGCCAGATGACCATCCCTGGACACACAGCATCCAGAAGAAGCAGCAGCAGCTCCGAGGCAGAGATCACCCCAGGAGAGAAGGTTAGAGAAAATTTTATTTAACCCAGAGACTGGGATCCCTTATCATCCCTGCAAGCCGGGACAGACTCCAGCTGCAAAGACCCCAAGTACTGGGCACACGCTGAGACAGAATCCCGAGAGGGTGATTAATGATTAATACTCAAGAGCAACACATCTTAAGTAAGCTTTAATTCCTTTGTAATATAAGTTACCTCTATCTGAGGAGCACACACAATTTCAGCCCTTGCTGGGCAGACACTAGAGCTGTTAAGAGGCATTAAGCCTAAGAAAATCCTTCTCTCTGTCTATAATTGTTCATAATTTGATATTCCCATTTAATAATCAATCCCTGTAAATATATCCCAAGCTATTTTCATAACTTTGCATAAGAACCTTGATTTCACAGTGGTTGGGGGTGGTACAAATTTGTAAATATTTTAAATAAATTTTATAAAAAATCAAAACCACCTCCAATTAATTTCTCACCTCCCCCTAACAGAGAAGGAACAGAGAAAACCCCTCCACGACAGTAGGAAACAGAGTCCTGTCCCCATACCCATTGCTTTCAGATTTCAGAAGCTGCCTTCTGTAGAAAACAAAAATGAAGACAGCAATAGAAATAATAGAAGTGAGACAATCTATACTTGCTTTCTACTTCCCCCACTTAAGGTTACTTTCCATAGCTCTTAAAGAAGTCTCCAGTATAAATAGACACAGTTATAGGTTCCAAACGGGATAGGCTACATTCACAAAGGATGCAAGAGAAAAGTGGTTTCTAAAAATATTCCTCCGGTTTCAAAACATGGCATGACAGAAAGAGAGGAACCAGCACTGGCAGTATCATTCCTTGCGAGTGAGCAGAAAGACAGAAGTATTTCACAACCATTAGAGAAGCTCATTACAGTTGAGGGTTCAGCTGTATCACTGACTTCTCTGCTCTTTTGTGGAACTACATTGAAATGACAGTCTTATAGTTGCCTTCTCTACAGCATGAAATTCACATTTCACTTGATTTTAAACTACATTTCTGCACTATGACATTCCATTTCTGAGCATCCTCTCATGAGTACAGAGCAAATAACTTATGCTGCAATCTCACATACCATGACAGGTTTCCATTATGCCTATGTCCTTCTAAGGTGAGCTGCTCACCCTAAACATTCAGCATGGGGCCAGGATAGCCATTAGCATGTTAGCATATAGGCCACCATATAAACTGGTACAACACAGCCCCGTTCCCTAACTCTATCCATTTCTAACCCTGCAAACCTAAGTAACTTTTGTCCCAACAGTGAATCTACACAAAAACCAAAAGAAATCTCATGCCTCTCAAAGCTTTGCTCCTTCAAGAAAGCACTACTCACCCCTACTAAGTTGTGTGGTAAGGAGCAACTACTAACTACTGTATAGTAGTAACTCAAGGCAAGTAACTCACGAGAATTTGAGATACCCAGCAACTACTGAAACACTGCCTTAAATTTGAGCAAGTCAGTGGCTGAGTAAGATTCATAAATGCTAACCCCTCTGCAGGGAAGAAAAGGCAATTTTTCAGCCAGCTCTGTAGTCACACAGCTCAGACACCCACTATCATGGTAGGCATAAACAGGCCACAAATAGGCTTATACATGTCCTCGCTTGCCCAGACTTGTTTTGCTCCTGCTTACATCCAGTGGTTAACAAGGGACACAGACTTGGCTTATGCCTGCCTTGTGCAAGGCCCATGTTCTGCCCTCAAAAGGTAAAAGCAAGCCCATGGCTTCACCTAATCATAGAATCAACCAGGTTGGAAGAGACCTCCAAGATCATCCAGTCCAACCTAGCACCCAGCCCTAGCCAGTCAACTAGACCATGGCACTAAGTGCCTCAGCCAGGCTTTTCTTGAACACCTCCAGGGATGGTGCCTCCACCACCTCCCTGGGCAGCCCATTCCAATGGGAAATCACTCTCTCTGGGAAGAACTTCCTCCTAATATCCAGCCTAGACTTCCCCCAGCACAACTTGAGACTGTGTCCCCTCATTCTGTTGATGGTTGCCTGGGAGAAGAGATTGACCCCCACCTGGCTACAACCTCCCTTCAGGTAGTTGTAGACAGCAATGAGGTCACCTCTGAGCCTCCTCTCCTCCAGGCTAAACAACCCCAGCTCCCTCAGCCTCTGCTCATAGGCTTTGTGTCGCAGGCCTTACCAGCTTTGTTGCCCTTCTCTGGACACATTCCAGTATCTCAATATCTCTCTTGAATTGAGCCCAGAACTGGACACAGTACTCAAGGTACAGCCTGACCAGTGCACAAGTGGCATATGGACCACAAGAACCTTCTCTTCTAGTTCAGTTAATGTTGTTTTTTTTTTTTTTTGCTAATTATTTCTTAAACATTCTAGATCCTATCTCATCAACTGTATAGTGCTTCCATGACCATGCAAAGAAGCAATTATTATTAAAACATAGTGGTTGGCAGGCGAGAGTTCTGAATATCAAAATTAATAAACGATATTCATTTCAAAAAAATCATATCTTGCATCCATTAATTACCCCTCCATTACAGACACTGCAAAAAATATTTGTCTAGAGAACTGAGGCAGCAGGTGACATAGCATGGTAAATAGCTGCTCAGGATGAGCCATCAATTAGTCACTGCCTAGGATCAATCCAAGTGCCCCTTCTCCTAGTTGTGAACAGCAGTTTGAAGAAACAGAGTTTTTATGCATCCTTAACCCTACTGCTGCATGAAATAAAACAGTTATGAAGACAGACCATGCTGTGATTTTTAGGTATGACTGATACCTTGAGGGCAAATGGACAATTGCACACGTGTTATTTAATATCTAAATACAGCAAAGTTCATTCCTTTGTCCTGGAAAATCTGTATTTTGCCAGAGGGTGAGAGTAATGGTGGTAAAGCATCTGGAAGTAAGAGAATCCACCTACAGCAAGGTACTCCATCTAGTAACAGCTGTGTTTTGTCAGTGAATTATGAAAAAGGCAGGAGAGAAAATTTCCCTGGGGAAAACAGCCCCTTGCAAAATCTTTCCTACAAATATCAGAAAATGGAGAAAAAGGTTCTCTGAGGATTAGCAATATGGAGACTACAGCTTCTTAATTTTGCCAAAGCAAATTTTAGATTAGAGCAGTAAATATGCATCCTAATGAAAAGGTAACAGGAGTTGCTCCCCCTGAAAAACAAAGCCCCTAAAGGGGCAACATAGTAGAGATGTATAACAGCAACAAAGATAAAGTAGGTCAGGAAATTCTATTCAGTATTTCTCAAATGAGAAGCAGGCCAATGCACCTGAAAGGTACACTAAATTAAAACTGGTAATGGAAAGAAGCCACAAACAAGAATTTCTATATGAAATTATGGTGTCTAATTGCAAGTAACAGAAGGCAAGTTCTTAGAAAAACAGACAGAAAATAAATAGTTCCAAGGGTACTCAACATCATTAAAAGCAATCTTTAAAAATACTTAAAAGGCCATAAGCCCACAGGCTCTAGGTGATATCCAGTGCCCTATAGTCAAGAAGAGCTCTTCCCCACTGGCAGGTTCTGTGGCTCCCAAGCAGCTTTTTTCACACTTCCCACTGAAACAGACCCCAGCTTCTTGGAAATGAATCACTTCCAATTAAAATTGAGGTTTCCAGATTCTTAGAAGGTCTACACGATCCATCTGTAAAAGATAGTTTTCCATTTTGGAGTTTTGTTGTGCGTAAAAAAAAGCTCTTGAAAGCACACCCAATACAAATTCAAGTACAATTTACAGTCATTAATAGTATTATCAGTAATGCAGAACCTTGTTATGTGCATGTTCAACCTCAACTTCGCAATTACCAATTCTCATCAGCACATACAGGTAGAGAATTAGATTTCAAGTTTCTCTTTAAAAGCCCCAATAATTATTTAATTATACATTATTAAACTGTAGTGGGAGGGTGGCATGTTAAGTGTCATAATCCAAACCAGTGACTGGCCATTCCCTTTATATTTGTTTAATAAAAAGCATACATTAGCCAAATACACAAGTATGGCAACCTAACTTGCAATGTAGTTTCATTAGTAGTCTTCTGACCTTTTAAGGGAAGCTACAAAGCAGAATGAACATGACTACACAAGCCAATTCAACCTTATGCTCTTGATGTTTTGGACACAAATGCAAGCTTTTTAAATACTGTTTACATTTAGATGTTAGTCTGTCCACAAAACACTGGTGGGTATCTCATTTCCTGAACTCCTGCAAAATTGTGTTTGAATTGGGCTAATTTAAAGGGATTTACTGCTCTTCTAATTCTCAAACAGCCCAGGACAGCACATAAAGCAGCTATGGCCAGCAACTGATCAGACACTTAACCTGCAGAACGTTAATAGAACAGGGTTGTTGTAAATGGTCAAGTTAAAGCTCAGAGTAAAACTTAACCATTGAAAGATATTCAGCCAAGTAGCAGAAATACTGTGAAAGAAAAGGTGAATTACTTTGGGACTGTTGCGTGCCGATTTGTTTACTACACATTGCACTGAGTTTTCAACAGGGTGGGTTTTTTCCTAAAACCCATAATTACGCATTACAAGTGACAACACAAAATGCTTACTGGCAAAGTTTGAAATAAAACCCCAGAAAACTTCCTCAATACATTTTACCACGCATTATACCGCAGTCCAGTGCATTTTAGCCACTGTTGCCATGGTTATCCGTCCCATCAGATTTTACAAACCAGTTTCTCATTTCCTATCTCCCCACATGCCATGAATAATATCAGCTACCCTATTCCAGAGTTAACACCTTACATTTTTATTGCCTGAATTGGCCTTTTTCACATGCTTGGTTTTGAAACATTAAGTATGTCCAATGTCATGAGAAATAATGCACACTAGGGGAGCTTCATTCAAGAACAAGCAGCCAGGAAGACTGGTAGAGGAAGTAAAAAAAGAAAAGTGTTCTCACTCAAAAGTTTCATCTTCATAGACACTTGCTCTGCAGTTTCAAGAACTAGTATAAATAGTGCCATAATTCCTAGGTCACCTAAGCAGAGTCTGCAGTCTCGCAAAGCATCATTGAGAAAGACTCTCATTGCTGAAATCAAGAATGAGTTTGCTCAGATTGCCATACAATCGCCATGCAGTTGATAGGAGTCTGAACAACAGGGCCTCTAAAACAACCAACCACTGCTATTAGGGGAGACCTGAAATTCTTTAGCTTAAGGAGGGAGGAATTTCTTTCCATTTTTGTTGACAGCAGTTTGGTAACTCTGCATATAGACACTGAATTATCACTCATCAGAACTCTAGGGCCCCTAAATCTGAATCACATGAGAAAACTGCAATTGAAAGCAGTTTAAAACACACACTACTAACCACCAACTCCATGTTTAGCCTACTCCACCTTGATCATATACATAACACAGAAGTAACAGGAAAATGCTTCTGAGAACTGTGTGCAAAGAAAGGCACAGGAGAACGGCACTTATATGGCCTTAGACAGTATTTTGGTATTTTACACTTTCCCTGCAATGCATGGAATGGACTCTGTCTTACCACCCCCATCAGGTTTCCTCCCTAATCAGTTAAATCAGGCCCTTCTATAAAGTCATCTGTTTCAACTCCCAAATAAATATCCTCATGTTCTACCTGCACTCATCCTTAGTAATGCATTTCACAATGTACTTTCTTCTTGCATCAAAGTTTTTAGTTTATTTCCCTAAGATGTACCTTAAATTAAGACTCAGGTGGCCACACATTTCCTGCCACGTTTGATCAGACCTCAGACAAGAGAAACAAGCTCAGTTCCTCCACAGAACCTAAAGCAGCAGCCATGGAAATTGGGTAGAGTTGGGACAGTCAAATGCCCACCTCCATGAACTGATACCAGCAATTAAAGATATTTAGCAATTCCCTTGCTAGATCAGTATTTCCAACTAGCAAATGAAGTTACTTTGTTGTGCTTATTTTCCTGAATGGGGAAAAGATGAAACATTTGTGGGTTTGGGAACTAGTATTTCAGATGGCAACAAGCTTCAAGTAATGCATCTCAACATTCTGCTCTTCATAGTCTTTGGTTTTCTTTTTGCTTAATGTGCAGAGCACATGAATCCAGAAGTAAACCTAAATTCACGAAGTTGTGTGTAAAGTGATTGCTTAATCATGGAGAATTTTGAAGTGTTGAACTTAAGCTTAACAGGAAGGAAATGGAGTGAAGCTTCACCCACAAAGTTTCACAGAAACAAAGTTGTCAAAAAAGCAGATGAGATGTGTTACTTCTGAAAAGCTTTAGTCAAACTCATTTTCATTTTTTAATTATGTTTGGCAGCTTTTGAAAAAGCTTTTCCCAGCTCATACTTGGAATGAAATCAGGTACTTAAGTCTTGCCTTTCAGTATTTCCTTCCATTCTTTTTATCATTTTTCTTTGGCAAAACACACCATGTTTTCAATTCTTACTTCATGTACTAGAAACTGCTTAGTGATAAAGCCTTTAAAACACTTTGCTTCCAGGAACATTTTACACAGCAATTCCTCAAAAACCAAAGGATAATGTTTCCCTTCATGTAAATGCCCAACTGGTTATCAACACCAGACATCATCTGTTAGAGACAACAAGAGATCTAAGACCGTATCATAAAAACCCCCACGTAATCAAAAAAAATCTTAGTGTTCTCTGCCAATTCAGTATAAACTATAAATCCAAATAAATCTTCATTTACAAGACAGATTCAGCTTTTTTAATTAAATTCCCCCAAGGAAAAAGACATTTTTTCATTGTTCAAGGACAATATGGAACTAAAATGATTAAGTATGGTACCCTTTATTTGTAATCAAGTAGCACATGAGGATTTTGTGAAGTACAAAGCAAAGGAAAATGCAGTATGCTTTCCCTAAGCTGTTTTCAAGTGTAAGTATGGAAGCTATATTAGCAATTCTACTGATATCAGCATACTGACATCCCAACCTACGTAACTCACTTCAACTTCTGCCAAAGATTGTACATTTCTTACGGAAATTCAAAACCAGCTCTCAACACTTAGCTCTAAAGGTAACTTGGAGATTTCCTTTACTGTTATTGCTTGACAATTATTGCTGCTTTATGACATGAATAGCCCAACTATCAATTTATTTAGGTAGAACCTCTGTCTTTTTTTCAAAAGCATTAGGAAGTAATGTTCTAACAGTTGCTTATACAGGAATAGAACTAGGCATGATAAAAAACCTGCCCTGAAATTACATAGCTCAAAAATAATCTCTCATTCCATCCTCTTTCACTCTTCTCTTCCTAACAGAATGCCAGCTTAGAGCAGACATATACCTTTGCACCACACATCCATAACTTCTACATGCTTACTCCTATTCACTGAAATTTTTAAACATGTAAGAGCACATCATGCCATGATAATGAACTACTCTCTTCTCCCTCACTGCTTTCTTCAGGCACAAGTACCTGATTTCATAGTCTGCATGAAATGTACTTGTTTTTAACAAATACACTGTTGAGCTGGAAGTTAGCCAACAATTCTCACCCCTTCTGCCAAAACAGTTGTTTTGCTGTAGCAGAGCTAAGGAAAACGAGTATTGCCCAATCTTCACCCATCATGTGAGGAGGTATGGACCTTTCACTCAGCCATATCCCAAGCACAATTAGATCAATTGATCTAATTGTGGCATACATTCCCCCAACTCCACTTCTTGCGGAGGAGTCAGGAAAGAGAAGAAAAAGCTACCAAGAAGTGAGAAGATAAGAGTACTGCAGAAAAGTGGATGCAGTGAAAACTTTGTGACTAGGTCATGAAGAATGTAATCAGCTAATGAATCTAAACATGTTTTACCTGTGATTTAAGAGGTCACATTATGAATCCCTCCCACCTCATTCAAACATTGATCAAATATCTTCAAATAAGATACAAATGCCCAGGCCAATGTCAAGAAGCATTAAACTCCATGCTCCATCCTTTAAAAAACAGAAAGCATTAAGGCCATTTTTTTTATCATAAAAGGGTATATCTACCCCCAGGAGAAGCTCAAGTTAATGGAACTGTGACTGTATATAGCAGCCAAGAGGTTGAATTTAGTTAACTGTGCTACTTCAAAATTTCTTTAGGAAAAAAGAATTGCTATGTAAATACAACACTTCTTGTTATCAACATACAGATGGGGTCTATTCATGGCAATCATCTCAGTATTATTGACTCACTAGGTAAACATTGGTATGGTGTATTTTATGCAGTGATCTGCACTCTCTAAGTACTTCAGACAGATGACAGCTCTTCCCTGTGAGCCAGGCTCCATGGCATCACAAGAAATCTCCTCATATTGTTCTGATGAGAATAACTCAATTCTGAGCAGAAGGGAATTTAAGGCCTTACACTGGAGCAACTGAAGTATACTTAATGTAGGTCTCTATTCAAAGTTATTGTCTTTTTTCCATTCTTTCCATTATGTGCAAGTATTAAATAATTCTATGTATATCCTAAAAAAAAACCCAGCAAAAAATAGTGGAAGTCTTCAACTTGGCACTTCGTCTCCAAAGAATTACAGCTGATCTTGATAATACAGCATATTTTATGAAATAGAGTTGGCTTTTTAAGTATGATGCAAAAAAGTCAGCACATCTCCTGTTTTCTTGGTGGTATACTTTCTCCAGCTATTCCAAAATCATGAACCTGAGTAAATACAGCTGAACTTCATACCAGGATAGAACTTTCCTTTACTTTTAGACTGTAAAAATCTGAAAAACAGCAGAAGCAAAAGGTTCCAGACACTGTTTCCTATTTCAGTTATCAAACACAGCTATTCTCACACAAATACATTTCAAAACTATGGTTTACACAATTCCACCTTTCTCGTCCAAGAGATCCTTTAAGTTAGACGTCCTTTTACACAAAAATATAATAAACTCAACTCCCTGAATTTCTGTTTCTATTAAATCTCAGAAAAAAACAAAGATCAATTAACACAAACACACACACACACAACTGTCCAAACAAACTTCAAGTACTTCAGAACTGTAAGAATATAATTTTCTTCCTAGACTTCACAAGTGAGCCTACAAAGAGGTTCCATGACTTGCTGTAAGTCATAAAACTAAACTAAGGAACAGAAAGAAGAACTGTTTCTATACTCCCAACTCAGGCCCTGTGCATTATTGCATAATTACTGTGGCTAAAATTGCAGTGCAAAAAAATCATGGTTGACAGCAGCCAGAAGGTAATTAAAGGACAGTAAGTGAACAATGCAAATCCCATAGCTGAGTCCATGAAATACTTCTTTTAATCCCTGAAGAAGTTCATTTGAGTTTTGTTATATTAAAAAGGCAACTACAGTCTTTGGCTCCATTAAATATTGAAACAAGTAGCCTGTGATAAGGACTTTAAGGTTTAAACATTAATCATGCATTATCTGATTCTGTATTTGGTGTGTAATTACCAGGAGCCCCAGAGCAGCTAAGTACCTCCTCCAAACATTTCCTATTTATAAAAGGGAATGATTCCAAACCCTTCCCAAACCGTGTGTTATATTGTACAGATACTTAGACACATGCTCATCAATCACCCTTCCATCCTAGGCCTTTGTTTCAGGTACTATGGTATCTGACAGGATCCTGCCCAATACTTCCCTCAGACCAGTCCTGAGAGCTCTGGAAACTGATATGTAGAGAAGTCATGCTCTTCTCAGTCCAGAGTAGACGTAAGGACTCTGAGAGCCAACTAACATCAACTAGATCAGAACTGAAGCAAGCATCTGTCCCATTGTATCTTCTGCACTGTGATGTCTGGGCTGCAACATCTGCTGAAGGCACTATGGTAAGAATAAAGAGAGATACTCTCCTCACCCAAAAAAAAATATTCCAAGTATTGTTTACGGAAAACACTTGCTCCCTTCTGCATCTGATGCTACAAAGGAAGGCTTCTTTACTGTATTAACATAATATCTGCTAAGTGTGCCACCAGTAAAAAATGTATATTCAGATTTGCTAGTGAGAAGTCCAGTCTCACAACCAGACTCAATTAAAGCCCATAAGAAGTGACCTAGGAAGACTTCCTGAATGGTCTACTGAATATGGTACAATCTTACCCAAAAGGACTAAAGCTTTTACTTTGTCATTTATCTCTGTAATTTCAAGAGAAGTCAAGAGTCAGTCACTAGACCAGAAGCCTTTGTTCTATTTGACAAGTACCACAAAAACTCCATGTAAAAACATTAGACAAACTCTCTCACTGTAAAGATTTCCAGGGAAAAGTGCTGCTTAAGGCAAAGTTTAAGGTTACCTTCTTACACTTTATTTACCATGACTTTGGCTGCAGTTGAGTCAATTAAAGTGTGTAAATACAATGCATCCACTTATGAAACAATACAATGGAAAGATAGTTTCCATGGCAACCTGGCAATTGTGGGACACTTTGGGGAGGTTTTTAACAGATGGGAAAGAAATATCATAATGCTGACCTCACGCTGCAAGTTTCATTTCAGAGTTGCCTATATGAAAGCCTTAAGGAAGAAACATGTGGTAGAAACTTAGTAATTTTATCTTTCACTTGAACAGTGCAAGGCTTGCTACAGGCAGATAAGCTTAAATCAAAGATCAGACTAAGCAGGAATAGCTACTTCTAATGAAGCATCTTTACAAAAACATATAGAGACATACTTAATGAAGCTTCAAAGCCAGGAAGTTCAGCTTGAAACACATTTTATTAATAGTGGAATGCCTTAATGATATATTTTTTCCAATGAGCATAACATTAGTCATTTATCTTAAACAGAAGAGTTCATAGCTCCAAGTGTGGAAACCTAAAAGTAACCCTGGACAGAGCAACAGTGAGAGATGCAAACTAACACACACCTGTACGAACATGAACCTACATGATATCCTTCTACGGTGAAATAACTGACCTGGTACAGACAGTGTGAGAGCAGTCAGCAGTGTCCACCTGAGAATGAATACATTGAGACTGTCTCCTGTAACTGTCCCAGAGAAGCTGATGAGCAGACAGAGGTTGCTGAATACTGGCTTAACAGCTGGGCCCACAGGGTGATGATTAGCAGCAAAAAGTCTAAAGTGTCAACTGGTGACTAACAGCATCCTCCAGAAGTCAGTACTACATACCACCCTGTTCAAGACAGGCAGTTTACTCTCTGCAAGTCTGTTGATGATAAAACTGTGAAGAGTGCCTGGTATGCTGGAAGGTTGGGCTGCCATCCAGAAGGATCCCCAATAAGCTGGACAAATAGCTGAGGGGAACCTTCTGAAGTTCAGTTTCTCATGATGAAAAGCAAAACTCCCAAGGAGGAACAACTCCAGACAACAGTTTATGCAAGGTCCACCTAACTGGAAAAATCACATGGCAGAGAAGGACCTGGGGGTCCTGGTGGACACTAAGCTAAACAAGAACTAGAATGTGCCCTCATGGGAAAGGAGGCCAATGGTAACCTGGACTGCACTACGCAAATTGCCAGGAAGTTGAGGGAGGTAATCCTCTACTCAGCACTGGTTCCATCACACCCAGAGTATTCTCACCCATCCTGAACTTCCCAGTACAAGAGAGAAACATACTGGAGAGAGACTAAGAATGGATGTGAAAAATCATTAAAGGACTGAAGTAAAAAGCTAAGAGCTGGGACTGCTTAGCCTGCAGAAGATGAGGTTCAGAGGGAATCCTATTCATCCCCTGAAAGAAGAATACAAATTGGGCAGAAACAGGTTATTTTCATTGCTGTCCAGTAAGAGGACATGTGCCAATGTACACAAACTCAAGTACGGGAGGCTCTCTTTGAGCATCAAAAAATTTCCTGCAACAGTATCTAAGCACTGGCATAGGTTCCTGAGGGAGATTGTGGCACCTCCATCCCTGGAGGCATTTAAAAGCTTGAGAGAGTCCAAAGGGTGACGAAGATGAAGGGATTGCACTACAGAAAACTTGCATCAGAACACACTGGCAAGCAAGGTGTGGTAACTGCAGGTTTTAACAGCCTTGAAGAATGAAATGCTCCTCAGGACCAGCTAAGCATAAAGCTTTATATGATGTAAAGGAAGAATAAAACTATAATTTAATTTCTTTGCACAAAGTCTCAGAAGGGGAAAAAAAAAAACCAAAGTAGAAGGAGCAACGTTTCTTAAAGGAAACCCTATGTATTTGCTGGGGTAAGTGGTTACCCTAAACATTTAAGTTCTGTGGTTCTAGAAAAAAAGAAAGCACACTTCCCTCCCAAAATTTTTGAACTGCTCTTTAGGACAGTGTCCATGTTTTATGAACAGAAGCTATAGATTATTATTCTACACCGAAACAGAACAATTGTTCTCTGCAAAGAATTTGCAAAAAAAGAAAAACAACCACAAACCATAAACCAGAGACTGACATTTATTCCTCCATAAGATATAAGCTCTCATATTACAGAGATACTGGCACAAGATTAATAAACCCAGACAAGGAAGACCTCTAACAGGCCTCATTGCCATCAGAGTTTCTCTTCTCTAAAATACAAAGACTGTACTTCATTTTCTTAATAGCCTGAATCATCATAAACACAAACAAGTCCAGTACAAGAAAAATTACAGTACCAGGGAGAGGAAAATAATAAAAACCTACAAACAAAAAAGGCAACACAACACAAGAAAAAAAACCACACTCCACAGTCTGCAGCTAATTTTGAACATTGGCACACAGCAGTTTCTGTGCATGGGGAGAAATGCAGACAGAGTTTAATATTTAAAACAAATTTCAAAGCTTTTTGCAAAAGTAGTCATTAAAATTAACTGAGAATCCACAGTATTTACTCAAGTATTTGTAGCTCTCTAATTATTTCTAGCTTGCTTTTATGGATTAAAGTGGTTTTCATTAACATCACATTCATTAATATCAAAAAAGGAATTCACATAGGAAAGAAATTCTCTGGCAAGTACCAGAGATGCTGCCAATCATAAATTAGACTACTTTATCAAAACAACTTGATGAAATCGACTTGAACTAGTACTTTTTTTCTAAAGATCCAATTTTTAGCATATTTCTGTGCATTAAATCAGATATCAACTTCATTATGAGAAGTAATGAACGAGAGGACACAGCCTCAGGCTGCGCCAGGGGAAATTTAGGCTCGAGGTGAGGAGAAAGTTCTTCACTGAGAGAGTCATTGGACACTGGAATGGGCTGCCCGGGGAGGTGGTGGAGTCGCCGTCCCTGGGGCTGTTCAAGGCAGGATTGGACGTGGCACTTGGTGCCATGGTCTGGCCTTGAGCTCTGTGGTAAAGGGTTGGACTTGATGATCTGTGAGGTCTCTTCCAACCTTGGTGATACTGTGATTAAAATCAAGTTGCACGTGGTTCTTATGGTAAAAAGTCAGGTTCTGCCCTCTTCTCCTCTGGTTCAGGTAAAGTATCTTCCCTAATATTACTTCAGATTAAAGAATAAAATTCAGTTCACTACATGCCACTCCAAATCCATTTAAACTAGATCGGGATTGTAACAGTGTTTTGCATTACATGAAATGCAAAACACTGGGTGCTAGGTTGGACTGGATGATCTTGGAGGTCTCTTCCAACCTGGTTGATTCTATGAAATGCGGAATGCTGACCACTTCTTACCAGTGAGGTGGCCTGTGATAAATCTTGATTCTTCACATGCCAGACTGTCATAACACTTAACCAGGCCACTAATCTACTAAGTTCCAACCTATCCTACTATTGCAGTCTTCTAACATTTACACAGACACAACAAACCTCAGCCTGTGTACACAGCTATGTGTCAGGTATACAGTGGAAGTTAATTTAGAATCAATCACTTGTAGCTTATACAAGTGCCTTGGTAGCATAATCAAATTGTTCTAGTCCAAGACTAGAACATGTTTCAGCTTATTTTTCTTTTTCCTCAGCAGCCACCTGATATGGCCTTAGAACAGACATAACCACACTGACATCTGTCAATGGATAGAACCAAGGTAGCTCTCCAAACATACTTTACACTAATCCACTGATGTTTCATGACTGCAAGTACAAGAAGCTTACATGTAATAGCTGTGGTCAGTTTAAAGCACACATGTTGGGTATAAGCAGAGATCTCTAGACCACAACAGAGAATGTTATTTCTACTACAGTAGAACCTAAAGTACTCAGTACTTTCAAGACTTTCTACTGACACCCTCTGGTAACTCTAAAACCTATCAAAATACTTCAGTTAATAATTTGAGCTTTCACCATACTTTTTGGCTTCCCATGGAGTACCTCAGCATTTGCCAGACAATACTGAACAGACTCAACAGCAGTATGTCTGCATCAGACCCAAATTCTTGCCCTCACCACTGGTGTGTGTACATGTGAGCAGAACAGACCAAAAAGCCACCAAGATAGCACAAGAAGTCCTAGACTGTCTGGTAATCATCAGTCTGTTTTCACTTCTGCTTCTGCAGCTCCTGCCTGTACAACTCTTTATTTGACTTCCCCAAATCAGACTCATTGACTTCTTGTCATTCCTTACAGTAACCTGCTGGCAATGCATGCCAGAAAAACTTTAAAATCAGAACTGGAATCAAGGACATTACTTAATTCTCATCTAAGGAAGGCATTACTAAAGCAATGAATGCAGCTGCTAAGCTCAGATTGCAAAGGGCAGCGGCAGTCCAGGACATTAGTGTATGAAATGCCAGCACAGAACAAACCAGAGCACCTGCATTCACTGCCATCAGTGCCATCTGGACAGACTGGATGTTACTACCTTCTCAAAAGGGGAAAATAGCATCTCATCTCCACTGTCCACTACCTTGAGACAGTTACGAGAGGCTGCTGTTTGGGAGTTACCCACCCCCTTATAAACAAATTACCTCAGACTGGACTCAGCCAGCTGGAAGTTAAACAATGAAGCTATATTTACAGGTTAGCACAATTATACAAGCAGGTATTTGCAATACACACAAGTATTGTATGCAAGTTAAAAGTAATACAGAAACACAATACCCCTCCCAGAAACAAGATCGCCAGAAGGCTCCTGACCCAAACCTCCTCCCCTCTCCCCCTTTATCCCTCTCTTCAGAAATAAACAGATCAGTCCCTGTATATCTCACATAATAAATCCAGAAAGATGCAAAGTGAGATGTCAAAAAGACAACAAGGAGGTTAGAGGGAAAAAAAGGTTAGATTGAAGAGTTAAGGCAGAGGCAACCAGAGAGACCAGACTGCCAGAAAGAAGGAACAGAACTGAGAGCTGAGAAGTGTGTGAGAAGTGTCTTATCTGTATTTTGACTAGCTGTGTTTCTCAGCAGAAGAATGGGTGATATAGGGTACTGGTTTGTCTTTTCTCACAGCTAAGGATTTCATTTCTCTCAGGAAAATATTCCCATTTGCTGGTTTGAGGCTCACTGCTAAACCACAGACAATGTTCTACATTCATTTATTTACCACATTCATGAGCTTAAAGGCAAAGACAGAGGTCTCCAACACTCTTTCACAAATCTTCCTTCTACTGCCTCCAAGTGTCCTCTCTTAAGTACTTCCTTGAGAGTTTCAAGCTCCCACTCTTAAATGTCTGCCCTGTTGGCTTCACCTTGTAAAATTCAGTGGTTTTCCACTGTTTTCACCACTTTGCATTCTGAACATAGTTTGGAGGTACAACAAACATGTCATGGATATAGCTAAAGAGATGTTTCAATGGAAGTGAAACAGCTCAACTTGAATACTGGTGGACTTCAATGTCTCCTTTAATTTGACAGATCATCACCAGAAAGAAATGTTGAGTATTGTTTGAAACCAACAGATCTTTTGTTTTCCTGTAGCACATCTCTAATTTTCAAGTCAGCTAGGAGAGCTGACAAGATGCCCATAGAAACCATAAAACAGAATCCCAATAGTATCAGAAACGTAGGACAGTGTCAACACTTTTAACAATGAAAAACAGCAATTTACAAGTCTTAACACATAAACTATTAATCTTACAAAAAGAAATTGTTTCTACAGAAGATACGTGCATGCTTGAATCAAAAAAGTCTTCTAGACTTACTGTACAAATCTAGAAATAAATCAAAGTACTATTGTCTGAAAAAAATATCCTGGCCTTGCTGAATATGTTAATCTCAATCCTGAACACAAGATACTTCCAAAATCTTGGTATCAAGCAGAAATACCTTAGATTAGCAGACATTTCTCAAGAAACTCAAATTTTACCTTGTCCATTTCCTTTTCTTTTCTGCTTGCTCCTCTCATAGAAGCTGACTAACTTGTAACCCAATGGACAAAAATGGGTAATCCAAATATGGTTTTGTTTAGGTACCTCAGATCTGTCATGCCTTTAATATGGCATTTCTCACTCCAAACCTTAAAGAAGCTTACATACTGACTGTCTACTATCTGCCTAAGAAATCTGTGGCCATTCACAATGAATGCAGCTTGTCACAGCAAACTAATGAAATGACAACTTATTTATGCATTTAAAACTCTACTGACAAAAGCATAACAGCTTGAGAACCAAGACCACTCTCTTCAGACTACACAAAAACTAACATTAGCTCATGTATGGCATGTTCACATTATGCTTAACGTGACAAAGTCAACTGTCAATCCTTTAAGCCAGAATAAGTCTAAGTCTCTCTCCAGTGACAATGTCTGGAGAATAGCAAAGAGAATATTGATCCTGTTTCCTCCTTCAATAACCTAAAAAGGCAGGGAAAACAAATGGTCAGTGCTCAACCCAATTGTTACTGCACTTATCTGCTTTTGATATTCATAGCATCTTGTCCAAATACCTGAAACTGAAAAGGCCAAGAGGGGGGAAAAAACCTACATATTGCATCACAGAATTTCCAAGTTTCTGCCTTTATTTTCAGGAACAAGACCCTCAATTTTAGTCACCAAAAACCCAGCTAGGGTTTTATGTTGATGACTTAACAATTACAAGCTGGAAACAAGACAGTTTTTCCTCATTCTTTTAAACTCTCCCTAGTAGATGTGTCAAAAAAAATCATCCAGGCTAAAACCTCAATGCCAAGCATGCAGTTAAGAACAAAAGTAAATAAATCTCTGGAAGGCTTGGATGCTTTAACAACTCTTTCTTTAGGGTATTATCAAGAAAAATATTATTTGTTACCACAATCCAGATACTATTACTTCAAACTTGCAGTGGCATACAGCAATCCATTACTTGGTGACACAGCCTGTAGACCACAGTGAACAAAAAAAATCTCCATTGAACACTAAAAACACCTGACAGCATCTGATTTGCACAAGCAACTAATAGCAAGTGGTTCAAAGAGGCAATGTTTTCTGAACTGATCTTTACATTATAAAGATTTTATCACTAGGAAAGTATAAAATTTATCAACAGGCCACAAGACCAGAAATTTACCACTATACTTCTTTCCCTCTGCTGAAATGAATGCTCAAAAGGAACTTCATAAAGGAAGCTTCATGAAGGAACTTCTTTCCATAGGTATTGCTTAATTCCACTAATATACTGAAAGCAGGATACTACACACCAACAAAAATGATATGAACTAGACTGGTTTTTATTTTGTTTCAAGGACCTTTGTGGTGGCTTTTGCTGTTTGGGTTTTGGTGGGTTTTTTGGTTGTTTTGTTGTTTGTTTTTTTTAAACCCCACACCCCAAAAATTATCATCTTCTGTGGTGGGCTTTTGTAGCAGATTCTGTCACAAAGCACAGGAGGAAAAGAAAGAATGGAGGAACACTGTCTCTAAAGCACACCTTTGGTACCAAACACAAAAAAAAGAATCAAGAGTGAACATAAATACTTACTGTAGGAAGCTTAACCATGGGAACTCAAGTATTCCAGCTCTGTTAAATAAGTTATCAAGACTACTAAGCTATTCTTTAATAATTCTTCACATTTCTCTTGAAGCCTCTATTACATGACAGCAGAGTAAGGTCTGTTTCTTGACAACTTGCACTGTCTCACTCTTAACTGGGAGCCTTGTGACAATCCTCTCAAGTCACTGTGAAACCTTGGAGCCTCCAGATACTACTCAGACTAACTAGCAAACTTTTAAACCCCACATCTACACAAACCTCAGGCAGCCATTCTTGCACATCAGCAGAGCCTGCACAACCACGTCCCAGTGCCAGATGCCATCATCCCAACAGAAACTTTATCAAATACTGGACCGCAAAGACACCTCACCTTTTCTGCCTCACAAGCCAAAATTCCCACTTCAGTATTGCCAAATCACTGTAATCTGTCTAACAAGCAATAGAGCCAGCTATCAACATCACACTTGTCCATCCAGTGCTGCAACTATGTGCACAGTTGACTATAATTTGATCAAATATACAGCCAGTGTCTGCTCAGCTTATTTTCCTCTCCTGCCCAAACAACCAGCAGAAGACAGGCCAGGTAGTTGTTACCTTTAGAAAGACATAATTTCTTGCAGACATTACAAAAAAAGGGAAACATTAGAAGAGAGCATCCTTCAGACACCTGTGCAGCTCCTGCAGTAACTGCCTATTCCAACCTATTCACTCAGGTAGATCAGGCCTGCGAGACCACATGCAGACATTGGTGTCTATAGAGACAGGTGGTGAAAGATGGAAAACAGAACCTTTTTGACTATGAGACCATACTGAGATACATTAAGCAATTCGTGCACTTGTGGCAAGTTTACAGCGTTTGGTATTTACCCCCAAAGGAAAATGACCACACTACTCAGAATTTGGAAGTCAAATAAAATTATCAAAGCTGGCTAAACATAAAAGGTAATAAACATAAATACACATATTCAACTGGACAATAGCCTAGCTATTCCCCCTGGACAAAGCCCAGGGACACCCCTCCTGTACTAACCCAGACCACCCTAGACAAAAGCCCTGAGGGCTGCATAGCAACTAACAAGTTCTCTGTCCTGCTGCTGTTCTTACCATAGCCTAGACAATTCTTGACACAGAAGCAGGCAAGGACAGAGGGAGAAACAAGCAAGAGAACACACTGAACTCCCAAGTATGTAGAAAAATAACAGATCAATGGAATAAGATAAATATCTGCTGTGTTCTGTTCAGCCCATTTTGGGGTGTACTCTCATTCTCTCAAAAATGTGACTTACAATTTAGGACCCTGTTCTTAAACAACATGCATAGCAGTGCTAGGCACAGATACATGCTGAGTGTCACAACACCACTAGACAGTTGTAAAGATGCAGAGCAGCTTCACATAAGCAATGCTATGAGCTGTCATTGCAACACAGGTATCATCATGGTTGACTATTAAGTGTGCCGTGGCTTCACAGATGCAGTATTTCAGCTAGATATGTCTTCTCCTGGTCAGTCTTCAGATACAACAAAAAAGCACAAGATAGCTTTTTCTGTCCACATTATTAATGCAGTTTTAAAAGTACAGGATTAAATCTGTCCATTGGAATTCCTACAGATAACCACAAATAATTTAACATGTTTTATTTAGTGCCCAAGAGCCCACATTGCCCCAAATCACTGCACCATGATTTTATCTGTTGACAAAAATGGTTCAGAAACTTGAGAAAAATGACAGCAGTGTTTAAATACAAAGAAGTCATACAGCAGACAGCTCTTTTTCCTAGCTTTATTAACCAACCACAGGCATAATTCCTGAACTCTTGGCTGTGTCAGAGGATGCAAGTACAGAAGCCTTCAAATCAGCACTGACAGCTTGCTTTTCAGCATGGTGCTTTACAAACCAGGCTCTGAGGTCATGTAATTTGGACATGGTCAACAGGCACATCAGCAGTAGCTGTGGGGATGTTACTCCATTACTGGAGTCTCCCCATTCAGCACTCCAACCACATTAGACTATCCAGGGATTCATACTCAATGTATTTACCAATATATCTCTATGTCAGATTTATGATCCATGTTTTCTCTGCCCTCAGTTTTTCACATGGAAAAGGTAGGAGCATGAAGCCTAAGTTCTATTTTGGCAGTTCAAGGAATACTGTCCCAACCCATGCCAGTGCTACCTGGAACACTGAGGACAACCATCAAGCTCATGTAGAGCAGGGAAGCTAGTGTTGACTAAGCAAAACTATACAGTAGCCATTGCCTCACAAAGCACAGTGTACAAGCCTGGCAGGGAAAATATGAGTGGAGAAGCATGAACCATCATCCCCTGTTCTTTTTCAACATGCCCATGCTTGAATGGCTAATGAAAATGCAAATTACTACAAGAACCACAGACCCCCAAGCAGCCTCCAGCATAGACCTTACTCATGTAATTTTCCCCACAAAAGGCAATGCTGAGATAATAGAAAATGAACAAAACCTACATTTGCAAATGGAATGGAAAAACAGAAGCAGGTGGTCAAGTAGCTAAGCTGGCAGGGCATTTGGACAGTAGCCGAATGGCCTGAATTCAGTCCTTAGTAAGGTCACCAGTGTCTCCCACAACACACAGCTGCATTACTTGGAAACTTAAATCATAAGAAAATAAAAAGCACTGTCAGATGCATGCTTGAAGGTAACAGAAGAGCTTAGGCATTTAAAAGCAGTATCATCCATTCTGATTCATCAATAAAAAGATCACTGCACAAACACTGTATTTGTTCTTCATACTCTAGTTACAGTTTGTGGTAATACAGGTTCAGCTCCTACCGCTCACTGCAACAGTTCTTTGAGATGATACCTTGTGCATTACTGGTACAAACACACTTACACACACTCACCTTATTTCCTACCTAAAAGTGCCTGCCAGAAACTCCAGAAGGCTCTCTAAGCAGCAGCTTCAGAGAAGTCCTGCAGAGTACAATCAACCCTAGCTCAACAAAAATCACACTCACTCATCACTCTTTGCAATTCTAAACACACACTCTTCATTTTGTTCAATGAATAGCGTTTTTAATGGTACACAAGTACTGTTAGTCTCTATATTTTGCTGAGGTGAAATGAAGTGGTCCAGACAATACAGGCAATGACAATGCATCATACAGCAAACAAAACATTTATTGTACAGTGAACGTGTCAGTTAATCAAGATTTGTTAAGCGAATTTAAGTGGTAAAACCAATGAAATTCTAACTTGATTCCCACAAGCAACAGGACAGAAGCCATTTCTTCAATGAAGCAGCATAAATTGCATCTTACAGATAACACCTGTAGAGTCTACTTTCAACATCAACCACTGTCTCTTATCTGTAAATCTTGTGACCTAATCCTCAAGCTGCAAGTAAACACTGCCTATGTCTAGCTATTGCTCTAGAACCTCAACAGCTAAAGTCCATCACACAGGGAACAGCATTACTCAATGAGCTCTCAATTCAGACACTACTCTAGTCACGATTAAACTCTGACCCAAAAGTTTCCAAGTAGCCTTGTGGAAGCGAGAAACTATATTCAGGAACTGCTCATTCAGAGCAGCAAGCCCTTACTTAGCATTGCAGGACAAGGTCTCTTGATTAGCCCAAAGCTCATTAGGAACATTCAAGAATCTCTGGGGTTGCTAGCAAACTAAAACCTGCATGACCTACAAACTAAGGCAAATAAAACTGATTAAAGAAGGCTCAAATCTGAGATCCTTACCTAAAACCACACAACCAAACAAGGTATCATGAAAACTCAAGTTGAATCAAGCACTTCTCAAAATCTTCAGAAACAAGACCATGTCAAGTATGCCTTAATAAGACTCATTACCACAAGTAATGTTATATATCCTTTCCAAACCATAATTCCTGACAGCACATTGTCTAGAAACAACTGCCCAGATCTGCTCCCCAAACTATCTTTATTCTGCAAGTTTTGCAGCAAGCCTTAATTATATCTTTCCTACTGGACAGGCAGGTGGCCACAAAGAGGCCATCAGTGGAGCATAAAGGAAGTGCCTCACAAAGCTTCCCACATGTTCATACACTTCTGCACCTCATAACTCCTCTTTGCTGTCCATACCCAGGTACCAACTTCTTCCCCTACTGGCTCACTTTTGCAAACTTCATTTCATGACTTGATAAAACCACGTAACAATTTAGATCTCTCTGCCCTTGTCTGTCACTTCAGCTCCACAATTCTTCATCCACTCTTCCCAAATTCACTAACTATCTGAGATGTGATCACCTGCAACCTTTTGTGTTTTAAAAAGCCTCTCCAAAACCTTACAAATAAAAAATATACATTAAACATTTTGTAAGTGAGGATAAAGCAATTAGTGTGAGGCTTTTGTATATCTCCATAGAACTGTATAGGTAATTTTTCATCTTGTCAGAAAAATTAACTAATTTATCTTAAAACTAATGTTGCACAGAAAACATTGTGTGATTTGGTAGAAGACACATGAGTAATCTAAGCAGGGGGAAGGGTAAAAGTTCTGGCTCTAAGTCATTATTGTAGGAGATGTTAGAAGAGCCAAGTGCCAGAAAAGGCTGCCAAGCGCTATTCACCCACACACGCACAAGTGCATAATGATGACTTGAAAAGAGCTCTATATGAGATTACAAAGCAAATTATATGAAATCCTGCTCCATCTCTAAGATCAGAGAATTCCAAGTATTTAAATCAGGTATGCTATGCTGTTTATGTGCTGCAACATTTTACAGTAGCAGTATCAGCATTTCAGTTTGACATCTGAAGCCACAGCATTCCTCCTGCCTCCCAGGGGCCTACATGACATACCACAGGCTGCAGAAATGCCTTCACACATTCAGAAAGTCAACATCCACACAGAACAAATTCCTTTTTAGCTAGTAGGTAATAACTAATACTAGGCATAAGTCAAAAGAATTTTTAGCAGAGGTACACTGATGAATTTCTGGAGCCGCATTCTTCTACAGAGGAGGAAAAAGGACTCTGTATGATAGAATTATTTGGTATCCAACCTTGGAAATAGAAAGCAAAGCGAGACCTGCCCAAAGAGCTTTCCTATTAAACACAGATCTGAAGAGACCAAGCTATTCTTTTCCAAATCATTTATGTTATTTTATCATAAAATGATCTTGTAGACATGAAGATATTAGCCATAAAGCACTTTAAGCACATAGGCAGAGGTGAAGAGTAACAGTTACCTAAGCCATCTTCACAAAAATCAACAGCAATAGCAATGTCTGGTAACAACTGTATGCCTCTTAAATTTTAAAGGTGTTTCAAGGATGTGAGACTTCAGGAGAAGTAGTATTTCCAGACAAGTTACATATTTTTAAGATCATGCTCTAGAATGCTTCATAAACACGCTCCTGAATCTGAGCCACCCCAATGATTATCAGATATATGGTAGCTCTTTCATCCCCCCTTCACCCCTCAATTCATTTGGATATGTCTGGACAGTAGGGACATACAAATACAAAACCCTGTGTGAGAACTAGTTATAAACACTCAGCAGTTAGAAATGTGTTGTAAGGCAACTGCCAACTTGAAGAAACTAGGAAAAAAAAAAATACATGCACAGGTTACATACTACATTCCAGTTCCTAGCCTCATAGATTGCTGTACATCAAGTGCACCCATCACACACTCTAAAGAGGCAGTTACAGCTGAAGTCAGTTTACAACTACTGTAATGTAAAAAGAAGGGGAGGAGGAAGGAGATTACAAGAAAATCCTCCCAATATGTTGAATATTACGTATGCAAACCTCTAGCTTTATAGCTACGATATCAAAGAAGTTGTAAGGATGCTGTTTCACATTTAACAGACATTGAAGAGTCCAGTATTTCCACAGATCAGACAAATGAAACAATTCCTCCTGTGCTAAAGGTTCTTGATATGCATCCAAACTTTACTCTGGTACAAAAGCAAACATTGCATCACTAACAGAAGAGTACTTTCTCTGCACTGGAGAATGACAGATAAAGGAGCTGGATGACAAGGGACAAGAATCAGAATGAAACAATTCTGGCAGTACGGGAAGCCCAGGCACTTCACTGATGGTTTCCAGGAGGTCTATCAGAAACACCTAGAGCAAAGGAGAAAATGGAAGGAACAACTGTCAAGGCCTTTTCCTCAGAATTTTCCCAGAATTATCCCAATCAAAAAGGCAATAAAAATGTTTAAGAGTCATCTTTTAAAGAGAAGTAGCAGTTCCCATTAATCTGAGGGTATTCAAGGGCTCATATCAGCCACGTGTTAGCATTACAAAGCACACATTTCAACTGTGTCAGATCGAAGTGCTCATTTTTCTTTTCTGTATTACTATATTGAAAGAACTCATAGTTTATCTGATCAAGTTCTAAGTGCAGCAATGAGATACAGACCTCTCAAAAGGCTGCTAGGATTACATTTCACTTTGTTCTTGCACCTCACTGAGTTCCTGCTGTACATTTACTAGTTCTTCTGTTCTTATTCTACTTTCTCCCCAAAGTTTTGCTCCATGGCACACTCATACACCTTACAGCCACAGAACTGAAGTCATGCCCTTACAGTTTAGTTTCTAATATTGTGACACTGGAACTATTTTAGCAGCCTGCTCAGAGTTGGCAAGAATCAATTCCCATCTAATATCCCAAGTATGTTCTTGGCTATTTCTGCATGTTGCGCATGGAGACAGAGTTTGAGATAGCAAAGACTGGCAAATACTCACTAAGTGACCCACAGACAGAAAAGTGCTTACTGTCATGCTGGACAAAGTGCATGAAGTAAAACTATGTGAACTGCACTAGCAAGTGGGAGTAAGCTAAAGTTTGTAAGCATTTTAGAACTAGCAGTGAGTTCAGTAGGCAGCACACTCATGAATTCAGACCAAACAGCTAGATAGGAAGACATACAATTAAGCTGTCTACTTGAGTTCCACATTTGTCCTGCCCCATTAAAACAGCCATATACTTTTGACAGGCCAACTGCATTCCTCGTTGTGCTGTAGCTTTCCATTACACTTCACATGGTGTACCTGCAGCTTTGACTACGTAAGACAGCTTTGCACCAGAGCTAGCAGATGCACAGCAGCACCCAGTCATCTCTAACCAGCCAAGGAAGCCAGTGTCTTCAGAACACTCAGCAGGTTCATCCTTGCAGCTAGGTCCCATTCAAAGCAGAAAAGTCCCAGCATGGCACAAGGAACCACTGGTACACTGTGGCTGAAAGACTCTTTGAGCAAGGCACAAGAAGAATGCTGAGGTCCTACCATCTTTTGTACACCCAGCTGCATCCTCCCTCACCTCCCCCATGCTGGCACACATCCTTTGGCAAGCAATCCAAGCTAGAGGTTCTGATCTAGTAGGAATTCCTCCCTGAGAAAAGAGCGATGGGTTTTTAACCAGATTAACTATTCTTAACTACTCATCACAGAAGCTTTGAAAGGGAGCAGGGGAAAAGTGCATGGCCAGACTTGAGCTAGCACCAGAGATGGCCTTGTCATGGTCATGCTGGTCCTCACAGAATTAAAGTCTGCTTACCAAAGTTTACACACACACTCTAGGTGATAGGCTATTTTGACTTTCCTGAAGTACTTCAGTATATGGTACTATAGCTGTGTCTGTTCCTATTTTACACAAACCCCATAACCATGGCATAGCAGGTTTTTTGAGGTTTTTCATAAGGTATGTAAAAACAGAAATGCTATTTTACAGATCGTTAAAAAGCAAAACTTATGACAGCTCTGCAAGCAATAATCTACTTCATCGATTAACCAAAAGATTCTAACTTGTTCATTTAAGAGCCCATTCAACACTTATCAGTTAAGTTTATTCTGGATCTCTGCTTCTCTAAAAGCAAATGCTCTCCATCAGTCCAGTCCCTTTCTAATGGGTCATTATTTTGCTGAGGAACCTGCAATGAGAAGCAAAAACACAAAGACCTTTATTGGCTGTACAGTCACTTCCATGGCTCAATTATGATGCTGCTAAACAGCTGCCTAAATAGAGCTCAACGTAGTCTTTACCAATATAAACTCAAACAGATCTTTGTAAGAATCATCATGGAAGCCTTTGATTTTTCTAATGTTACAGTTGTACTTTTAGATTACATTTTTCCCAATTACATTACAAAAAGAAGGAACCACATAACTTGTGTCTGTTTAGTATGACTAACTTCTATACTTTATTTCAGCCAACCTTAAAATTGATATTATTCAATATACCTATCAAATACACATTTTTAGAAGCATTGATGTTCAAGCCCCAGCCTATTCAGTAGCACAAAGCTTTCACCAAAGTGAAAGAAACTCTTTCCTTTGACTGCAAAGACATTAAGACTGAAAATCGTTGAGTTTTAAAGACTTTCCAGAGAATTTTCTAAATGCAGTCATGCATGACCACACTCAAGCTTGAAGATACAGAAGTAGTCAGTCTGGTCTGGCACTGGACAGACAGGTAGCAGCAGCAAGACTGACACCACTTACCCTCCATGCTGCCAAGACACCAATGTTTTTCATTAAGAGAATGAGTTTCAAACTCCGTTTCTTAAAGCACATCATTTCTCCATTGAAATAAACTGCTTTCAAGTTAAAAACCTCTAAACAATAGTGTAAGAGGCAGCCACTGACAGTAACTTAAAAAACCCAAAACCTGCAGGTGACTGTGGATTAAGTGATATCCACATTATCCTGTCTCTAAAGTTGGAAAGTCCATTATCTCAGATTCCTCTAAATATTCTCATCCATGTTATATCCCCAAAGATTAAACTCTAAAGCCAACAGTTGTCTCACATTCAAGATCAAATACCTCCCAGAAAAAGATAAATTATTCCACTATTTCACCTGTCTTCAGCATCTTATTATGCTTTCTCAATTAAACAGTGCAAAGTGCTCAAAGTCTTTGAATAATGAAATCACTATGAAAAGCCTAACTTGTATCCAGAAAAGACAGCAGACAAGTCTTTTGTCTTCCAATCTGATTTGTAAAAAAAGAAGAAAAAGTAATTTAGTTGAGCTTTCCAGTTACTTAAGCAACTGGAGAATCTGTACTTGGAGATTTATTACAATCAGCATATGTTCCCATGACAAATATAACGGCGAAATGTGTGTAGGCAGATATCCCTACCCTTACTTTACCTCTTTAACATGGTGAGCAATAGGAATAAGTCCACATGTTAACACCACTGAGCACTCAAAATTACATCTAGTCCAACAAGAATTTTAGCATTCAAGCCCTGTACTCCAAGTGAAGAAAGGATATTGTGAAGCAGTATCATTTTGGGTTGAGTTCTAATTAGGGTTTTTATTTTCTGATAAAAGTGAGTGAATGAAATGTATTAAGTGTACAGAATCAACATGTGTTCTCTTACACCAAAAAAAACCCAAACAAACCAGGCATCTTAGGCATCTTCTGTTTTCCACCTTAGCATTTCCTTTTTTTCCCTCTTCTTTTTTTTTTTTCCTGAAAGTTTACAGAGGAGACAAAAAAAGAAAAGAAAGGAAACTGGGGGCAGGGGGAAAGGTAGAGGAATAGGGAAGAGACAGAGAAATGAAAAATATTTAAGAAGTTTCCACTATTAATTGTGAATATCACAGCAGCTCTGCCAGCTGTCATGCTCTTAATTGTAATAAAAAACAACTGTGCTTGTATTTCTTCTTTATCATAGCAAGAAGGGAGATGTTAGCATCAGAGTGAGCAATTCCATGCAAAGGCAAAAACTGTAGGTCAAGTTCTGTATCCTGGCAGTACTAACAGAGCTAGTACACACGTTAGGAAATGTACCACACACTGCCTAGGAAAGTGATATATTTCTTGAAGGCACAAAATATTAGCTGACTTTATTACTTATAAAAACCACCACTAACACCAAAAAAATATTTACAACCTGTGATCCATCTCTATACTACCTAGTTTCAGAGACAGCACCTCCCAGTTGTACCTATGGAATCAGAAACGTTATGACCCACTGATTACATTTTTCCCAAAGCTGCTTTCCCCATCTCCAAAAGAGTACACTTAAAAATCAACTCCTTATCTTTATACAGGGCTTTTCCTCAGAAAACTAATATTCTGTATTTTATGAGCAAAATTATCTACACAAGCATGAATGTTACTTCATGAACAACAATTTCATACTTACAGTCCACAACATCATCTACTGTTTAAGCTGCTACTCATTGCTCCTTGTGTAATACAATAATGAAGCAAAACAAATTTTTGCAGTTAATTTGCATTTAACTTAGGTAGCAAAACAAATCATGACAAGTACGGGTGTGTTTGCCACCTCCCCACCACCGTATCAACCATTCTTAGCTCACCACATTACTCTGAAGAGAAGTTAATTTAAGGCTTCAGAGGAATCATTTGCTTTCTGCAAAGTAATCTGTACTTTCAAAGAGTTTCAAAAATGAAACATAATGCTATTATATGTTGTCAATGATTTATGATAGTAAAAGAAACGGCTTTGTTTTAAAAATTACTCAAGAAAATTCAGTAACTTCTGTTATGGAAGAGCCCCTACTGTGCAACTGGAATACATTTCTTACCCACAGCATGTAATAGATTCCCATACACTCCATGCAAATTATTCATGAAAACGTGTCAGTACACACCTTCACTATAAAGAACTCATTTTGCATTTCCAAATAGAACTCAGAAAACACAAGTTCAGTGTAGAGAAAGATCAAAACATCCCAAGCAATGCATTTGAAAGGGCACTCCACTTTCCTGCAGAAAGATCTAAACAAGCTCATTTAGCTACCAATTGTGTAAGACCAAACGCCTACTTCCGAGGCCTGGAAGGACACACACTTGAAATCCAGCAATACAGAAAGCAAACCTGAAATAAATTTAAAGTTATTCCTCAAATGCCTTATTTTAAATTCTATTAACTAACAACTCCATTTGGAGTTATATCATTTCATCTACTATTTGTATCTTTCTATACACAAGCTATCAAGCAAAAAACAAACTTAATGTAGTAGAGAGGCAAGTAAACAGACTTTACCTACTTCAGTTACAATAATTTCAGCTGTTACTAATAAATAAGATAAATCTGGAAAAAAACCTGGGTCCTCATAGGGAGAAAGATGAAGGGTACCAGCATTATCAGCAGGGCTCTCTCCCTTCTTATATTAACTCTCCTTCAGAAGTACATGAGTGTATTTTTTTGCCTCATGCCATAGTAAGACTGTTGTGGTTTCTTTAATCCTGCAAAGCTGTTGATATTATTCTATTTTCTTACTCCAAAGCAACAAAACTCAGCAATGCAACACATTACAAATTGCAAAATCCGAGCTTCTTTGTCCCTACAGCACAGGTGACTCTCAGAGCTGCACTGTTTGCAGCTCTCCTATCCACCCCTGAGCATCTGGAAGCGAGATCAGCGTTATTGTTAAACAAAACATTTCAAGTGCCCAAGAATGCAAAATTGACAAGCTGTCATATTGTCTTCAAACTATAACTGGGAACATGCTTTCTGAATACCTAGAAATATGTATTATGGAGAGAAACAGAAAGCAGCTATCATTTTAGCTGCTTGTCACTGCAAAGATCTGAATAAATACATTTCTTTAAACATATAAAGGCAAACTAATGGCAAATCATTGTGGCATCCAAGTGTCTTTAGCAGCTCACTATGCATACCTTCTGTTAGCAAACACAGTTGTTAAAAGGCATCTCTTACAATAAAGATGTCAGACAAGGTGCTTCCAGCAGACTTCTGTGAGAAAGGAAATTCGCAAGCCAGTGTCGCTGACTAACGGGAGAAATAGTATGGAAGAGAGGTGCCGTTCACCAAGGGCACATAAAGAGAAACAATCATCTGACAAACACAGGATGGAAGAATGACTGTCTAGACGTTCTCTGGAAAAGGATCTGAAGGACTGATTGGCAGTTCCTGACTGAACATGAGTCCATATGATGCTATTGTCTAAGGAACAAACATCACACCAGCAGTGACAAGCAGATACAATGCCTTGAGCACACTAAAGTATTCTGTTTTACCCGATAAAGCTGTCCCAATTTCAAAATAGATCATAGAATCAGCCAGGTTGGAAGAGACCTCCAAGATCATCCAGTCCAACCTAGCACCCAGCCCTATCCAGTCAACTAGACCATGGCACTGAGTGCCTCATCCAGCCTTTTCTTGAAGACCTCAAGGGACAGTGCCTCCACCACCTCCCTGGGCAGCATGAAATAACTGGAGCTACTTAATATAAGGAAAAAGGAGATAGTCTCAGTAAGTCTTCATATAAACACATGTGCAGAAGGAAAACTAATCCAGTATTGAACACTTTCTAGCAGATTGCCAAAAACTGACTGAAGTTACTGATGTTCCATTACCAGTGTTTTGAAGAACACTGCCAAACATCCTTCAGAAATGACTGATAGATCTGACTTAGCCTTGAAAAAGAAGTCTCTAGACACACTCAAGACTTTTTGTATGCTTCTGTTGATCACTTCCAAAACAGAAATCGATCCTATTACAAAACATCAGAAATATTTACAACAAATTAAACACTCGTGACAAAAAGCAACACCTCCCTTCAGGTTAGCCCCCTGACAATGGTCACCTCAAAATTATTCTGCCCAGACCCTCATAAAAGTACAAATAGCAAGAAAAGGAACAAAAGCATAACAGAGGGATAGTCACTGATGTACATGCTTATATGGAAAGAAGTCCTACAGTAACAAAAGAAAATCCAGATTGAAAGTCACATAATCACAGAATTTTAGGGGTTGAAAAACATCTTGAAAGATGTTGTAGTCCAATCCCACTGCCAGTGCAGCATCACCTAGAATAGATCACAAGGGAACACATTCAGGCGGGTTTTGATTAGAGGAGGAGACTCCACAACGCCTCTGGGCAGCCTGTTCTGGCAGCCTGGGCAGTGAAGCAAAACCTCATTTCAACCCTTCTGAGCCATAAATACAGGCTTGAAAGGACTTTGAGGGATTATGTAGCTTGTTCCCCTGTATCTTCACAGAATCAACTACAAATTCATTAGCAGTTACACAAAAAGCCCACACATTCAGTCTCTCAAAACTAAAGAAATAAAGCCACATATCTCCCAGAGGTGAAAACTCTCTGCTGAAAATGTCTTCCCTCAGTTGTTGAATATATTCAAGTGCTGCAAATGATCCAAGCAGCCAAAACACTCTCTTCAGGATTTTCCCTGATCCCAAGATTCAAATTATGGAGAACTTTATAGACCAGAACATACACAGCAAATTACACCTGGAAACGAACTGGAAAATATGGAATGTGGGAGATAAATTGTTCATCTTGAACCAGGCTGTAAATGTGAAACCCTATTTTATTCTAAAGGTTTATTTCTGGGCTGCAGGTTAGGGAAGCAGAGAAGTGCCAACAGCAGACACTTCTGCAGCAGTGCAAAAAGTTGCTGATATCTGTGTGGTAGAATAACCAATTATAGCTTCCTCGAAAGAGAAGTTAGTGACTGTCACGTGCTGTCTGAGCTCCCAGAAGCAATCACAGATTACATCAGTCTATGCTAGATAACAAAAAAGCCTTCTCCCTTTCAGCAAGCAGACAATGTTCTTACCTTCCCTCTTTATGTTATTTCATTCACCACTTCACCATTTTTTGGCTAAATGTGACCCAGCTAGCAGCCCCAAGTCCAACACTGAGAGCAGTGGCAAAAAAAAACTCCAGACAACTCAGTACAGTGAAAGAAGAAGAAAAAAAACATAGTGTCTTCAGTATACAACTAGCTGTGAAATAACATCAGCCTTCAAAAATCTTCCCCAGCAGTTCCAGATATGCAGTGAATAGTAAAGAAGGGGCTAAGATGTTAGTAAACCAACTGGCTCTGGGTTGTTCTTAAGCAATGCAGATATTTAAAGCACCACATCCATACTGAAGACTATAGACTTTGAGGGCAGCTGTTAAAAAATAAAATTTAACATCTAAAATCTTGGTTTAGCCAATTTAACCACTTTATAAACACTCCAGGACTAGTCCTACAACCAAAATTACTTTCAATCCTCAGCTTTAATTCTCCACTCCAACAGAATAGTCAGTGATTTTATTTCTATCCAAAAGCTGTGACTGCAGATAATTCTGCTTTTGAAAGATACTGAAAGTTACCACTTATACAAAACACCAGGAAAATACCATCTTTATTTGAGTGACATCCTAAACTGATGTAAAAACCTCCATGAAAACCTGTCATCTGTCAAAAATGTTCCTACAGCAAAGACCCATATATTTTCTGTCTCGGATAGCTTGAACTCAGAATATTTCATACAATGGTAATGGGCTTCTATCACCTAGTGAAGTGAATAGAGCACTGGCGTCTTGCCAAGCACACTCAGTGCCCCGCAGTACCCCTCCTTCATTTACTTGCAGGTGACCAACTCCGCAAACCATTACAAGCTGTAACAAGAAAACAAAGATCATCCTCCAAATGTTCCTCAGTGAATTTTGAGATTTGACTATCACATTTATCACTATTTCATCACTAAGCAGCTATGCAGACTGCTTGACACATGTTTTAGATAACTCAATATTATTGGCCCTGTCATACTAAGTTAATAAAACCAAAACAAACTGAACTAATAGAAACATGAGGCAAGATTAATGTAGGAGAAGAAAGAAGACTGAAGGCTTCATTTGTACTATTTGGAGATGGGTGCAAGAGAGGCTGATGAAGTATAATGTGTTTTATTTAACATAAATAAGTCCAGCATGTTATTGACACAGACACTGTAGAACTAAACAAAGCAAATTACTTAACAGTGAAGTTAACTTGCAGTCTAAAAAAAGCATGAAGATAAATAGGCCTTAGCTGTCTTTCAACAGGACTGCTAGCAAGACCAATCACACTGCAGCTCAGGACAGGGCACAAGACAATTGATTTGAGTTTAGACTATGTGCAAGTCAATACCACTCCTGTAATCAACTAACACACCCCTGTCTTTTTCTTCCTAAAAACCTCAGCTTACAGCACAAAGTTATTTGATCCTTCCATTTCTCCATCCATAAAACAAGAGATGGCCACAACTCATACCCTCTTGGGATGGCAGATTTATAACTAAACCACACTAAAAATACCACACAGAATTTAAACTCACCTGGATTTAAATTGGCTTATTTTGCTGTAAAGAATTACTTCGGGACCTGGACTACAATCCTGTTTATAAATTAGGTGATGCATTGAGCAATTGTTTTTTATTGTTCTCCTTAATTAAATCTTTCCATTCTAATCTAAAAATGCCTTCCTAAGAAATGCTGAGAAGCTTTATGCTCAGTAGAAAAAGGTAAACCGCCTACATTCCAGAATGCACATCTGCATCCTTACAAGTTCAGGTAACTTCAAGAAATTAGATGATACAGTAGTATACAGATCTAGTGAAATGAACAGAAATACGGATCCTTTAGATTCAGGATAACGGGACATATATTCTTAATCCAAACAGTAGCTACAAGATAATTATACTTTCCTGGGATTTATTCTCAGTTAAGTTTCCAGTTTGCAGCAACCAGTATGAGACACCTTTGAAAGGTTTCTGGTTTGTTATCTGCAGAGCATCCACTGCTATGCAATCTTGAGATTATTCATTTTAAAGCATTTGGTTATTGTTCTGTTTACCTCTGAATTCACATAGAGCAGCAAACAGCATTTCTGTAAGCCACTTGACATCCACCAGATTTAGACATTACTAACAATAAAAAAATTACCTCTTCTACTCTTACATCAGCATTTTTGTGCTAAATATTCCACATAACTGAACACTGGATCCTTTGTGATGTGATCAGTTTGACACAGTATCAGAAGGTGTCATTCTCAAATTAAATATATCAAAACCCAGACAAAGCAAACTTTTTCTAATCCAGAAATATTCAAATGTTTATTTCATGTTTCATATTCAAAGGGATAATATATAACTGACAAAATCTACAGACCCATCTATAGCTCTTCATTACAGCAGTATGTCTGACTACTAGGAAATGACCTGGCAGTGTGTCTGCCTACTAGTAAATGAACCCAGAGTAAAGCAATCTTCTCAGTAAAAAGCAGTTAGACATTATCAGTGGCTAGCAGGCAGAAGTTTAAAAATAAATGAAGAGGAGGAGATCATTACTTGTATTAGCTACCATTCAAAGTGGAAATCGAGTCAGGCTGTGCAAGTAAGCAACAGCCACATGGTTACCAGCAACCCTTCAGAGCAACCAGGTGGCTGTTGCCTGGTTATTCATCCATTTTGGCATGTCACAGTAGAAATGTGCAGCACACAGCATGTGCTGCAAAATTCAGATTGAAAATGCAGATGAGGTCTGATGTTGATGCAAGCTGTGAGCTCTTTATACAAAGGATAAATATGCTTGGTACAACTAATCAGGATTCTCAAAGGGGTTTTATAACACACCCATTTTACTAGGGTAGATAAATACAGAAGTATTAAAAAACCACTATTTGGAAACATAATAGTCCCATCACTAAAATAAAATGCAAGTTTGATCTACAAAATTTACTTTATATAAAGTTTAAAGAAATACATGGTAAGATACAACTTTCTCTTCTGCCTCTCCTCCCACTGCTATACAACACAGTAGCTTATATGGCAATTGGGCATGAAGATTTTGCAGACAGCACTCATCACGCAGGTGAGTGAGCACATCACATAGGAAGCAGTTCAAGAGAAACACTTAATTTAGATTCATATATTAACATTTTGCAATAGTCACATGAACTACAGTGTCAACATCATCCTACGGGTATAGAGGATACCAACTGAACAGTGGCTTTTTGTTACCGTCTTGAATAGCCTTTAGAAGCCAAATCACAGAAAACCACGGAATGAATTTAAATAAGAATATTTTTTGTGACTAGATTATATTTAGGAAAATATAAAGCATCTTTGTAGTGAGTTACATTTTCTGGTTGATCCAAAGAAAGCTCGCTATTGAGAAATCGCAATTGTATCTCTTTAGCAGACATAAGATTTCAGAGAACACCAGTCCTAGAAGCACTTGACAGTGATCCATATGCAAGCACTCGAAAAGGTTCACTAAACAGAAAATCTTATTTAAGAGTTATCACTTGGTTGCTCAGTTATTCAAATACGGGGAAATGAATTTCGCTGATTGTTTTCAGCGCTGGAAAAGAAGCTCCATAGCGATTTCTGGTTGATAAATCGGAGGGGGGGAGGGGAAGAAAAAGAATGCTTCGGTTGTGAGACAGCATAGTATGCTCCAAAATAAAAACAAACAGATCGAAAGGAGTGCTGCATCTCGAAATTCTTGACTGCTAATACCCAGTACGCTGCTCCAGAGAGTCCTAGAGTGGTTTTAAACCTCTGGTCATCCTCGTAAAGAAAGGCGGGTGCAGGACTAATCAATATTTTGCAACCCAGCTGTGACCCGACAAGTAATGAAGTCAAGAAAATAAATCCCATCGATGATGCCTATAATCTAAGGTTCATAGGACGGCAACATCTGGGCTCAACTCCAGATGGGACGGAGCGGCACGGCACGGGGCTGGCTCCCGCGCTAATCGCTTGCCACAGCGCTGCTACACACACAGCCGCACACACAAAAACAACAAAGGAGCCTTTCGCGCTCCTCCTGCTTCTTCCATAGTACGTATAAGTCTGCCTTCGAACGCGCCGTAAACAGAACTGAAGCTGCTTGCTAGGCTAGCGGGTCTGTGTAACAGTTCAGTCTCTCTACGTCAGAAGTGGGCTATTGTCCGGGACGAGCCACCGGAGTGTTGGCGATTTTAACTGAAGGTATCAAAAAAATAGATAGAACAAAAAAAAGCCCCAACCACAGTGAGCCTCCCTGACCACTCCGTAAGTCAAATCAACGGGCTCCACAGCCCTGCACCGGGCAGAGTTAAATAAATAGCCAAGGAAGTGCGATTCCCACAAGCGACACTTTGTCTGGTTTACACCGAAGCAGGGACAAAACCCCCGACGACGGAACAATGCCTGTGGCCCCGCTCCTATTCCTCCCCAGGGCGCCGATGCCATAGCCGGAGACCGTATTCCAGCTGGGTCGTTTCTCCCAGCAATATGTTTTTAAGGTGCTTTGTTTCTCACGTAATACCAGCTTTTCCACTCAACGCGGCGGGGCGAAGCCGAGCGCCCGCCTCGGTTAGGGGGACGAGTAGCGGCTTCGGAGCCTTGTGCCGCTGCCAGCGGATGGGGCTGGGACCTCCGACCCCTGCGCAGAGAAAGGGCGATGAGGCCGCTGACACGGGCGGCGTGGCCACCTCCTCTGCCGCCGGGAGACGGAGCTCCGCCGCGGGACGCGCTCCTCGCCGACAGCGCCGCTCCTTCCCCCCCCCCCCCCCGCCCTGTCCCGCTCGCTGTCGCTCACTCACCCACGCCGTATTTCTCGTGCTCCGTGGGTATCCACATGCTGGCAACGTGTGGGCGCCTGCACACCAGCCAGCCAGCCCTCTTTCGTCGGCCGGCAGCCTCTCCGCTGGGAGCGGCGGTGGCCGACGAGCGCGTCTGCTGCCCGGTTGCTCCTGCCGCGCCTCAGCCGCGGCTACCCGGCCTCGGAGGCGAAAGCATTGTTCAGCCGTGAGGGCTGACGAACTGACTAAAGCGCGCTCACCACCAGCCACTTATATGCCCTGTCCCGCTGCACGCCGGGGAACGTAGTGCCTCGGCGCGGCCGCACCCCTCGTCACCCACGGCCGGGGAAGAGACTACGAGCCCCGGCTGGCACCGCGCTCCCAGTCGGGGCGGGACAAGGCGGAGCTCGGCTCCCGGAGGCCGGCTCAGGCCGGGGCGGGGGCAGCGGCTCGGCTGCAGTATGGCAGCGTCCCGCAGGACCGAGGAGCCGCTGGCGCGGAGAGGTGAGTGCAGCGGCGGGTCCGGGGCACCCTAACGTCCTTCCTGCTGACGGCCGCGCGGCCTCCAGCGCTGGCTGTGGGACGGGGCCAAGGCCGCGAGGCGCTCGGGTGGGGAGCGGCACCCACGTGCTGCGCGGCTGGGAGCCGTCAGGGCCCGGCGGGATCGGGGCCCTGCCGATCGCTTGTCGGAGAGAGCATCCGAGACCAGCCCCGGACAACTGTATCCTCGCCTCCCAGTGGTTACACGGGATGTATGCCGCTCTTCTGACCCCCCTGGTGCCAGATCTTCTCCTAGCGAAGGCCCGCGTTTGGCGCATGAAACTCGGGACAGGGTGAGGTTCAGCAGTGAGTTGCGCTGGAGTGGGAATCTGTGCCGACAATGGGTCAGAGAGGTGGGACAAGGAGCTGGCAGTCTGAGGGGCTTTGTCACTTCTCACGTAAATCTGTATCTCGGCACATACATGCACAAAGAATAGTAGGCAGTGTACAGTGAGAAACACAAATGGACTCTTAGAGGTGGCACCCAGCAAGGGTAAGCACTGTGAGCAGCGCTGACAGCAAAGTTTTCATCCTTGTTGAAAGGCCTGCGTATCTACGCTCATCTAGAAGCAGCTTAGTTGAGAGTTCACTAGGTAAAATGCCAGCAGTCGTCAGGCTGAACTGATCCTTGTGCAAGAAACCCAGATGTAGGAGCTTGGGTTACATCTTCTGGTCCTGAGTGAAGGCACAGACAGAAGAGGGAAAATTCTGGTGATGCAGTACTGCTTCACAGGCCTCACCAGGTATAAGTTGTCTCTAAGATGAGCACACCAGGTTTTAAAAAAGGTTCTTCAATCAAATCATTGCTCAGACCTGGAAATTCGAAGTTTTATGGGATGATTTGATTTCAGATGAAGGAAAAAACAGTTTATTGTTCACAGGATCACAGGATATTAGGGGTTGGAAGGGACTCAAGGTGATCATCGAGTCCAACTCCCCTGCCAGAGCAGGACAATAGTATCTAACATAGATCACAGAGGAACACATCCAGACAGGCCTTGAAAGTCTCCAGAGAAGACTCCACGACCTCTCTGGGAAGCCTATTCCACTGCTCTGTGACCCTTACAGCAAAGAAGTTCCCCCTTGTGTTAAGGAGGAACCTCTTTTTCTGCAACTTACACCCTTTGCTCCTTGTCCTATCACAGGGAGCAAGTGAGCAGAGCCTGTCCCCCCCATCCTGGCCAGCCTTCAGATACTTATAAACATTTATCAAACCTCCTCTCAGTCTTCTTTCCTACAGACTAAAAAGCCCCAGATGCCTCAGCCTCTCCTCATAAGCCATGCCCTCCAGTCCCCTAATCATCCTCATGGCCCTTCACCGAACACTCTCCAGCAGATCCCTGTCCCTCAGGGATCTTCATACTAAAGAGAGAAAAGGGGCTTTTTTTTTTCGTTTCAGGTTGACTTTTTAGCTTCTGTGCTAAGTTATGTTGAATTTTTAGGTCACCAGTAGTGTGAAGAACACACCAAAAGGAAGTCGTGTGCAAGCAGGAAGTTTCAGACCTAGAATTAGAGTGCACTTGTTCCATCTTTATCCTTCTAGTTGTCAAATTTTGGTAGTGAGCAATATATTTATTTTTTAATTACCTTTGTGTCATGTCACTTGTATGTACCTTGCTTCTGTTCATAAAAGTCATATCATTATTATGTCACATTATTTATGCTAGTACGTAAAGCAGTGCACTTTATTTATGTGTTGCAGTGTGTTGGTGTGAACCAGCCTTATGTGAAAAGCCAGACTCTTCTAGAGCACTTTCACATGAATGTATTTGCACCCAGGTGCAGTTTTCCTATTAGTAAGAACAAATACTCATTAAAAGGATTACTGAACTTTCAGTGTCTTTGCTCACAAAATTGCTCTCTATCCCCTGGCATATCCTTTGGAGTCTCTAGGTGATGAAATACACAAAAGTTACTGTTGAAAATCACAATAATAGATGCCATGCTGTATTAACATCTGCCCTCAGCCTATGGACTTCTCTGTAAGAGAGTGTCTGCCAACGTCTTGGCTGGAAGTCATGAAATTCTGCCACAGCCTTAACTGTTGTCTGTCACGTTAACGATGACTGACTTCAGCGTGTTTATATTAGGCTCAGAGCCCATCTTCTTCTTCCCTTGAACAAAGACAAGACTACCCAATGGCTGAAACAGCCTTTTCAGTTACTCATTTGGAATCCAGTTGCTTAGGGTAAACAGATCTTATACTATAAATCATGATGTCTGTGAGCAAAGGTATATCAACCTTACTGTAACATTTAGCATTTCCTTGTCTCTGAGCAAAATCTGTATTCTTCCAGAGGTTTCATTTCTTCCAAGGTATTTGCTCTGGCAAATCATGTACTTGCATGTACACCTGAGAAGCCATGTCACTCCTTTGGAGACAGTATATACGGAAACTAAATAACAGTGGTTTTAGCCTGTCGTGCTGTTTCCTACTTACAGGAAAGCCTGTGCTTTTATATTCTAGTCCAGGACTGTTTGCTTTCTAGTTAGTTCCTTCCAACAGCCTTCACCAAGTGGCTTTTAATAAACATTTCACTGTCCATGGTGTGATTTGTTCAGTCTACATTATTTATGCTACATATCAACGTTTCTTACAGCACCTGTCAATGGCATTTAAAATGAAGTTTCTTCTGGAACTGTGTCTTTCATAGTGTCATTGGCAGTCTGGCAGTTACGGTTTCCTATTCAGTGTTTTCATGTGCTCCCAATACTTTTTAATACCATACTGCTCAAGTGTACCATGCCAAGGCACAACGTGTTAACTCTTTATCCACATCAGTCTCTTGTGTCCCATTTTTAAGATAATTCAGTTTACTGTGGAAAATTGAAGTTTGACTGGTCTTGCACAAGTCTTACAATTTTTTATTGCTGCCTAGATGATACTTGAGTTAAAGTTGTTTTGTTCATGATGCTACCAGCATCGCGTCTTTAGCTCAACTTGTCATTCGTCTCTGTTAAGGATGCTACAAAAGCTGCTTAACCCAGTGGACTGTGGGATCAAGGGATTCCTTTCTTGATTACTGAAAACCAGTCCAATGTACTCTCAGACCTGTAACATTTCTCTGTCCACTTCTTTAGGCCTGTTGAAGTCCCAAAAGCATGAAAGGTTGTGAGGCAAATCATGAAAGCATGACTGCCAGTGAAGTACCTGACTCTCAGCAGCATCATAATTTCTGCTTTTAGGCAGAAGCAACTTTGGAGTTGGAAACATGATGTTTCTTTCTCTCTTGCTCTCCTGCCTGCTGAGCTTGATAGCTAAAAGTCCACCCAAAAACTTTAGGAAGTAAAGGAATCATGTCAATTCTTGAGGCCCGTGTGATAAAACACAGGTCAGATTTGGCCTCCGTGTTGCTGCTTCGCTTCTGTTTTGGATGTTGTAAAGTGCAGAGCTGAGTAGGCAAGCACTTCCCTTTTTCCATTCCTGAGTTTTACATCCTCAGTTTATCAGTAACTTGACAGTAGCATTGTAGTGACAGCTTCCTTCACATTTGCTACTGCAAGCTCTGCTAGAGGGTATAGTTGCAACATACCTTAGACAAAGCTCATGCATGAATCAGAGCAGTCCTGCACATGCAGTTCTTACAGAACAGGAAATTTCTTATACTCCTTTCCTGATTCTCTTTCTCTGTGGGTGCCCAGCAGGGAGAGAAAAGGCAACAGCAGCAGCACATGTGGCCATGCCCTGCCATAAAGCCAGTTCTCAGGGTGTGGAGGATGGAGGACAGTGGTACTTGTGAGAGGCATTTGTGGTTGAAAGGACTGATCACAATTGTAGTGTGCCGGTGAAAACACTGTGAACATCGAGTAGACATCATCACTGTCCAATGTAGAAGCATGTGTGTACTCCTGGATCCTTTGAGCATTGTCATGGCCTCTAAATCATAGAATCATAGAATCAACCAGGTTGGAAGAGACCTCCAAGATCATCCAGTCCAACCTATCCCTCAGCCCTATCCAGTCAACTAGACCATGGCACTAAGTGCCTTATCCTGTCTTTTCTTGAACACCTCCAGGGACGGTGACTCCACCACCTCCCTGGGCAGCCCATTCCAATGGCAAATCACTCTCTCTGTGAGGAACTTCCTCCTAACATCCAGCCTATACCTCCCCCAGCACAACTTGAGACTGTGTCCCCTTGTTCTATTGCTGGTTGCCTGGCAGAAGAGGCCACCCCCCACCTGGCTACAATGCCCCTTCAGGTAGTTGTAGACAGTAATAAGATCACCCCTGAGCCTTCTCTTCTGCAGGCTAAACAGCCCCAGCTCCCTCAGCCTTTCCTCATAGGGTTTGTGTTCCAGGCCCCTCACCAGCTTTGTTGCCCTTCTCTGGACATGTTCCAGCACCTCAACATCTTTCTTGAATTGAGGGGCCCAGAACTGGACACAGTACTCAAGGTGTGGCCTGACCAGTGCTGAGTACAGGGGAAGAATAACCTCCCTTGTCCTACTGGCCACACTATTCCTGATGCAGGCCAGGATGCCATTGGCTCTCTTGGCCACCTGGGCACACTGCTGGCTTATCTTCAGCTTACTGTCTATCAGTACCCCCAGGTCCCTTTCCTCCTAGCTGCTCTCCAGCCACTCAGTCCCCAGCCTATGGCGCTGCTTGGGGTTGTTGTGGCCAAAGTGCAGAACTCTGCACTTGGCCTTGTTAAATCTCATCCCATTGGCCTCTGCCCACCCATCCAGCCTGTCCAGGTCCCTCTGCAGGGCTCTCCTACCTTCCAACAGATCAACACCTGCTCCTAGCTCTCATGTCTGTGCCTGGGGTCTCTTACCCAAAATGCAGGTTTGCACCAATTGCTAACAAATCCATCTTGATGTTTGCTATCAAAATGGATACATGCATTCACAATTGTCTCACAAATCTTCCCACAGTCATGGATCACTCAAGTACCAAGGCTCAAAGTCTACTGGCTGAACTACCTTGACAGGCATCAAAACTCTGCCCATGGCTGGACACCAAGGCTCCTTGCCCAGACACTGACTCTGACATAGAGTCTTTCCAGAATGGAGTTTCCTTCTACTCACTGACTACTCCAGTTTGAGCACTGCTAGCAAATTACACATACACACACACAAAGACAGGGTTCAATTTGCTAGGAAAACACTGTTGTAATCTGCAACTCTCCTTGTTACTTGTTCTCTTACACTGAATAGTCCTTAATCAAATAAAATACTGAATTGAGTGTCTTCCCATGCCACACATCGTTGTACTACCTCTCCTATTCAGATCATCCCAGAGGGAGCAGGTTGCCTCCTTCTTCAAATACCTGCAATGTGTAATTGTGAATAGATCATAGATCATAGAATCAACCAGGTTGGAAGAGACCTCCAAGATCATCCAGTCCAACCTAGCACCCAGCTCTAACCAATCAACAAGACCATGGCACTAAGTGCCTCAGCCAGGCTTTTCTTGAACACCTCCAGGGACGGTGCCTCCACCACCTCCCTGGGCAGCCCATTCCAACGCCAATCACTCTCTCTGTGAAGAACTTCTTCCTAATATCCAGCCTATACCTACCCTGGCACAACTTGAGACTGTGTCCCCTTGTTCTATTGCTGGTTGCCTGGGAGAAGAGGCCACCCCCCACCTGGCTACAATGCCCCTTCAGGTAGTTGTAGACAGTAATAAGATCACCCCTGAGCCTCCTCTTCTCCAGGGAGCCGTTGGCTGCTTGCTATCAGGGCTGAAAATCCCAGAAGGTGGTAGAGCCAACTGCCATTGCCCCAAGCATACTGCTGCCACATCTTGTCTATTCATTCATCAGAATTCCTCTCACATTAGCTTAATAGGCTCATTCAGCCTACTGTATCTGCTCATTTGTGTTTGATGGTTTTAGGAGTTGATGTCCTGTGCAGTACTCTTCCTTAAAACCCAAGCTAGTTCCAAGTGTTCACACACTTGGTTGCATCCTCAGTTGTTCCCCCACAGGGCACTTTGAAGCATCTAGAGTACTGATAGTGATCCATTTCTTTCGTTAGATCTGTGTTTTGAGTGGAGTATTTCAAGACCTGGGGCTTCCACCACACTGTAGGTTTTGGAGATGGGGAGAAAGGGTTCTTTTCACCAGTAGGCATTAAAAGTTCTGTAAAGGATCTTGGTTTGACTCAGATCAATCCTTGTGAACTGAACAGCTAGCAATTAACACCTGGAGGACAGGTTTGCTAATTAGTTCCTTAAATGCAACATCAGTTATTTTAATAATACTACAAAAATTAATCTTCTAAACCAGTATCACTTTAAAATGTAAAGCTTTGATTCCTGTAATCTAAGACAATTCTTGCCTGCTCAGTGGCAGGCAAAGATTTTGGTACATGATCAAACTACCAAGTATCATCTGCTCTATATGCTAACTGGAGCTTTTTGAGAGGTAACCTTCAGACTACTTGATGAGCATGTGCACAGTTTAAACCTAATAACTTGCTTGCATGATGTTATAGCCTGTAAGTTGTTTGAAATCTCTTCTCAAGCCTTCTGTTGCCTGTGATGGAGCAACACTGAGTGACTATTCATCAGCCCACAGATCGCTGAACACCTTTAAATTGTCTCATAAATTCTTGGTTCTTACTCAATAAGACCTCTTCAGAATCTGAAGAAGTAATAGATGTGGACATGCTTTGTTTAGATGTAGGGATGTAGACTAGGGAGGTATTACAAGTTTTAAGTGTCAGAGTATTACACGAGTACAACACAGTTGCCAGGATAGTTTGTTATGCCTATTGAAATACCTTGTTCAGTGTTTTGTTTTACTGGTGTGTACTGATATCTTGGAAGAGGGTCAAAATTGTAAATCCTTATCACCAGCAATGCCTGTCACAAGAGGTGCCTGTCATATAAACAGGAGACAGAGCTCTCCGTTTGAGACTTTAGGCAGCTTTCTCAATGAAGGGATGCAAGGTTTAAAATAGGGCATGATTAGGATGAGAGTGAACAGCAGGAAAGGAAAAAAAGGACTTAAATGCTACAAAATTAAAAGTGTCACGTATTTTAACTCCAGTATAGGTGAAATCCTTGTCTGTCCTTATAACCTTTCTCAGCCCCCTGAGTTTCTTTCCACCATGTCCTGTCTTGCAACCCGTGCTAGAGCTTCACATGTTCATGTGAATACCTGATTTTTGAAACTACAGTTGTTCTTGGACTCGCCCTCAGGCCTCTGCTTACATTATCATCTACAAAATCCCAGCAGGCTGAGCCTGGGAGAAAAGGCTGAAAGCATTTGAAAGTCTTTCTATGGACCTTTTAAATTAGCTTTAAATATTGCATCTATAAAAGAGCCCTTCACATTTGGGAAAGAATATGGCATTGAAGAACTGGGCAGGAAAACAGAGCTATGTTTTGTGCAACTTTGAAGCAGGTCTCTGCTTGTGAATAGTTGAGCACATCATCCTGACCAGTGTCTCACTGAAACCAGGGGTAATGCATTTGTGAAAGTGTGAGTTCTTTGCAGAGTTGTTTACTTGAGTCATCAGTAATTGAATGTAGTCGTTTGTGCAGGGAAAAAAAAAAGCTAGTATCTCAAGACCTGATAATTGTTGCATTAAATAATGTGTTAATTGTTGCATTAAATAATGTGTTAATTGTTGCATTAAATAATGTGTTGGTCAGTACAATCAAAGCTGCATAAACAGACTGAAAGTGCTGTGTGGCTTCTGATATACTGCACACATTTTTGAACTGCTGAATAGTAGAGTTAGGAATTTGAGGGTGTGTAAGCAGTTTTCCTCAGTGAAAATATGCTATTTAAGATTACAAAGGCAATATCTGTGTGCAATACAGTTTTACATTAGGGAGGTACTCTGTCCCACTTGGTAGGGCAGTAGGTTTATGCGCAATAGTGTAAGCAATGACACTTTTCCACTGTACAGATGTGAAGTCCTCAAAGTGCTTCATACAGAAATAGTATCCATATTTGATACTTCTGTTACCATGTGAAGTCAGAAGTCCTCAGCTGGAGTCTTTGTTCAGATTTTTCAAAACATTCTAGATGTTATGGCAGTCAAATTGTGATGATGAGTAAGTAAATGTAAGTAAATGAAAAGGGCATATAGTTTTGCTTGAGTTTATCCTCCATTTATAAAGGATTTTAGAACATTAGGATGCAGCAGTAAATGTCATTTTTTAATGTTTCGACACTATAGGGAACAGTGTAGTTGCAAGTCTGATGTCTGATCACCAATATCGAGAACTTGCTTCCTACCAGGCAATTCCATCTTCACTGTTTGCCACACTATCCTAATATTTTGCAGTAGTAAATCCATAAACAAGAAACTGTGGTAGGTGTTTTCAGTGGGTTCTGTAGTCCAGAATTCTCAGATGCCTGTCTATTCCTACTAATATATTTCAGCTGAGTTTCTTGAACTTTCCTTTTGGGATTTTTTGCCTTGTGTTTTCACTGGATCATATCTTCCAAATGGTCTCTTTTCCACTTTCATGTAGTTTTTCCTCTGATTTTCATGGCTAACAGAGAGCAACCAATGTGAAATGGCCCAGCTGCTTCTGTTTGGTTCTTGCTCATTGAGATGTCATCCTCCCATTTGTCATCAGTGGCGTCATCCCCAAGGAGTAGCTACTTCTGCTTCTTGCTCTATGTAGTAGTAGCAGGTTAAAAGCCTTCTCTTTTTCCCTCTGGTATAGAAGCTTTATAACTGGATATGCCATCTGTTTCAACCTCACATGCTGATGTGGTGTAGTGTGGCTCAAACCACATAAACAAATAGTAAGGCACAGTAGATAAAGAAGATTATGCCCCAGCCCCTGCAACTATGTCGTATGGTTTGGCGTTTTTACTCTGGATAATATGTAGTCAGTATTCCCACATGAAACTGAGTCAATGTGCAGATGTTTCAAAACAATCTGAAGCTGTGCCTCTTGGTTTAAACCCAGCTGTCTTTGCTAGCAATTGGGATACATTTCGTATGTATCTAGACTCCAGACAAACCCAGTGTATGTGCACCAAAACTGCTGTCTCCACCCAGCCAATATGCTAAGAAGCAGGGGAGTTACCTGTGTGGCTCAGAGCTGCGCTGAGATGCAAGGAGAGGACAGGGCTGGTGAGTAAGAGCAAGGAAGCACAGCATTACATCCTGCAATTCAGGACCACTGACAAAGTCCATAGCATGTGCTCCAGGTCAGCCCTTGCAGTCCCATGGTGGAAGTGCACAAGACTCACAATATTAAACCAGGAATGGTTATGAAACAAATACATGCAGTAATAAGTGATTCTGCTGTCACTGGAACATTTTGCTAGCATTTGTCTTGGCCAGCGTGCCAGCACTGAATTTTATTATGACTCAGTAATGCATGAATAAATGAGACAGAGCTTTTTCTCTGAAGGCTGGTATGTAACAGAAAACATCCTGTTTGTGGCTTTAATTTGATTTTGTCTTATATGGGATGAAAACATGCAGCCTGTGTTATTGTACTAATTTGATGCTCAAGAGTCTGCATGTATTTATGCAGTTAGCAAAATGTTGTCTGAAAACCATAGACAACTTGTATCACTAATTCTAGCATTCTAACTCTGTTCCTTGAGGAAATTAACTTCATTTATTTACCATCTATGTCCATGACCTACATTGGCAGTTAGTGTATCATATATTTAAGAAGTCAAAATCTGTGACATATGTTTAATGAATGTGTGAAGGACAAGAGAAATAAGTCCAGCATCACAGAAATAATTGTTTCAAACATTGGCACAAAGTTAGAATGTGCTCATAGAAATTTGATATAGCCTGCTGAGAAATGTCTTTTTGATCTACAAGGTGTTAGTATTTGAGCTCTGACGTGAAAATACTTTTGCCTGAAATCAGTTTTCAAAATTTTATTTATAGATAGTGGGTTATGTGAAATACAGTCAAAGCTTTGTTTTCCTGAGCTATCAATTAGACTGAACTATCTTGATGCACATCACTGCACTCTATAATGAACTTCCTTCTCAGCCATTGTTCTTTTTCCAGTTTGAATAGCAGTTTATGGGTGTTTGATTCTAAAAGTAGAAACAAGTTATTTTGCTACTCTCCATCTGGAAAAGCTCCAGTTCATTGCAAAGGCAGCAACAGACCACAGAGCTTCTAACACTGCAGGGCCTTTTCCTCATACTGATTCTTCATTAAGTAGAAAATTTCATTGAACAATTCAGCCTTTATGGCTTTCTTAGTGTCACAAAGCTCAATCAGTATACTTGAGAGAGATTTCCACATGTTCTGTCAGTGTACATCAGGATCCTGGAAATGAGACTTCTCAAGATGCACTTTGAGGTCATTTCTAATTTATGAGTCTGGGGGAAAAGGCTTTTAAATTTTCACACTATTTTTTTATTATTGTCTCAAATAGTTGCCTTTTCCAAGGAATGTCTACCAGTGGAAAAGAATTATAAACCCTGAGATGGAGAAGTAGAGAGGAGGGTCAGCATAATTGCCAGTTGGGACTTCTAGTAGGCAGACTTTGGCCTGGTTTTGAGACCGGCAGACAGAAGCCCTTGGGAGACAGTCTGGAAGGGCCAATGAGTCCAGGAAGGCTGGACACTGTTCAAGAGGAAAGTCTTAAAGGCACAGGAACAGGCTGTCTCTGTGTGCTGAAAGAGGAATACATGATTGTCATGAGGCTATGCAGGGAGAAAATTAGAAGGGTCAAAGCCCAATGGGAAATTAAGGAGAAGCTCTGTCCTTTATTGGGTTCAGTGGGGACTATAGTGGTCAAGGATGAGGAAGAGGCTGAGGTACTTAATATCTTCTTTACATCAGTCTTCAGTAGTAAGACCAGTTGTTTGCTAAATACCCAGCCTCCTGAGCAGCTGGAAGGTATGGATGGGGAGCAGTATGAAGCCCTCATAGTCCAAGAGATGATTACTAACCTGCTGCACCACTTACACATGCATAAATGTGTGGGATGAGATGGCATACACCCAAGGGCACTGAAGGAACTAGTGAAAGTGCTCACCAAGCCACTTTCCATCATTTACCAGCAGTCCTGCCTGAGTGGAAAGGTCCCAGCTGACTGGAAATTGGCAAATGTGATGCCCATGTGCAAGAAAGGACCCTGGGAACTACACACCTGTCAGCCTGACCTCTGTGCTGAGGAAGGTGATGGAGTAGATCATCTTGAGTGCCGTTAGTTCAGCATATGCAGGACAACCAGATGATCAGGCCCAGTTAGCATGGGCTCATGAAGAGCAGATCCTGCTTAATGAACCTGATCTCCTACAACAAGGTGACTTGCTTAGTGGGTAAAAGAAAGGCTGTGAATTTTGTTTATCAGGACTTTAGCAAGACCTCTGACACCATTTTCCACAGCGTCCTGCTGGAGACACTGGCTGCTTGTGGCTCAGGTGGTTTAAGAACTGGTTGGACAGCCAGGCTCAGGGTGGTAGCGAATGGAGGTAAATCCAGTTGGCAGCCAGTCACTAGGGGTGTTCCCCAGGGCTCAGTTTTGGAGCCAGTTCACTTTAATATCGAGTTTGCAGGTGACACTAAATTGGGTGGGAGTGTTGATCTGCTTGAGGGTTAGTAAGGCTCTGCAAAGACATCTGGTCAAGCGGAATCAATGGGAGGTATCTGGTCAATTGTGTGAGATTTAACAAAGCCAGATGCCAGGTCCTGCATTTTATGTCACGCCAACCCCATGCAAAATACTACAGGCTTGGATCAGAGTGGCTGGAAAGTTGTGTGGCAGAAAAAAACCTGGGTGTTCTGGTTGACAGCCATCTGAATGTGACCCAGCAATGTGCTCAGGTGGGCAAGAAGGCCAACAGCATCCTGTCCTGCATCTGGAGTAGTGTGGCCAGCAGGGAAGTGATCTTGCCCCTGTACTCAGCAGTGGTGAGGCCACACCTCAAATACTGTGTTCAGGTTTGGGCTCCTCACTCCAAGAAGGACATTGAGTTACTGGAGCGTGTCCAGAGAAGGCAGCAAAGCTGGTGAAGGGTCTAAAGAACTAGTCTTACGAAGGGCAGCTGAGGGAACTGAGTCTGTGTACTCTGGAGAAGAGGAGGCTGAGGGAAGACCTTATTGCTCTACAACTACATGAAAGGAGGTTGTAGTGAGGTGGGATTGGTCTCTCCTCTCAAGTAACTAGCAATAGAACAAGAGGAAATGGCCTGAAATTGTGTCAGGGGAGGTTTCTTTACTGAAAGAGTGTTTAGACATTGAAATAGGTTGCCTAGGGAGGTGCTGGAGTCACCATCCCTGGAGGTGTTCAAGAAATGTGTGGACATGGCACTTTGGTATGTGGTTTAACGGTCAAATGGCCATGGTGGTGTTAGGTTGATGGTTGCATTCAGTAGCAGTAGAGGTCTTTTCCAACCAAAACAATTGTATGATTCCATGCAAATATTTTAGTCAGGAGCATGGTAAAAGTTCTGTCATAATGGCATAGGGATGGTCTCACAGGAATGGCTAAAGCAGGCCTTAGGTTTTTAAAGGAAACTCAGACAGCCTTTCCTTCAGCTGCAGAATGTAAAGCAATCATTTGAAAAGACCACTAGGCAATCCTTTTAACATCAATAGGATAAATATGCTTGGGAATTTAATCCTGTTAGAGGAAAATGACAGGTGACAAGAGAAAAGATAAGGAAACTAATTTTAATAAAGAATTATTGATCTCTATTAAATAATGATAACGAGAACATATTTTGTGTAGCAGTGCTGGCATAAAAGATACTAGGCTTAGTACAGGAGGTGTGAAAATCACTGCAAAGATAAATTGTATCAATGAAGAATATTGCTATCCTTCTTAGCCACACTGTTGAGACTCCTTTGTAGAACAGCTAAGGTCACAATCACAGCAAATGGAAGTTGTGCCTGTTTCCAGCTTTCTAGTGTTTTCAGAGGAGTCAGCAGAACAGTGGCAATGGTGACACACATAAATACTAAATACACATACACATCTGTATTTGTGACACCTTTCTGAGTGTATTTTTAAGAGCTTTTAAATGGCAGTCTTGTTGGGCTTGGCACAAAATTGTACTCTTCTTTTTAAAGTAGTTAATTTTAATGTAAAAATAGCTGAGATTTAGTCTTAAACACCATTATTTATGCTTTATTATGACACCTTTGATAGGCCTCTGTATTAAATCACTAATTAAACAAGAAAAAAATAGTAATTTTTATTCATTTGGATTTTAGGTGCCAAATACAAAAGAAGAACCTAAATGATCGCTTTTGTCCTTCCATCTCAAATTCTTCTGTTGGATATTTCATTCCTCTTCATTGTAACTAATGTTCTGAGTTTCAGGATACATAATTACCTTGCTAATCTTTCCAGATAAAAGGGCAAGGTTTGATTATTATCTCTTAATCCCTGATTGTAATACATAATGTGGATCTCAGCTCTTTGTGTTTTCCATATCGTGGGACAACACTAAACAAGACAAGGTCACTACTGTTTACTTCAAATATGTTTGTGGTTTTTTGTTGTTGTTGTTAAAGTATCCTGTTCCTCTGGAGATCAGTATGATAGTTCATACAGGTCTAAGTGATATGTAAATGTCGAGGGGAGGTGTTAATTAAACATTTGAATATGGAGAAACTGTGCAGGAAGAGCACTGAGTATTGAGTATCAGGCCCTTGATTTGCTTTATTGCTTTTCCATTAAAAAGCACAAGGGTATTTGGGTGTAGTTTTATGGATGTTAAGACAGCCTCCATGTATTTATGGTCTATAGTTCTCATCTTCCAAATACACAGAGGTGAATAACAAGTCATTAGCCCATAGAAAACTGGGTGAGATTATTCACATAAGTAAAATGTTTCACAAATAAAGGTTTGTAGAACTAACCATGGAGTTAGCAAGGAAAACTGAATCCAAAGCCAATATTCAGGAAAGGAAAGGCTTTGGGGAGATCACATGACAAAACTAAAGAAAAAGAAGTGTTCTGGGAATGAAAGAGCTGCATCGTGAAAGGAAACTGATGGTGCTGTAACTCATATGGGTGCCACCTGTGTACTTCAGGAACACAGGGAGGGGTAAAAGGAAATGAGAATTAGGTTTTATGGAAAGTCACATGAAGTCATTTAAATGAGCTTGGTTTCCTGATTTCTATCATGCACATAAGGGGATTTGAGTGATGAAGGTGTTCAGAGGAGGAAGACTGGTAATGTAATCCTGGAGGAGAAGGCAGAGTGGGTCTAGAATGGAGGCTGTATCCACAGGTGTGGAAGACCAGTGTGCTGAAATGCAACAAGAAAAAACATGTACTAGTTGCAGTGTAGTTCGTATGGAAGGGACACAGTGTAGCTGATGGAAGCAACGTGAGTAAATCCTAAGGCACCTTCACAGGAATCAGTGAGTATTGACTGGCAAAAGTGGGTGAGAGAGAATGTGTCAGGACTAGAGAGACACTTTGAAGGTATTGCTAAAATCAAGAAAATACCTGCTGTGAGTAGAGTCCAACATACAGTCTTCACTGTTTAGTGAAAAAGCAAAGCAGGTCTGCTGTTAATCGTCACAAGGGTTGTCACTTGTGGAAATTACTGTTATGTGTTTTTAAATTCCAATTTTTCGACAGGGAGTGTAAAAATACAGTCATATAGTAAGCAGGATAAGACATTTTCCTAGTTTGGTTGAGAGTAGGAAATGGCTTTGTATTTTTGAGTATGACACAGCTGTCCTGCAGTGCTACCGTTTTGCCCTGTAGGTATTCTGTAAATAGAAATGATACTACTTTTTCTCAATAACAATCATAAGAAATCAGAGTAGCTCTGAAGAGTGTAATGAAGTTATTCAAAATTTCATTCTGAAGTAGATAAAGCACTTCATGTCTGTGACCAAGATAATAAATCCTGCATTTACACTAATCTACGTTTATGCTGTTTACCCAGGAACAAGGTATTGTGTGGCTCTGAGCTTGCACAGAACCTGCCTGTATTGTATTAAATATTTATAAATTACATATTAACATCAGCACTTAAATATTGTTATTTATGAGTACTTTTTATGGCCACTTTCATTAGAGAATGTGTGTGCATGTGTGCCACTCTCAGTGTGGCAAGAGTGGGTTCGCTCTGGTTTTTTATTGCTGAAGGGGCTCGTCTGGGCTCAAGCAGAAAGATGACAAGCACTGGCACATATCTGCTGGTGAACAGGGCAATAATGTAGTCTATTATTTAAACATGATCTTATTGGCAAGCACATTAGTTTTGTTTTATTAAAATTCCAGCACCTCACATTTTTATTAATCACTTCTCCACTCCTTATATTCACTTGTATTCTGATGCCTGTGCTCCAGTCCCCATAGCAACACTTGTTAATGCTAATGAAACTGCAACATCCTAAGCTTCCCGACAGAGCAGCCCTGTTAAATATGGCTATTAAGCACAGTTGTATTTCTGTTAGTTCCAGCTCCCAGCAGACACCTGCTCTGTGGAAACTCTGTCCTGAGATATTAGGATTTGGTAACTCAAAGCTTTTGTTAAAGCTGTCATTCGACTGGAATAAAATTTCTGTATTCGCAGACAGTGGATGCTACAAAATGTGTACGGTTTCTGTAAAACTGACAAGGTTTAGCTGTAGGATTAAGTACTCTTTTGAAGTGCTCATTTGCATTCAATGAAAAACCAGGCAGGGCTGAGACGGACTGATCTTGGGGGAAGCTGCAGGATGTGTTGCCTCCTACAGCACATGGACATTTTAACTAAATATTCATAGTGTGTTAACAAGCAGAAATAATAGCTAAATAATTCCTCATGAACTCAGATTCAATCCAGCTTAATAGAAGTACTTGAGCACTTTAGTATACAGGGGTAGGAAATGGTTATGTGCATTGATTCTTCTTTCACCAAGGAACATATTTATGTGTAGTATTGGTGACGATACCAACAGGGTATTTTATTTCCATTATTCTGAAATTTGCTTTTGAATACTATTTATTTGTCAAGTGATTAGTCATCCATCTTTTATACTCCAGAAAACAAAGGGAAAGTCCTGTAATCAGTATAAAGTCTCTTCCAAGAATATGACCACAAATTAGGGAATGCTGCTGTGCCAACAAAGAGATGCTGCATTGCCAAGGCAGCAAAACAAGGAAGCTGTCATGTGTGTATTTCAAGTGCGAGGCTGGTACTTCTCGATACTCTTTTTCATTGCAGCTCAAAAACCCTTGAATACTAGACAAAGCTTTCAAACTGCTCGTTTCCCTGAGAGTTTTAAATGCAGCTCTGTTTTGTGCAGAATTACTGTAGGAATCAAGTTTTTTTTCCTAATGTACCATATCTGGGAGTTTGGTCATTTTGATAACTAAATGGTTTTGCTATGCAGTCAGCATAAGACTAGGGGAGGATGCTCAGCCTTTCTGTTTTCCATTTGGCATCTGTTATACTCTTAGTGTGGAGTGCCAGGTTTGCTAGGTGTCTGTTGTTTCTCTATCGTTTATTCTCCCCTTTGTTCTTCACATGCCTAAAAACCTCAGTCTTTTACTCATCGCTAGGATTCCTTTATTTGCCTGTGTATCTTCGTGGTGTTCAATTTTTGGTTTAGGATCATTGCAAGTTCTTGTGCTAATCTTCTCATAATACTAGCCAGATGTATTAATGAGATAATAATCCAAAGTTGTTGGTAATTAATCGATCCATTCAACTACTGGATTTAATTATAAAGACACTTAACATTCCAGCAGATGTTCTTATTTTGTTTCATTATCCTTGTGTTACCAACAGCGGGCTTATAAATACATACTCCACATGTCTATATTTACATAATATACACATCAACCTAAAACCTTGTTGTTGTGCCACTAACTAAAAAAAATGGCATGAAGCCTGTGAATATGTATCTTAAGTCAATCTGCATGAATTCTTCTTTCATTATTTCCTTTCTCAGACTATGTGCATTCTTGAATTTTCAGGTATTCTTCAGCTGATAATAAAATCCTTTCTCTTTTAAAAATGTGTTAGATATTTTTCTTCCCTAGTTAAAAACACTTGTATTTGGACTTTTTTTGCCTCCTTTCCTTCTGGTCTCATGACTGTCATTCCTTTTTATCTGGTGACAAAGCTTCAAAAAGAAGGATATGAGTGCCCCTCCCTTCAGCATTCCCTTCAGACTTATTTAGAAGATTCTTCACTTAGCTTGCTGGTTGCCTGCTGAAGGAGTTCTGCCTCTCCCTGAGCTCTGGTGTTCCAGTCATGGCTGTGGCTTGCAGCCCAGGGCCAAGATATGTGAGTTAGGAGTTGTAGCAGTGAAGTTGTTTCATTCATCTGAGCACCAATACTTCCCCTTTCCAGATGGAAAATGTAATTTATGCAGCAATACTCAACGTGTCCACAGGTCTAGTCAGAGCACATAGTTCAGATATGCAGCCAGGAAGAATTGATCTCAATAGCTGTTACTGCTTTGAGTGTGTTTCAAATGCCTGTCACTGGAAACAGTAGGTTTTACAAACTGCAACTGGTGTTGGATGTCCTTGTTAAGAATCACAGTGCTAAAATCTTGGCATTTTCTTTTCCTTTGTGTGTAATGCTTTTGAAGGAACCTTGCACACTTTGTAAGGCATCCTTATGGTAAAATTGCATGAAACAGCTTAGTCTCTTAAGATGAGAAGAAAGGAGGAAGCTGAGATGACAAGAAGAAGGTTCTGTTTCATCTTACTGCTGCTTGCTGTGCACTTCTTAGTTTGCTCCTGTACTTGGTGGACTCTGCTGTGAGCATTTTCAATATTATTGAGCAGAAAGAAGTGAGTAATTCTATCTGGTTAAAGAGTTGAATCAACTCATCAAAGGATTTGCCAAACCCAGGAGCCAGTACAAGCAGAAGGGCAATAGCAGGTGGTGGGGAGTGGCAGGATGAGGTGGAGAGAGAATAACAAGACATCACTTCTTGGTGGCAGCAAGCTGTTACACTGGCTAAATTATCTCTGAGAATTTTGTCTTTTACAACTCACCTTAAAATGCCAAGTCTTTCCTGCCTTTCCTTTCTGGTATATCTACTGTATTGATCATAAAATGGCATGACATATTGCTTTGTAATAACTGCATGTGTGATTGTGCATGTAGGGTACATTGCCTGTACTGATGTCATCGGTGTTAGAACTGCGTGGGTGTAACGTTTACTTCATGTGCAAACTAACATTAGTTTTGTGTTAAGAATAATTACATTTGAAACTAAAAATGTTACAGTAGGAGAATTAATCCATTTTGAGCCTGTATTGTTACATTTAAAATAGAATAAGACATACAATTTCTATAAAAGACAGGATATTTTGTTATTATTATTACTGTTGTAGAAGTGTACAGAGTTTCTGTGCAGGGATCTCAGTTCCATTGCATTAGGTATCCTGTGGGTGCTTACAATAAAAAATAATGCTTACTCTAGCTTTGAAAGCAATTTGTGTAATCCATACCATTTTCCATGCCATCTCATTGTCAAGTGTCTTCAAAGTATTCATTTGATTTCCAACTGAAGAACTGGGGATACTTCTTAGTCTTTGCTTTCAAAGTCTAGTCATCTAGTCTCTTCTTTCTACTGATCTACATTTTTTTAGCACTGAATTAGCTCTGAAAGTCCAAATTTTGTCTGTCCTGTTAAAGGTTGAAGAAAATGGTGACAATTGTCTGTTCTGTGAATGAAGAGAGGGGCTTTCATAGTTCTGAGTTCCGTGTCCTTTCTGTGAAGTTTCTGAGACATCTGTTTGCATACCAGCCATGATGGGTTTACATTAGGTAGAGGAAAACCCAGTGGTTATGGGGTGATTTGGTAGAAACTTAATGGATGGATTTTATAGGGCTCTGTTTTCACTGGCAGCTAAGTACCATGCTATTCACCACAGAGACAAATAGGAGGAGGTTAGGTGATAAATTTTGCAGTTAATATACTTTTTTTCTTTTTCCCAAGTGGTAAGCAGGAAGGCCAGTTGAAGCAGTGCGGAAGAATTTCGTGTCCAGTGAACTGGACACACACACAAAAAAGTGTTATTCAATGTTAATAAGTGCAGAATAACACATATGGGGATGAACAACCCAAAAAAGTGCTATTTGATGTTAATAAGTGCAAAATAACACATATGGGAATGAACACTGAGAATATGTCCACTGTCTTGCACATCAACACCTGATTCACAGCTTCTCTGAGACTTAGAAGTCACTGAAGATAATTCAGTCATTAACTCAATGATCCTAAAAGCAAGCCAAATGCTAGAAATAAAAAAGAAGTGGAGACTGAGGTAAATCTGTGCTGAGTGTTTTTGAGATATCTCATCCTGGCACATGGAGAAGTGTACAGCAGAACTAGCCAGAACTTGAACAAAGACAACAAGGAATGAAGGACCATTAGGAGAACATGAAATGTTGCTGCAGGATTTTTCAGGTGATGTAAGACAAGTAAGTTCAAACAGTACAGAAACAAATCAATGGAGAGGAAAAGAAAAAAGTCATAAAACGCTTACTGAGGTATTTCTATAGCCACAGAATCACAGAATGGTGAAAGCTGGAAGGAATCTCTGGAGATCTAGTCCAACTTCCCTGCTAACACAGGTACCTCTAGATCAGGTTACACAGAAATGCATCCTGGAGGGTTTTGAAAGCCTCCAGAGAAGGAGACTCCAACTAGCTCTCTGGGCATCCCCTTCTGGTGTTTTGTCACCCTCAAAGTAAGGACATTTTTCATTCAGATCAAGTGAAACCTTCTGTGTCCTAGTTTGTGCTCATTGCCCCTTTGTCCTTGCACTGGACATCACTGAAAAGAGCCCAGCCCCATCCTGGTGATCTCTGCCCTTTAGATGTTTCTACGCATTTATAAGATCCCTTCCCAGTCTTCTCTTTTCCAGGGTAAAGAGCCTGTGACTTAAAGTCCTCACCCTCATATTTCTGAAAGACCATGCTATTTGTGTGACTACTGTTTGTTTTCTTTTTTTTTGTACACTTCTCTACTGTACAAAAACAATGGCTTCTTGCCATTGTCAGTCAGGGCACTTGCACTCGAAGGATATTTAATCTGAAGCTGTGAAGTCACCATTGTGTCAGCACATTTTAAGAGGAAAGCTCACTATTTTCCCCTCATTTTCAAGGGTCTCTGTGTGTGAGAGTCCTGGTGGAGCAAGAACTCGATCTAAGTGTTTTTATTTCCCTGTTAGCCTTTAGCTACGCTTTAATTAACAGCTCTTCTTCAGTACCTGTGGCCACTCTGCTCCAAATATAGAATCAAAATTAGCTACTTTTGCAGAGCTTTCCATAATATACTTAGCTGTATTTGTACTATTTTGATAGCTGTGTTATGTGTTAGTCCATTAAGTGCTATGCTAAAGGCTGTGCATCTTTGTTCAGCTCTGTGCATTCATTCTCTTGTTCAGTGTTTTTTGCATTAGATGAGTACAAAGATATATTCATGATTCTTTTTCCCCTCACCTCCTCTTTTAAGTGCCTTTCAGACAAATTGCATAAGCTTCTGCAGATGCCACATTGCTCCAATAGTTATAGTTAAGTTGCTCTCTTCACCTTAGTTTATCCTTTCAGCAGTCCACTACTACAATTAAAAATCAACAGCTATGTTCTTCCAGCTCAAACAATTGCTATTCCCAAGTACTCAAGTTACATAACTACCTGCTCCCTGCCTATGTTGGGTACCAATGCCTACCATACACACCTACCTTTTGGAATTCATTTATTTAAGACATACAGGACGTTATTTGGACATCTAAATGTTTAAATAGGTCATTGCAAATGACCTAAACTAGGAATGAATATAAAGCACTGTAAAGTAAAGCACTGCTTACTGGGTGCAGCTGAACTGGCTGACAGAGTTCTTAGTTCTGCCATCAGCAATTGCAAAGGAAATTAAGTTGCTCTACTTTTTTCAGTAAATGTGTTGTAATAATTCTTCAAACTACAAACTGACACTGACTGTAAGCAGCTTGGTGATCTGTGCAACAAAATTGGGACCCAACAAAATGGGTTTGGATTACCTAAAAGTACTCCAAGTGATGTAGATTTATTCACTGACTCAACGTCTATTTTTCATTTGTTTTAGATACAGAATCTATTTTGGAGCCTCTATCTCTACCAGAAGCTTGCAGTGTTGCTGCTGTAGCAAGTTCTCCCGGTGTGCCTTGTATTTTCTGTGAAGAATGCTATCTCTTAGCAGAACAAAACCAGCTCCTGAAACACATGATTATTGAACACAAGCTTGTCATAGCAGATGTGAAACTGGTTGCGGATTTCAGAAGGTAAAGATTATTTTGTTTAAAATGATAGTGTGTGTGTGTGTGTGTGTGTGTGTGTGCAGATATTATAGAAACCTTCAGAAAACTAGAGATTTTGCTTTTAAAATACTTGAAAAAAAACATAAGGATGTTGTGTGGTAATTTGTATTCCATTTTTATGGGCTTTTTATTGTGAAGTTACTTTTCTGTTACTCTCCCACTCCCCAGGCCCTAGATATTGCTGGGGCCTGGGAACTTATTGGAATGGGCTGCCCAAGGAGGTTGTGGAGTTGCTGTCCCTGAGGGTGTTCAAAAAAAGACTGGATGAGGCACTTCGTGCCATGGTCTAGTTGATTGGACAGGGCTGGGTGCTAGGTTGGACTGGATGATCTTGGAGGTCTCTTCCAACCTGCTTGATTCTATGATACAGCACAGCACACTCTGTGGTGGACATTCTTTGACATATTCTGTGGACTTCTCAGGTCCTATCACTAATGAACAAATTGCCTACAAACCAGAAAGCTGTTTATTTCATGAAGCACATACTAGATAAGCAACTGTCCTAAATTTGAGTTTTGTGTCTATAGGACAAGACTATTTCTACCGCTGTACAATATCGTATAGCTGTGTATTGTACACAGAGGATGCTCAGTACAGGTTCTCTCACATTCTGGGATGAAATTAAGTTGTCCTATTTTGAGGATGCCAGAATTTTCCCATAAAAATCACAGTTAATTCTTAACTATATTTTACAGTACTGTAATCTACATAAACCTGTGACTCCTACAGCTGTGTCATCGGTCATCTCAGCAGGATCATGTTTGGCTTTCCCTCTCCTAACTTCCTCCAGTAGCTGGCATGGCACCAGCTGACAAGGTGCTCAGTGACAATATATGGGCCAGGCAGTAGGCTTGATGGTACCTGCCAGTTTGTGCACAGTTCTGTTGCAGCGTGTAAATGTTATCTGGATGATTTATGGGCTAAAAAGAGCTTTCTGGTAGGTCTTCTGTGATTAGTTACTGAGTCAAAGCAAATAACTTGTGTCTATCAAGATGTTAAGAAGAAAACAAAATATTAAGATGAAATTTAGAAGAGAATTGACAGCCATAATAATCCTTTTCCAGATGTATGAGTTTTTCATTGCTTAAATCTGAAAATTGGTACTTATTTTTGTTTGGTTTTATGCTGAAAGTAGGCAGTGTTCTCTGGAGATAATGCTAGTTTCTTCAGATAAATAAAGGGATCAGAGCTGCTCAGTCATGGACCACCAGTTTAAGTGCACTTGGGGGATTATTCTTTGTTAATAGAAATGTATTTTAAAATCACATTTTACAGAAAATGCCCATTTACATTCTTTTTGCTGCTACTGCAATTGGAAGGTAGCCAATTCTTAAAGAAAGTGGCCTCGGGATGTGAAATGATGGAGTTGTTACTCTGAAGTGTGCCTCCTCTTATTTGCTCCACTGAATATCAGTAAAATAGTCTAATGCTATGCACAAAAAAGGAAGCATAATCTGAAGTGTGAAAAATAAAGGGAAACAACTATGAAAACACAGAGAGGGCATTATACTTAGCAGTGAGTTACAGTCAGGAATAGTAGTTCTTGACAGAAATACAAGAAATGCTGAATGCAGAGAAGAGCAATGCCAATGTTTTTTTTTTTTAAACTTGGGAGAATCAAGATAAATTGGCATTAAAGCAAGGGGAAGAGATAAAGGGAATAAGCTTCCACTGCATGATTGGATGTGATCACTCATGGACACTGATCACTCGTTCTGTCTCCCCGGGAATATGACATGACATTGGCTTATTTGATCATTGATTTTTTGGCTGAGTCTTATGATATGAAATCCCTTTCCAACAGACTTCATGTTTAGGTGAGTTCATCTGAAGAGCATTCGTTTATTTTGGTGCATGGGACAGAATAAATCTTGAAATCCTTGGGACAGAATAAATCTTGAAATCCTTCCATTTGCACATTTATGTTCCAAAAACTCAAGGATTACTTATTATGGAAGACATGCCATTCTGTGTAGCAGAAAAACTGTTTTATTGTGAATTATAAACAGTGGAGTAGATAAAGGGACAACAAGATGCTCGTCTCTCTCTTACTGGCATGTAATGAGCCACCAAATGTATGCATGCTGACTTCACTGTGCTCAGCTGTGTGCCGTTAGCAGAGTTTAATCCTCTCCACGTCAGAGTTAGCAGAAATATATATATGTGTATTCCTTGGCTATCCTGTGTTAAGTTAGATGGTAAATACAGGTAATGTGAACCACCATGGGATGTGCTAGCTGTGCCAACTAAATAGGTTGCACAAGTTACAGCTATTTAGAGGCATCCTCATAATAACAGTGTCTGATATTTTATGATTCTTTTCCTGCTACAACAACATGTCAATGGAAATCAATTGTTGAATAGTTAGCCTTTACATTACCAAGTCTTTCAAGATTTATATCATGCACAAGTCACATGTGTAAATATAAACACAACTTAAACATTTTCAGGTGGTTTTGTTTGGTTGTTTTTTCTTTTTTTGTTTTAAATAACATTCTGAATTACTAGCACAGAGCTTGCTTGTTTCCCTTTGTCATATAATTGAAAGTGATGACTTCTTAGAAAGTAGCTTCTAGTTCAGTGGAAACCTGTTCTCAGTTGCATTACATTGATGCTGTAATACAAACAATGATAGTACAAGAATATTTTTAAACAACTGTAGCTGATGGGTTAAACCTTCAAGATGTGTTTAGGGCTTTCCTTATTCTGTCTGCTCTCCTAGTCCCAGGTGTTTGGGGACTTCATTTTCCTGTCTTTCTAGTTGTCTGTCAAGCTACAGCTTTCACTGTATCTCCACAGGAGACCTGCCAAAACCTCACTTTTAACAAGTTGGCATTTTCACTGAGTTTCAGATTCCTGCCTGCGTCTTGCAAAACGTGGAGCACATATTGTGGGAATTTGAGAGTACTCCATAGCATATCTTTTGAGTAAAAATGCATCTGAGTGACACTTTGGTTTGAAGATGTGAATAGGTCACCGTGTTTATGTAAAACTTAATAATGCAAATCTGTCTTACTGAGCTCTTCACTTTGACTGGGTAGTTAAACACAATTTTAATGAAGTTGAATGAATTTAATGAACTAGACAGCTGAATTAAAGGAAGCAAAAACAGAGACAGGATTTTTTTTAAAGCACAACAATCTTATGAATTTAGAGGATTTTAAATGAGAGCAAATCAACTGCTTACTAAACTTTTTTTTTTAATGTTTCCTTTTTCACTAATCATCTCCCTTCATTTTTAAGATACATCTTGTACTGGAAGAAGAGGTTTGCAGAACAGCCCATCACAGACTTTTGCAGTGTGATAAGAACAAATTCACAAGCCCCATTAGGTAAGTGTGCTGCTTGCTTACTCTCTGTTGGCCTAACCATGTGATAATTTTCGGCATACAGTGCTGCTTTGATCAGCCAAGTGTGAAGTAATCTGACACTAGGTCAGAAAACCACAGAAGTAAAGTTTTAACTCTTAACCACATAATTTAAACTTACCTTTTCCAAGGATTGCAACACGTGCTTCTTCACTGTGCGGCGCGAGGGTGAGCACATTACATGCTTAACTGCACTGCCAAATTGAGGCCAGCTGCAAACCAAGGCCTAGAAGTGTCTCTGTCGAGACTGGGGAAACTCTGATACCCACTGCATAAAATATTAGTCTTCCCAGAAATTTGAAGAAGCATTCCCACTGAGCTGCCCTTTCCAACCTCACCCTGTCCACCACCCACACTGATACTGCTAACTCTTCCTGGATATCAGGGCCACAATCACCCTTCCTTTCCCCTGCCACAATGCTTGATGCCCCAAGCATATTAGAGGACAGTATCTTCATGATAGGAGTACAAAGACTGCCATTTCCTGGGCTCCAACAGAGCCCAAGGACAGGTCTGCTGCATTGGCAGAGGGACATTCCATCATAAAGCCAGTGATGAGTGTGCAAAGGCAGTGTCTTCTCCAAGGTAGCTGTTGCATTTGTCCTCCCCTTATCTAACAGAAAAATATCATTTACTTAAATGCAGATAAGAAAACATTAGGGCTTTCCTGTGTCTTTAATTCTCAGTGGAGAACTCAAAGGAGAGGAGTAAATGCATGCGGCCAATGTCAGAGATAGGTGGAAAGTGATAACTGAGTACAAAATGGATGAAAATAAATTGTTTCAATTATTCAAACTAGTTCTTTTTTGTAATAATCTGAGGAAATATGGAAATCATCCCAAACTTCATAGTAGTCTTTCTCTTACGTATGTATGTTTTTGCTTCTGAATTTTACCACTGGGTTTGAAAATTGCAGATCAAGGGCTTGAATGTCAGAGATTGCCAGAATTATAAACCATTAGTAGCCATTCAAAAGGACAATAAGAATACTTTGTTCTCTATTTCTTAACAAATTCATTCATTTTAAAGGCTAGCTCCTTCAAATTTGATAGCTTAGTGATCACAGAGTTTTGTCTTACTTCACTCAGGCTTCTGTATGAGAAGATAGGAATGACTGAAATCTAGCAAGTTTAAACTGTAAAAGACTTAATGGTCACTTGACCAACCACATAACCCTTGCTGAGTAATGTTCAAATGTAAAGTATTTTTGTATTTTTGTATTTTCTTACGTGCTGAGTAATTTTAAGATTATTTGAATAAGATTTGTTCTATTATTAAATTGGATGTGAACTCAAGTAGAAAAAAATAGTAAACATAACATGTGGATAAAACATGTAAGTAGAAATGCAAATTAGGTAAGTCTCAAAGTGTGTTACTAAATGCTTGTGGTGCATATCAACAGATGGAATGAGATCTGATGGTAAAAGGTGGTGAGATTGGTCAGGGTAAGAGTATGCCAAATGATGTCGACTACTGAAAACTGACAGTTATTTAGGGAGATAACTGGAAACCCTATATGCAAGATAAAATTAAGGGTGATTTGATGTTTCTTTCATGCTGACTTTATACTGAAACCACTGCCAATAATTAGAATTGCTTTATGTCTCTAGAAGAACCATGATAAAATTAATAAAGCCTGTAGTGGGGAAACCTATGCCAGAGTTTTAGTTGTGTACTGCAATATAAATTATATAAAGCTCTTACAAACATGTATATACAAATATTTAAGCATATTTGATTAAATTATGAAGCTGAAATATCTTACTTCTCTAGATTAAAAAAAAATCTCACATTTTTAACACATTCTAAAGGATTAGCAAATGATGTGCTAAAAATACTAAAAGCAGCTGCAATTTCCCATCCCTTACCCTCACTTTCTAATCTTAACAGAAGAGCAGGACAATTATTTTCTTCTATGTGATGTTTTACCAGAAGACAGATTACTTAGAGAACAGCTTCAACAAAAGAAACTGGTAAGAAATTACTGTTCTTCCATTTTTTGAGATAAGCAGTTCCATAGTGGAACTTATTTTGCATTTTTAAAATGATAGTATTTTTTACTAGACTGCAAAATTCTAGGGCTTTTTACATGATTTTGTTTGGGTGTTTTTAAGCTTATTTCCCTAGATGCTGCAGAGGCATACATAAACTCCTTATTTTTAGATTTTCCTTTGGAATAAATTTACAGGTTGAATGTCAGTGTTCACATAGGTGGAAAATATGCCCAGAGCTGAAAGGAGGACTGTGTGCTGAGCTTTTTTTCTTCTTGAAAGAATCTACAATACACTGATAAGCTGTCTTTTGTGTAATAGTGTACATGTAAGGAAATCAGCAGTATAAAACTCAGTGTGTGATTCTGGGGAAAGGGAAGGTGTTACTTATTTAGAAAATCTTGAAGCAAGTTGGTTTTGTGCATTCACCCTCTCTTACCCAGATGTCATTAAGTCACACTTGCATGCTCATAAGCACCATGGTGCATGAGTGGTGGAAGGCTCTGTGGTATTGTTTCCATGAGATGCAAAGGAGAAGAAATGCCAGTTGTTGACTTTGCATGAGCTGTTCTGCTTCTTGCTTGATGATAGCAACAAAGTACTTTGGACAGACCTCTCATATGTGCAGTGCTTCACGTGAAGCTCTTGCTGACTTCAGCCTTCCATAATGTCTTAGTCCTGGTTGCTGACCACTGGGTTTTTTGGTGGTGTTTTCTTGTATGAAATCTGTAGTCTGGTTTTGCTATTGGGCTAACCTAAAAATGAATATTACATAATACATCACAGCTTTGTGGCCAGTCTGTATTAGGATACAGGGTCTTCTACTGGCAACTCATCAGCACTGTGAGGTGTTAGAGTGGTCATTGTGCTTCAGTTTCCTGTTAGCAGCTGTGTCATAGGAATTATTAAGAAGTCTTTTAACTCCTTGTTACACTGTTTCTTCTGTTATGTTTCTATTACAAGTCTGTATATACACAGCATGCAACTAAAGACATCTTAAATCATAAGCATTCATAAGCAAAATGCGTTTGGTTCAACTACTCTTTGACTGCTATTTCAGTTTCATGACTGAAGTAATGTACTGCTGCTCACAGCACTTGACTAGCAAATCCTTAGAACCCATGGAGTATGTACAAGTCTTCTTCATGAACCTCCAATCCTGAGCCCACAAAACCTTAAATATCCACAGCTTTTTGCAGCAGTAAGTTGCACAGCTTAACTGCAGGCTTGTAAAGAACCATCTGTTTGGTCCTTTTGAATCTCTCGTCTGGCTGGGTTTTTTATTAGAAGAGGTAGTGAACAGTTTTCCCTCAATCTTATTCAAACTGATTTGTCTCCTGATTTATCTACCTTACATTATGTCTTTTGTTAGTCATGTACTGAAATGCACCCTTGTGGCAAACCAGCATCTTGGATTGTTTTAGGAGGAGTGTTAGTAGCAGGTGAAAGGAAGCGATTCTTTCCCTCTGCTCAGCACTAGTGAGATACATGTGGAGTTTTGGGTCCAGAACTGTGTTTCTTAGTACCAGCTACAGACATATTTGAGCAAGTCCAGCTTGGAGATGATTTAAGGGATTGTAATATCCTTCATACAAGGAGAAGCTGAGTGAGCTTGATCTTTTAAGCCTGGAAGACAAGGCTCAGGAGGGATAGTATCAGTGTGTATAAATACTTCAAGGGAATGAAGAGAAGACTCATTTATTTCTCGGTAGAGCCCACAAACAGAATGAGTGGTAGTGGGCATGAATTAAAAATCAGAAAATTCCATAAAAAACAGAAAAATGTGAGGGTGGCCAAACAGTAGAAGTTGCCCAGAGAGGTTGTGAAGTCTTCATCTGTCAAGATACTCAAAACGCAACTAGACACAGACCTGGGTTGCCCTGCTTGGACACAGAGGTTGGACTACCTTCTCTCAAAAGGTCTTTAGAAACTGCAAGGATTCAGTGATTTGAGGCTGAAGATGCTGTCTATTTGGTGATTCTTCACTGTCCATCATTGCACTTCTTTGTACCTTTCCAGTTTTCTATAATCCCTTTGAGGTCATGAATGACATGCAGTGTCATAATGATGTTCCTCTCCCAACGTTGTTTGTGGCTTTAAGGAGAGAGGGTTGTGATTGAGCATGCAGCTAATATTTTTGTATCTATTGTAATGTAACTCCTGACTGTTACACATTGGACTGTAGTTCTGTTGGGTGGTTTTTTAAGGGCATATGTTTCTGTTTTTGTGGTGTTCTGTGCTATTCAATCCTATTACAACAAGGGCTTCTCTCCACTGCCAGTGTCAAGAGAGTGTAGTCTTTTGGCAGGTAAGCCATCTCATCTCTGCAAATAGATGCTTCCTCAAATTCAGAAAAGAGTGCAGGATTTAACCCAAAGCAGGTGCTGATTTTATTTACAGAGTAATTAAATTAGAAAAGAAAGAGGTACTTACTATGGTGCAAAATAGACTCTGGTTTAAGTATCAGAATTGTATCTTCAGTTATTACAGGATTTTATGAAATCAAGCTGCAGCTGTAGTTTGGGGCTGATGGAGTTTAGTTGCAGCAATACAGTCTGTTTATTTTTTTTATTTCCTCTTGCTGCAATCTGAGTGTTGACTTGCAAGTTAAATAGCTATTGTGCTTTGCAAAGTCTTTTACCTCCAGGCAAGCCCAGTAATTAAGACCAAGCTGGCAAATGGACTCGTTAGAGTTGCACAGAATAAAGACCAGAACTATACAATTTTTGGTGATTTTTCTGCAGCCTTTGAATCCTCACTGCTGCCTCCAACACCAAGGACAAATGTTGTCTTTAAAATGTGCTAGATGAAGCATTTAATTTTGCAGTATTGAAACTCAAGTAAGGAGTATTTGAGGCTGTATTGCAGCAGGGGAGCCAGCCAAGGTGGATGTCGTGCAGAGACATTATGGTGACTATGATGTATTGAGAGAGGCTAAGGAATGAGCCTGAACTAGGTTAGAGAACACAGCTTGCTGAAACAGCTGACAAGGCTATGAAATACAAAATAGATACAGACTTTTGGAAAAGCACTGTCTTGACAAAGAATTTGCAGTTGTGAAACATTACCAGCCAAAAAAGTCGTGGCAGCAAAACTTGAGAAGTAGTAGGAGGGTCAGTGTCAGTATCAACCACTTGGGCTTATCTTTAAGATTTTTCTAAGAAAAGACAAAAACCTCAAAATTTTTGTTTGAGAATACACACTTCCTACCACAACCTTGATCTTGTCCTGCTGTCGTATCTATTCTCCTGTCATATAAATGGTAGTTTTAGGTGGAGAGGTTCCCTATCCTCCCAGTAAATTGACCCTGAAGAGCAGTCTTCACCAAAAATGGAAGGGGGATTGCTGTGCCAGCTTCCTAGACACCTGACCTCGGTGCCAGGCAAGGTCAAGCAACAGGTCATCTTGAGTGCAATCACACAGCACCTACAGGATGGCCAGGGGATCATTTTCATATATATTTTCAGCTGAGTATAAGGTGCAGACATTGGTTGACATCTTCTGATGAGGAATATATAGCTATGGAATAGTGACAAAATAGGGAATGTTTAAGAATATTGTCATAGGGCTGGAGACACGACAGAGAAGAGAAGAGAAGAGAAGAGAAGAGAAGAGAAGAGAAGAGAAGAGAAGAGAAGAGAAGAGAAGAGAAGAGAAGAGAAGAGAAGAGAAGAGAAGAGAAGAGAAGAGAAGAGAAGAGAAGAGAAGAGAAGAGAAGAGAAGAGAAGAGAAGAGAAGAGAAGAGAAGAGAAGGAGCATCTTAGGACATCAGCTTGCCAGCTAAGTGAGGAAGATTTAACCTAGGTTTGAAATGACAGTGAAAAGAAAAAAGCCAAAGAGAAATAAGAGTTATGACAGACTGGAAAAACAGGTATTTGGGAAGAGAACAGTGGTAGTGAGGGGAAAAAGATGTAGGAAAGAGAACAAGCTGTAATATCTGCTGAATCACAGATCTTAAGCAGATTAAATGAGTACAAAGACCTAATTAAAACTTAACTAGCATTATAATGAAATGGCTGAAGTCTCAGGACTATTACATGGGTGTTAAATATTTACTGTTAAACTCCTGAGTTGCATTCTCCTGACTTTTACTTTTGTTTTGTATATCAAGTTGCCTCTTAGAACAGGGATATTTTCTTTTCCTCCTGCGCATATTATGCTTAACCTCAACCTAGTCTGCTGAGTTCAAGGCGAAGTCAATAAAAAAAAGGGAATGACATGATGAAAATCAAGTAATTGTGAAAAGATGTATGAAAAGAAAAAGAGGCTTGAAATTACAGCAGACATGTGCCACAGGCTGGCAAGCTGAAGCAGGAGAAAGGTGAAGTTTGTTTGAACTAAAACAACCAAACCAAGATGGAGACAGGCTAACACAGTAAAACAAAAACAGTGAAACCCAACTTCCCCCTGCCCCCAAATACATTAGAAAAAATGGCAAAGAAAAGCAGAGATCTGTTCCTCAATGTAGGAGGTGACCAAACACAGAGAAGAGAGTAACACTTCCAATATGCAGGGCTTCAATCTTTGCAGGAAAGGTTAATTATGTCAGAACTGTTAGTGAAATGCATTCAAAACAAAGAAAGAACTGAGACCAAAAAAGGGCAAAAAGGGGTTAAAAGTTGATGTATTCAAACCCAAGACTCATTCTGGAATTAGTTAAGTGGATTTCTGACCATTAGTTTGACAAGTCTTCAAACACTTCAAGGTGCTTGAGAATAGCAATTAAATACCAAACACAGGCAAAGAATTGTAGAACCAAGCAGGTTGGAAGAGACCTCCAAGATCATCCAGTCCAACCTAGGACTCAGCCCTGTCCAATCAACCAGACCATGGCACTAAGTCTTTTCTTGAACACCTCCAAGGACTGTGACTCCACCACCTCCCTAGGCAGCCCATTTCAAGAAGGAATATAGGTCCAAGAAGGACCGACAGAATTTCAAATCTTGACACTAATATGCTGACATTACTAAATCCTCTGCAAGCACCTCTAATGCTGCTAATTAAAGCAGACTAGCACCTCAATTCCTCCTTCAACTTTCTTGAACCTTGTCTCAGTTTATGACAAATGGGATCATACAAACCTGCCAGTCCGGTGAGCCAGGACTGTTGATAAATGATGGAGAGCAGCTTGGCCAGCTCATCTGCCAGCTCTCTCAGCACCCTAGGATGGTGCTGGTCCCATCTGATCCCATGGACTTGTGATAATCCAAGTGGCTCAGCAGGTCACTTACTACTTTGTCTGGTATTACAGGGGGACTATACCAGTCCCTGCCAGCTTAGGAGGCCATTTGCCCTGGAGTCAACCTGTAGACAACCTATCTAGCCAGTGGGGCTTTGTTTGTGACATTTCTGAACTATGTATGAATTTCCACATTCACTGGATGAAAGGAACAAGTAAACAAAGTAGTCAGCAAACATATGTATATCAGATGGTGTGACAGCTTGACTTCAGAAGTGTTGAGTGTTCTCCAGACTGGACATCCCATCCTGACAATTTTGTTGTATTTCCATGCACATTACAGCTAAACTGTTTCCTGAAGGGCATCTCCAGCAAGCATCTCTGATGATATTAAAGAAAAGGCACTCTTCTTGAAATAACATTGAAGAGGACATGGCAATGATTACAGAATTGGAAGGTGGTTTTTTTCTGTACAAAAGAAACAAGAGAGTATTTTTTTCAAATGGGAGGACTGAATGCAGTGATCAGTAAGGAGAAGCTGGATAGAGAAGTTAGGAGACATGCTATCAATATACAGCTAAGGTTGCAGATCTTTGGGCAGGTATGAAGTTTCTGATACCATGTGTGATGGTTTGGGTGTTACCCGCCCCCACACACTCTAGAAATCACCCAGACTAGTCTCAGTCAGCTCTGGGAGTATAAATGAAGCTATTTACAGCTAGCACAATATACAAGCAGATATTTACAGTATAGACAGTTATAGACAGAAATATACAAATGAAAAGAAAACACTACTCCCCTCCCAGAAACCTGAGTCCCCAGGAGGGGCTCTCAACCACCCCTGCACCTTCCCCCTGCCCCTCTAAACCTTACCCCAGTCCTAAAGAAGAATAGAGGTTTAGCCAAGAGGTTATAAAGCACAGGTGGGTTAGTCCAAATGGAAGGTGAGGTTAAGGAGATGCAGCTCAGGCAGAGCCCAGCTGGAGAGTGAGACAAAAATGGTGAGAGTGTTATCTAATGTTTTTGTTTTCTTCTTCAGCAAGACGGTGAGGGAAGTAGACATCACCACTGTTTTCCTTTCACAGCCTATGATCTAGTTCTTCTCACCAAAACTTTCTAGCTTGCTTCAAAGTAGCACACCATGTAAATATTTCTCCTATTAGCTACACACACAATCTAAGAGTAGTTTATCCTAATGCTGTATGTAATTGTCAAATAGTATGCTTGGCAAGTTTTTAGAAACTGTATAGGAACTCAAGTGTCACCAGTCCTGGTCTGGTTTGCTTTACTGCCAGCTTCATGTTGTGGTCTGTCACCATGATATTGTTTTGTTTTTTTTTTATAAATCAGAATCTGTTTCACTTTCTTGCTTTGCCTATAGCAATAGTTTCTGTGAGATGAGTGCTCAGCAGGGAAGTGTAACTCATTTAAATTGGAAGAAACTACAACTAAAGATACATACTGTGTGTTTGAGAGATCACCTACAAGGCTTGATAAAATACATATTCTTCTTGTAAAGTCCCTATTATTTAGATCCTAATTCACACCCACATTGCTGTCTGTAGTAATACCTTATTTCTCATGCAGACCATTTGATTTCAGTAGTATTGATGAGTTTATTTTCACAACAGAAGCAATGTGGACTGTGATCACACACTCCATAACAGTGTGATTGAGCATTCAGATGTTTTGAGCCCTGCACATGTAGCATTTATGAAGTTTCCTCTTCAAAAGAACATCTTTGAGCAAATTACCTCCCCAGAGGACATAGCACCATTTATAAAAAACATTCATTCCAACTTCTTTTAAGGGATTGTTTGTAGAGAATGCTATTTTTCTAGTCTCTTGACCAGAAAGAATTACAGTGAAGGACCAGAACTGGCAAGGCAGGTGTCAACAAAACCTCCGAGCTGCAATATACTCTTGCCTTAATCATGCCTAATAGTGAAATACAAGTTGAGACTATTTGCATCCTTAAGTCTTTGGATGAGAAACTTTGGGCCTTGTCAGAGCTTATGGCAGTATTTTTTTTTTCTTTTTGTTTTTTAATCCTGAACGTCCTGCAAAAAAAGACACATACTGCAGTTAGCTCATTTTTGCAGACAACTGCAAAATCCTCCAATGCATAAGTGGATTCCTGGACTGAGGAATGATAAATTCAGGTCTTACTGCAGTCAGAGTCATTGCATGACCTTGTCCCAAACTGCACTGCAATCTGCCTCTATCTTAGAGGTAAGGTGGTACTTTTCACCTTTATTTCTTATGTATCAGAAGTGCAGTACTTAAAAAAAGACAGGGTATGGAGGGAGAAGTAGGTTTTGGGTTGTTTTTTTTTTTGATGGGTCAACTGATGTAGCTGGGGGGAAAAAAAAAAGCACCAAAATTTTTACCACATTTTTTTTTTCTTCAGGTTGGAATTAAAAGCAGCAGAGCTTGTGCTGAGTACTTCTGCAGTGCTCAATACTTGTGTAGGGCTTGTGCTGATTCTGAATCACTGTTCTCTCTTAGTGATCCAAGCCATGTGTTTAAATAGCTGTGTGAATTATTGTTAGTAAAGGAATATATAATTAGAAAAAAAAACAGTGGTGGGACAGCAATAAAGACAATTTAGCACCTGGGATACACTGTTAAAGAGAAGGTTAGTAGAAATTGCCACACCAACAAGTCTAATGTGCCGTAACACCTGCTGTCCTGGAGTCCGTATTTTCTGGCATTCAGTGGAGTTGTTTTCAGTGTTACCTTTTGAAGGTATTTTGTGTCTCGAGTGTCTCTTAACTACAGCCCAGAGATGAAGTAATTACTAGGGGAAAGTGCCTACTAGCTGCAAGCATGCATTTTTCATCTTTTACTGATTGCCAGTGTGAATTCTTCCTGATGCATGGTGCTGAAGTACTTGAGGGGGGGGAGAGAAAAAAAAAAGGGTTATTTCTTCCAAAATATTGCTTCCTAGAAGAGGAAAAGACACAAGTTTGTTTTTCATGTACATTTTAAATTACTGCCTCCTACAAGAAAGTCTGAGCTCCTCACAGCCTTAAACTGAGCATCATAATTGTGCAGGGGGCATTTTTCTAGACTCCAGATTACAAACTGCCATGCAAGCAATCAAACTTCTTTTTCACTAGCAGCTTAGTGTGGTGGTATGTTTAAAGATGAACATCCTGGTGCAAACGCTGGTGCATCCCTACCATTTTTATTTTGTTTGTTTTATAAGTTAGAACACAGAATACACAGTAATTTTGTAATTTGATTGGATTTTTTTTTAGTGGCAGATCACCTCTATAGTTGAAAATGTATGACTAACAGCTGTAAAAGAGAGGGGTTTTGTGGACAGAAAAAGACAACTGAATTAAAACTGTATTTTATTTGGCTGGATACCTTAAGTATTCCTGCAAAGCAGCTACAGTTTTGTTTCCTCTGAATATGCTGGGTAATATCTACCTTCCACTTGCCATCTTCGAAGCTGATCAACCACTTATGTACTGTAGAATTTTCCTAAAGCTATTCTATGGGAAGCTACTCACTGCCACAGACACCTTCTGCTTATTTGAGCTAGGTTCTCTCTAAAAATGTACTTCCATGAATTTGTCATCTGGCAATACTTATTTTTGACCATACCTGGTTGATCTTCTTGGGGCTTGTGAGGATGAAGAGTTTAGACTAAAAGCCTCTTGTAATTTCAGTTCTGCTTTCTATCAGTGGGGATTTGTGTTCTGTCAATGATTGTTTCACAACTCATTTGACAGTAGTCGGTGAAGTAATGGATTTCAGAGGGAGGGGTTAGAAAATCATCGAATATGGCTGAAAGAGTGGAGGACAAAATAGCTGTCCCAATATCTCAAAAAAGATTAGGAGAGAAGGGGTCAGAATTATTTAACAAGCTGTAATGAAATTGTAGAATATTCCCCTGACAGCAAGATATGGCATTTGGTTCATTTACTTTTGTAGTGTTTTGGATTACCTTTTCTGCCTGTGCTCAATTCTTTTATTCATTATGGAAAAAGAAAACTAATTTTGATATATTTTGTTATCTGCTTACTTTTTGCTCAAGTGACTGCCTCTCTCATTCTCTGACACTTTGATATGACACAGTATCATTAACAGGTTTGGGAAAATATTCATGGCTGAAATGTTCTTGGGGTTTTTTTATCATAGTATCAACCATGAATTAATGTCAGCCACCTCAACAGTTCCAACAGGTTGGAAACTGTTGGAGGTACAAAAGTAAATTACTCAATTTCTTCCTCATAACATCACAGTATCACAGTATCATCAGGGTTGGAAGAGACCTCACAGATCATCAAGTCCAACCCTTTACCACAGAGCTCAAGGCTAGACCATGGCACCAAGTGCCACGTCCAACCTTGCCTTGAACTGCAAGGCAAGTCAGTTTAAGCTTGACTTCCATCACCAGATGAAAGTCCTCACTCAGAAAAAGTTCCAAAGTTTTTTGCAAGTTGTTACAATTTTATTTTATGCAAACTATTGCAACTGCTATTTTCCCTTTGTAGTCTCAGCAGTGGAGCAGAGGCAGAATGAACAGTGTTCGGGAGTGCCTGCAGAGAAGAATTGCAGACCTCTTGCTTTCAGTGTACTTGACTTGAAGAAGTGCTTTTAATTCCTCCCCTGTGCAAGTAGCAGATTTGCTCACTGGCAGGTTCTCTGTAGCAGCAAACGATGCCAACATTTGATAAAATGAGGATCTACCTTTAAACTGAGTTGAGGAAATTGATAAAAGCCATGATACTGGGTTAGCCACAGCTTCTCAGATGCTGAGCATGCTGATGTAGGGGCAAATAGGAAGGGTGAGAGAGTAGCGCCACAGGATCACTGTCTGCCTGGAGTATGCAGTATGCTTCTTCTTCCCCTTCAGGCATAACTGGGAGTAGCAGCACACCAGGACTCCAGCAAGCAATCTGTATGAAATGAGAATCTGGAGTTAGGCAGCCAAATATTGCAGAATATTTTTTACTCTCCTAGTACAGCACAGTTAGGAAGCCACTTTGGAATAAAGTTAATGGGAGGGTGGAGTGCTTAAACTCATGCTATCTTAATGTTTGGATTGTATCTGATACCTTTTGATTTTCTTTTAGATTGGTTCTAATGCGTTTTTCAAAGTATATGAACTACAGTCAAATGTCTTCAAATTCAGAGTTAGCTAAACCGTGTCAGATGTGCTGCTGAGTGAAGTGACAGTCAGAGAAAGGCCCAGTTCTTACTGACATGCTGTGGAACGTTCACTGCCCAAGCAAAGCAGACAGATATCCTTACTTAAGTGCATCTCTGCTGAAGGGCTTTCACAAGATGTGTTATGCTCTATTTATCTCTTTCAGGAGCCAACCCTGAAGAGTAGGAATTTATATCTCTATTAGTTGATGTTTTGCATAATGCAGAAGGACATGAGTGGATATGGCCTGGAATTTGAGCAGGTACTGCTAAGCACAACTCCAGCAGAAAATGTACACCTTGTAGTACCAAAGCAGACAAAAAGCCCCAGGTTCTTCATTTTCAGAGTACACACCCTTAGCTGGTGTGCAACAGCTACAACTCCCAAATTATGTGGTTGGATAGGGGTACTAGAACAGGCTATGGCAAGATGCGTTTATGCCCCACAGCAGCTGCTGGATCTAGGCCAAATGTACTCAGGTGTCGTATGCTCCTGCACTCTCCAGCAGGCATCATTTTCATCCCATTGCCTCTCACTGGGTACAGCATGCACTTCTTGCTGGAAAGAAACCAGCAGCACGCTTATTTGCTCAGTATCAGCCTGTGGGCAGCAGGATCTCATGTGGTACATACATGCTGCAAGATATATTTGAGCCTGTAATGGTGAGCCTTCCTCTCCTTTTATTTGGGATTTTTTTCTTTCATTTTTTTTCTGTTTCTTGTCTACTTTTTGTGGAATTTGGACCTTTGTCCATACAAAAGAGTTACTAAAGAAGTAAATGAGAAACACAAAGCTCCACTGTTGCAGGCTTTAAGGAGATAAAGAGATTGAGAAAATCCCCTAAGAAATTCAGAAAGGATCTCTGAATGTCAGGAAGCAGGCAGTAACACCTCTACATTGACAGGGAAAAAAATCCTTTACCAGTTAGCAGTACTTAAAACAGAAGTGCAAGGTAGTGTAATGCTGAGATGAAAAAATTTTAATCCAAACACAGATTCTCCTGTGTCCCAGATGATTATGGCCTTTCCATCTGAAGTGTGTACTAACTCCACAGTATAACTAAACAGCTGCTGTTACAGCAGCAGAGAAAATCACCTGCTGCCCAATTTTGTTATTCTTAGGAAAATTGTGCTGAAGTGTTTGAAAGTGTCTAGCCTGGCCTGATGGTCTGCTTTGAACAAGACCAGTGGTAAAGGCAGTTAGCTTCTCTTTTTCTCTGACTTTTTTGCATGCCATAGCTCCTTGCAGAAGAGTCCCTCATTATGAGTCCCTTACTTTGAAAAAGTCTTCTAGATTGCTTGCAGTTAGCCATGTAAAATTGAGTTTCTCATTCCACTGGGTAAATCTGAACTATGAGCTGAAACAATAAACTGATGTTGAGCACAGAATCATTTAAAGAGCTGCATACAATCTCACTGCAGATTGTATTTCTTTCCATGCACCTTGTATATTATTAGAATTTTACTGGAACTTCACTGGAACACATAATACCTTTTGAAAACACTCACACCAAAAAATACTAACATCTGGTTTGTATTAGCAGCACATTTCAATGCTATATGTTCATTGTTACCAGTAAGGGTGAAGAGGTGTAATAAGTTTATGTGGTGGAATGATTATTTCTTATCTAAATAACTCCATCTGCTTCTCTTTGTAGAGAGACATTCTTGAACAGCAACAACGAGAGAGATATGACACAAGTTTTCGTAGCATGTGTATGTTCTGTGATCAAGAATTCACAGGAAACAGGTTTGTTTATTGACTTGTTTGCTTTTGGTTTGTTTTTTCATATCTGCTCTGCCTTTGTCTATGGTTTTAATGTCATTGAACCAGTTAGTGCCTGATGGTAGGACTCAGACAATAGAATTAATTTTAAGGTACAGTTCAAGTATTTCTTTCAAATACAGTGCCATTTTAAATAGACTTTGTTCTCAATCCCTTATTTTTTCAAGTACCTTTTTTTATACTGCACAGGAAGCTGGAATTAGGAACTGAAACGGTGTAAAGAGTGAATTTTTGAACAGTTGTGTTAGTAGGAAGGAATGCTGTTTATGCTAATAAGGCTGTCCAGTTAGACATTTTCATATCTCAGCCTTACTGAACCACTGTGAATTTGAAGTTCAACTGAAGAGAGGAAAATTAGAGTGCGTTGTAGCATCTGTCAAGTGCAAGCAGCAATTGCAATCAAGTGCTTGTTCTGAAAAAAAACTTTCTTTATACATAGTAATCAGTTTCAGCTGAAGAGACTGAGTCTTGTCTCTTAATACTTGCATAGGTAGTTCTGACACTCTAAGAAGGATGAAGAACCCAGATTCATGTCAATAGACATCATTCCAGTGTTGTGTGAGTGTCCTATTCTCTGTACTGCCTGGTATAGTGAAAGTTGCATCATTTCACTTGCCAAGAACATCATCCTCTACTTACTTTTGGATCTAACAGGTAGAGCACAACGTTTGAAAATCATGCCAGAATTGTGGTAAAAGCAAGGCTTAGCAGTGTCAATTCTTGGATATTTAGACCCCAAAAGCAGAAGTTAAGGTCTGTAAAGATACTGGGCAGCCAAAGAATGAACCAGTATGTATATCTATCAGAAAATATCTTATGGGAACATCCATTGTTTGTTCATCCATACTTGGGAGTGCTGTTGTGTTGCTAATGCTGCAGGAAGCAATATCGATGTAAAGCATATCACATCCAACACCTTCTCTGCTAACAAGCATAAAGAAAACTGACAAATAGCTTCTTGGAATGTTTCTTCAAACAGTTATGTGAAATGTGATTTGCTTATTCGAGTTAATAAATGAGCTTTGCTAACAGTGAGGGTCAAAACAAACTGTGTTATAATTTTTGTTTAAAAGATTATTTCATGTACAAGGATTATTAGGCAGTTGAAATGTCACTGAACGTTCAGCAGAGCTGAAATTGTAAACTTCCAGTGTTCAATAAAGTAGCAATGTTTTTTTCTAGTAGTGGCAACAACACTGTTTATTGTTCATTTAATGTATTGGCTTTTATGAATTTTTAGAGCAATTGTTAAACTTTAGTCACTATTTGAATAATTCTCATCTGTCTCTAAATATGTAATGTTCTTTTTGAACATCGTTTGCAGATCCATCCTTCTCAATCACATGGCAAGAGAGCATGCTTTTAACATTGGGTTGCCAGATAACATTGTGAATTGCAGTGAGTTTTTGGCTGTATTACAGGAGAAGCTCGACAAGTAAGTAGTGTTTTGTCTTGTTACTTTGAAATGGTCTCAGGTAATTTTTTTTAACCTTGGAAATAAATTGGATTAGAATTAATTCAACATCCATGGTTGTTTAAGAAGAAACAAAGAGAAAATGTGTGTTTAATGTGAGTTCTCTTAGCAGGCTTTTAATTGACTTGTTTAAAGCTGTTTCTTGATGTGCTAGTTTGAAGCTAGCTAGAATGTTTTGGTGAGAAGAACTAGATTACAGGCTGTGAAAGGAAAACAATGGTGATGTCTACTTCCCTCACCATCTTGCTGAGGAGTATGGGAAGAAGAAATGAAAACATTAGATAACACTCTCACCATTTTCTCTCACTCTTGCTTGGGCTGCTGGCTGAGCAACATCTTACTCTCTAACCTCACCTTCCATTTGGACTAACCCACTTGCTTCCTAACTTCTGGCCCACCCTCAATTCTTCCTTGGGACTGGGGTAAGGTTGAGAGGGGTAGGGGGAAGGTGAAGGGGTGGTTGAGAGCCCCTCCTGGGGACTCAGGTTTCTGGGAGGGGAGTTGTGTTTCTGTATTACCTTTTACCTTGTATATTTCTGTCTATAACTGTCTATACTGTAAATATCTGTTTGTATATTGTGCTAGCTGTAAATATAAGCTTCATTCATATTTCCAGAGCCGACTGAGTCTAGTCTGGGTGATTTCTAAAGTGGGGAGGGGCAGGGAACACCCAAACCATCACACTTGAGAATTCATAGTGTGTGTTTGCTGGGAAAATGGAGTCATGTAGTGCTTCACTTAACACATTTCACAGTTCCCTTGGACAATAATACCATGTCCCTTTTTCTCACAACTATTAATGTTCCTCTTTCATCATAACAATCTTTTTGCTAAACATGTCTTTAATCACTGAACACAGAGTTCTTAGACCAATCTTCATTTGCTTCTCTGTATCAGTAATGTGCAGTATTTGATCTCTCCCTTCTCTACTGCTTACAAAGTACAAGCCAGAGTAGAAGGGGAAAGCCAATGTATATACTACCTCAGTAACACGTAACCCTGAGATGGCTGAAGGATTTAAAAGGGAAGGAACTTGGATAGCAAAGACCAAGGAAGTCTTCACTTTGAGTTTCCTTTGCAAGTATCCAAGAGTCCTGTATCGACTTTATAAATAGGACACTATGAGCTATGTCTCAAATATAAATTGGGCTCTACCAGAAGTGGTACCTCCTTAAGAATGAAACCAGAAGGTTAAGAAATTTGTTATCTTTTAATACAATCTGTAATCATAAACTGTATGAAAAATTTGCTTCGTTCTCAGACTTAATTATGAAAAGCCACATAACAGTGGGATTAATGAAAATTGGGATATGAGAATTAGATTAAATATCCTTCCAAGTAAATTTAGGATCCATTGGTTTGTACATCTAATAAATAATTATTTTTTAAATGCAAAGGACATAAATGTCAGCAATGTTACCTAATATAGTCACACACAGACTGTGCAGACACAATTGGTATGTTAACTTATTCCAGAAAAATGTATTCAAAGTGCCTTTTGTGTATCATTTGTTGTCTAATGCAGCGAGTCACCATGCTCAATGATAAAGCACAGCTCTACTATTGATCAGTAGGATTGTGCCTTTCATGGAGGTTTCTCAAAAGCAGTCCTCTTTGTAGTTGGTGCACATGATGAAATTGCTTCCAAAGCTTCTTCCTACTGTTAAGAAAAGATTTAATAGCCAGAAAAGTACCTGAAAATATAATTAAGAGGAGGAAATTTTTGTTTCAGGGAAATAGCATGACTACATTGTATATGCCAAGGAAAACATTATGTAATCTTCCTGGAATACCTTTCACAAGTAGAACAAATATTTTGCTGTTAACAGATGGAGCAATGCAGATATTAAAGCTCATAGACTTATGTCTATGTTCATAAACTTCTGCCATCTGATCTTTGATTCACCAACAAAGCAACGTTTAGATTTTGAGACTATAAGCACAAGGAGAAGTCAATTTTTTTTGAACAGTGAGCCTGAATGTTACAGCAGTTCTTGGAAGGCAAAAAGATACCGAAAATACTGAATTGCTCTTACACACACAACAGCTTAGGGGAATCTCGATGCATCTTTGCTGAAGCAGCATGAGGATTTTCAGGGTATAGGTACAGACCTTCTAGGCACAATATTATTGGGGTTTGTGGGGGCAAATGTTTAAGTAAGAAAACAATTTTCTTCTTCAACATCTATATCTTAAACCCTGGGGAAATCAGAGAAGGGCCTGACCCAGACACTGTTAAATTTCCTTCTGACGAGACAAAGAGGCATGCTTTCATCTGTGAGTAAGGCTGGGAGTGGGGAGGGTAAAATTATGATTTTAATTCAGAGCCACTGCATTTTTTTCATATCTGTTATTTCTGTGTCTTAAAGTGCCATCATTTATCCTTCCCCTCATACTGTTTTTCTTGTTAGCCAGCATACCCCATACAAAGATATCATGGCAGTGTTCCAAAGCTTTTGTTTAATGAGAAATTATTCTCTAGGGGGTTTCTCCATTCTGCTGCAGAGATAATTTTCCAAACATCCCAAGAAACACTCCTCCACCTTGGCAGAATATTTAAGCCATGCTTTTATGAAAAATACTTTAGGACCTCAGCTATCTAGAGGCTTATCCATTAAACAAGGATGTTCTTACAGCTCAGGGCTCTGCCAGAAAAAAAAAAATGACCACCATCTATTTCAGGAAGAATCACCCATTTAAGGTGAAATGCAGATTACTGCCCTCATAGGCTACTTTCTGAGTCAAGAGACTTCACTTAACGCTTTACAGGCTGAACTTCCAGGTGTCGGTTGACACTGTGATGGAGACAACAATTATTTTATAGTACTCATAACAGTGAATTTAAGACATATACTTCTGTTTTGTTTTAAATGGGAGACATACTGCTCTAAACAGTTTGTTGGTGAATGTTTTCACCCCAAGTAATGTACACATAAATGTATATAATAGGTCATGTCTAAGTGTGCATCTACACAGGCATGTACATAGTCACGTATTTTTATATACACAAACGTGTGTGCATGAATGTATTTACCTAACTTGATTTCTCAGGATTTCAAAACCTTCTGGTCACCCTGCCAAACTTCCATTTAGCCTCCCTGCTGATGAATTAGAAATATAAAACTCTCTGGTTAGTTAATTTAAATTGTTTGTAAAGATACCAGTTGATTTTTTTTTCACTCTGAATTACAAAGGAAAAGTTACTTATGGATTAGATGCCAGTGTAGATGCAGGAGGAGTTCATATGGTGACCAATCGGCAGCTCTCCTATATCCTTTGACAATTTTGGGTAGTAAAACTTTTCTCCCACTTTGCATATGGGGCAAACAGTAAACTTTTTTATTATCTATATTTTCATTTTATGTTGTTTTTATCATCTCTGTATTTGCCTGACTTCACTGTAAGCTAAGATTATCATGTATGTGCTTTTCTTTCAAATAAACTTTCATTTAGCTTGCTTTCACATGCTTAGGATTAATCTTACTGTATATATCTCCATCTTATTTAAGGATATAATGTTGTACACGTTTTGTTTTAATATGCTGACATATTTACTTTTTTTATCTTAGTTTGCAGTGTTTGTACTGTGAAAAAGTCTTCAGAGACAAAACCACACTTAAAGATCACATGAGAAAGAAGCAGCATCGCAGAATCAATGCCAAAAACAAAGATTATGACAAATTTTATATCATTAATTACTTGGTAAGTGATTCTACAAATAATGAGTAAATTGACTAAAGTGATGCAGACAATATCTTGTTAAAAGTGAGCAGTTACTACAAAGGTAAAAAATCCAGTGAAGGACACTTAAGAAAGATGCTCATTTATGGTATTATATTCTGGGCAATTGTTAAAGTAAGGGATAGTAAACATTTGCTGTTGAGAATTGATTTTGAGAGATGCAGGAATGCAGCTTGAAGAGGTACTGATCACCATGTCATTACAGCTCAGTTTCTGCTTTAAATAACCAGAAGGGGAAATGAATAATGAAGTAAATGGAGGTCTAACTTGAATGCTGTTGGCTTTGAGTTTGTTTTCTTCAAACCTTAAGCTGGAAGTGCTCTTCAGAGTATAAATTAAATGAGAAGAGGAGGAAAATGAAAGATACATAGATGAAAGAAAAAGTGTTTGTGTTTAGCCTCCAGGTAGATGTGTGTTGCCAGTTATTAGTATTCTTTATCTTGGACCTTTGAGAGTGTGTATGAATGTGTCTATAACTGATTTTCACTTTCTGTCTTTGACTCACAAGTACAGAGGCTGCTTCAAAAGCTGCTGCATTCCGTCCCAGAAATAACTATTTCAACAGAACGATCTTTGTGCCTTCTACATGTGATAATATTCAGGTTATATATAGACATCCTTGACTGGTTTACATACTCTTTCCATTTAATTTTTCTCCATAGGTTTCACTGCAATACTAAGAACAAGTTGTATGTTGTGGCCGTTTGAGCTGATTTTCTAGCTCAGACATAGGGGAGAGGTGAACATTCCAGGGATAGGCCATATAATGGCAACAATGGATAAGTTAATATAATTTTATTGGAGCATCAACAGCTTTATGTCTCGAAGCACAGCTTGTTCTTTCCCCTTGCTGGCTTCTGCTGCTTGAGCCATGCCTGCCTGCTATCTTCCCCTGCTGCTGTTTTGGCTACTGCTGCTTTTGCCGCTTCGCTGCCGCTTGACCCTTTCCCCATCTTCCTTAAGGTTAATACATTTTTTTCTCTAGTAGTTTATTTCTCTTTATATTGTTATCCTTGAACTATAAGAAATACAATTTCATCTTTCCCTGACTTTCAAAAAAAAATACGTGTTGTGATGAGTTTATTCTACTGGGGGAGGGATCCACCTTAACCCAGGACATATGTTTAATGGTCTGCCAAGTTCCTTCTACCCAGGATGGAGTGACTTCCCTCTGTGATCATGTATACTTTCCTTCCAATGATCTGAGGTTTCTGTTGTATTTTCTAGATATTCAAATATCACTGCTTTAAAAATTGAACAGTGCATACTGCACGCTGGGGAAAAAGTTATGCTCAGTTCTTCTCAAAAGAACTGAGCATTCACTTCTCCCCAGCAAGTTAGCAGACTCAAATTTAGCAGTGTAATTGTTCTAAGCTATTTTTAATGATTTCCTTCTTCTTTACTGATGTTGCAGGTGATCTTGTATTTTCAGAACTTGGCATCCTTTTTAAACTAATTCAACTGCCGCAGCTCTCTCAGTCTTTCTTCCTAGGAGAGAGGTTCAAGTCCCACAGTCATCTTTGCAGTTCTCCATTGACCTCTCTCCAGTAGATCCCTATCTCTTCAATTGGAGAGCCCAAAACTGGACACAGTATTCCAAGTGTGGTCTCACCAGGGCAGAGTAGAGCTGGGAGGAGAACATCTCTAGACCTGCTGGGCACACTTTTCTTAATGCACCCGACAATACCACTGGCCCTTTTGCTCTTGGCTGCAAGGGCATATTACTGTCCCGTGGAGAATTTGCTGCCCACTAGGACTCCAGGTTCTTTCTCCATAGAGCTACTTTCCAGCAGGACAACACCTAGTCTGTAGTGGGCATGGTGGTCTGCATGTGCAAGGTTTGTACCAGTGTGCTGCTAGTGTTTATTCTGGGACACTGAATGATCACAGTTCTTTGTCTGGCTCTATATGCTCTACTACAGCCACGTTTTCTTTCCATGCATTTTCAGTTGTCTTTCACTATGTTCTACTCAGTAGGCTGTTTCTACTCAGTCTTTCTAACCCTTTAGACCATAACCATAGCAGAACTTCTGACAGTTCTTCTAAAGAAATAATCTTTTATTTATTTATTTTTAATAGATTGCTACAAAATGTATAGTTGCACACTAATGTTGCATAAGATTAATTTTTCATGAGTATCAGACTTTCAGGATAGTTCCTACATGGTAGACAACATGCTTTCAAAATAGCCTTTGGTAAAATCTTCATTTCTGCACAAGAGAGAAAGATTAAAGGGAAGAACTTTAATTGGTTCACTGAGGGTTTAGTAGATTGGCCTTTACATGTGAGGAGAAATTATATTAGTCTCTACTGCATATCATATAATGGCTTAGGTTTGAAGACAGCTGAGACATCGTCTACTCCAGCCTCTCTGCCATGGCCAGGTACACCTCTCAACTAGACTTGGCTGGTCAAGGCCTCATCCAACCTGGCTTTGAACGTCTCAGGTTTAAAGGCAGCTCAGACATCATCTACTCCAACCTCTCTGCCATGGGCAGGGACACCTCTCAACTAGACTCATCCATCCTGGCTTTGAACATCTCCAGGCGGAGACATCCACAACCTTCCTAATATCCAGTATAAACTCTCCCTCAGCTTCAAATCATTACACCTGCTCTTGCCTCAAGACACCCTAATGAAAAGTCCCTCTCCAGCCTTACTATAAGATCCCTTCAGGTTTTGGAAGGCAGCTATAAGTTTCTCCCAGGGTCATTTCCTCTCCAGGCTGAAAGGTCCCAGCTCCCTCAGCCTATCATCTTTGTGGCCTCCTCTGGCCTCAGTCCAACAGCTCTGTGTCACTCCTATGGTGGGGACATCAGAACTGGATGCAGTATTTGAGGTGGGGTCTCACCAGAACAGAGCAAAGTAGTCTACAGTAGATTCTGCTAATGTGGTAGGTTTTATTCAAGCTGAGTCTATATTCAGTGAATTCGAGTTCTTATGCAAAGTCTGTTTTCTGTGATGACTCGATGTAATGATTTTGTTGCCTCTCCTTCAGCACCTCACATATTTTAAGGTGTCTTATCAAGCTCTATCAAGTTCTCAATGAGTCTGAAAGGTCTGTGCTTCACGTTGCTCTAACTGTCCATGGGAATTAAGTAATTTCAGAGACACAGATTGTGTATTTTACCTGAAAGGACAGATGTACTCTTTTAGCATTTACTACTAAATTCATCTTGACCTAACGATTTTTTTTTTTATGTTTTGTCAGGAAAGTTTGCATTCTGAGATTGTAACATAGGCTTTCAGTATGCCACTCACATTCGTTTTCATCACAAAGAAGCTACAAGACTGAGTAGGCCTCTAGTGATAAGCATCAATGTTATCACAGTCTTAGCCACTTTGCTTTTCAGGTGTGCACCATAAAGCTTTTCTATCAGCAACTGCATCTTAAGCTATTTAAATATCTCTTAAGTACAACCATCTCAAAGACATCATTGTCCTTTTTGTTTTAATCATTTTCCATTACACATTACCTTCACCAAGCACTGTGTAGAAAAGTTTTCCAAAGGGAGAACTGGCAGTTTCCTTTATTCTGTGGCTTTGGTGCTGAGAAACTCTGAGGGCTTTTTATTCAGATATCCTGAGAATGTCTGCTGAATTTTCCCCATGATCTTCTGGCCAGTTCCTACTTGTGTTTTTAAGCTGATGGCAAAGTCCCCGTTGATTTAATTTAGAACAGTAGGTTTGTCTGCCTTCTTCCTTTCTCTTCATTCATTAGCTCCACTTCATATTTTTAGTGCAGTGGTGAGAATCTGTTTTACATCTCTGTGTTGTTAGTTCCCTCTCCTAAATTTCCAATTTGCCCTAGTGCTTCAAAATATAAGTGCAAATTCCTTTCCAAATATGCTGATATTTTGATATTTTCTGTGACTTCTGTTGTGACCTACAAGCTGCTTTGATTTGTCTACCCTCATATAATTGACATGTTCTGCTGCTCACAGGCTAGTGTTAAGAGTATCATGTGTGATCTTCAGTAGGAGTGGAAGCTTTTTTTGTCATGTGCATGTATAATAGATTTATTTCATAAGCAAGTATCAAAAGCTTATTATTAAGATAGTTACATTAAGTTAGAGTGGGAGTTCTGCAATTATTCAAATTACTTGAAAGGCAGTGGGGTCACTTCCCCAGTGGATCTGGTTATGGAGGTCTTTGTCAGCATTCTGTTAAGTATGGGAGGTGATACCAGTCCTGTTCTCAAAGGCTTGAAATGTGAATTCAGAAAGACCAACTGATAGCAGAGGGTGAAAAATAGAGCACCAGTGCATCCAAGACGTGGATGTAGGTCCTTTTCTTAAAAAAAAGCCTTCCAACCTAATCTTCTTGTTTCTGTGACTGTTATCCTATGGCCCTATGACACACCTTACACAAAAAGCCAAGTGGAAATGGAGAGGGAAGAACTTTGTAGTGCCTGCTGGAGGCCATAAAAGAGAAGACGACAATAGTATCACTCTTATTCATAGCCCGATGAACTAAGGTGGACCCCGACTGACAGGGAACTCCCCTCTGTTGTCACTTGATTGTTGCCAGCAGTACTTCAAGTCTAGAGTGTCCTTCATTCTTCCTACAAAGGAAGAACAATGATTATTTTCAGATGGACTAATGATGTATATCAGCAGTAATGGAACATCACCACAATCAACATGCCTATGACTAAAGTAGATGGTCGAAAATGTTAGCTGTTACTAGAAAATTTGTTTCATAAAGCCCTTGATTTTCCTCAAAGATGAAAAGGTGTTTTCTCATTGTTGTCAAGCCCTAAATCATCATCATCATTATTATTGTTATTATTATTTGGGGGCCAGGGAAAGAATGTTTTGTTGCATTTAGCCTGTTTTAACTTACACTGTGTACATTTTGTGAAATAGTAAAGGAAAACCCTTCATAAGTTGGTGCTAGTTCAGGACTTAATAAAACCCCCCAATTTAGGAACTGTTTCACATTAAAATTCATCCAATATCTATTAACTAAGGTTGGGGTGAGACCATCTCTTCTATGTGACAAAGCATCTTGAGGTCTCCAGCAATATAAAACAATTCAGATAATTGCAGTAAGGCAGGCAAGAGGATGGGTAGAGAAAATTTGCAGGGGAAATGAGCATCTGTTTGGAGTTTCTGAGTTCCCTAGGCCTGGCACTACATTTACATGTAGTTCAATAGCTGCTCTTTTGGGAAAACTGCTTGACATACAAGCTGCTGTTTCTAGTTTCTCCCATCTCAGCACTTCTCAGGTTGGGGTATTTTGCCTCAGCAAAGCAGGCAAACATTCTCCCTGCAGAATGCTTAAAGCTGTACTCAAGTCGAGAATATAAATTATCTAGGAGTTGATTAATCTCTGTGCACCTGGACTTTCTTTTGGAAGAGGAAATCAAATCACACACATGTGCTAGTTTGAGACTAATTGGAATATTTTAATGAGAAAAATCAGATTATGGGCTGTGAAAATAAAACAATGGTGATGTCTACTTCACTTGCTGAGATGTATGAGAACAAGGACACAAGCATAGATGAAACAGTGAGAGCCTCTGTCACAGTCAGTGCCTGTGTTTTTTTTCTCCCTGAGCTTCTACTGTGTAACCCAACTAATCATTCTGCTTCTAACCCCCTTGCCAATCCTCCAAACTCGCCTTGCACATAAGACAGACTCTGGGATAATGTGGAAGGGTGGTTTGGAGCCTCTCCTGGGGACTCTGGTTTCTGGGAGGGGTATTGTGTTTCTGTATTACTTTTGTATATTTCCATATATAAGTGTAAATGTTGTAATGTATTGTAAATATCTGCTTGTATTTTGTGCTAAGCTGTGAATATAAAGCTTCATTCCTTAACTTCCAGACAGATGAGTTTAGTCTGGGTGCTTTCATAAGAGTCAGAGGGTGGGTAACTCCCAAAGCATCACAATACATTTGCACACACTCTTTTCCGTAGGAACCTCCTGTCTGTGGGGTACACAGAGAGATTTTTTTTTTTAAGTTGGTTTACCTTGGATATACAGCAAGACCTGCAGTTTTTCTAATTCTGTGTTGTCTGCTGCTTGAGCTATTAACAATGTTGAGTCTGGGTTTTTTTTCTATGGTTCTAAGAATTTCTTGGGAATCTCTAGAGATGATTCCTGGGAGCTCTTGCATCTTAGATGAAGGAGCAAGAGAAGTTGAATGCTTAACCAAGGCACCTTTTGTCCCAAAAGCTTGTCAAGCTTTAGAACTAAAAATAGAGCTTTAAAAAGTAGACAAAATTTAAAAAAACAAACTAGAAGAGCCTTAAGAATGTTTTGAAGAACTCTTTTCCCACCCAGTTGCTCAATTTCAGTGCACTTCTATCAGTGTCCCTAGATACCCATTCACCAGGCAGCTTTACAGTGATACAAGACCTGATGAGACATTTCCTTTTTCTGGTTTGCATTTTTTTGTTGGTGTTGAGTACAAATAGGTGAGGGAAACAGAGACCTCTTAGAAGCTCTCTGCCCACATCACAGAAACACCTGAAAGAAACAGCAACAATAACAAAGCTTGTGCCTGGTTTTTCCCTTTCACCTTTAAAAGGTGAAGCTTAGTATTGGCTGCTGTTTTGAACATGCTCTTTTGTGGACATACACTTCAAGATGGTATGGGGGGAAATGGTGAGCATTTCTCTTCATGCTGCAGTGCTTGTGAGCTACTATCCTCTCGTTAAGGTGTTAACATTAGTAGCCTTAGGAAACTAGTGTGCAGCTGGGAGAACATGTGGTGAGAGGTGTTAATGGCTTCGTGTTATCTCAAAGTAATGGTGACATTAATGAGTCTCCCCTGTAACTCAGAGAGTTTACACACTACCCTGCAGTATCGCTGAATTAATTACTGAGATTTTATTCTGTAATAGATGATGACATTACATTTAAAGCTGTCTAGAGACATTTGTTTATCATTTACCTGACAACACTAACAGCTTTGAAAGTTCCCGTTTAATTGTTAAATGATGGGTATCTTTTGTTTCTTTACCAAACAACTGCAAAAGCAATGGTAACACTTCTTTACTGAGGATGTTATTAAATATATTTAATAGAGGGAACATCTGAATGAAATAAATGAAAGAATGATCTTTTTAATAGCTGCCTTTTTTGGTTTTTTGAACGGGGATAAGATCATCAGCTACAGTCTTTGTGAATCTTTCACAGCCATCAAAATACGAGTTCAGAAAAACTATTTTGGTTACTGGTTAGTTTGCTTAGGTTTATTTTTAAAGACAGGAAGAATCAGAAGAAAGAAAGAAAAACACTAGCTAAATAGCACTGCTGATATTTCAGTGGAGTGCTTCAGCATTTTATTGACTGTTATATATATCGCAGTCATGCTGAGAGTGTGTGGCACTGTGCTGAACACTGCATAAATGGGATACAGTTTGTGATGAAGGTCTTTAAGATACAAACAACACAAAAAGTGAAGGCAGAATGGAACACATTGAGTAAGTGTGCTTACATTCACATCTGAAAAGGGGATGGAAAGGGAAACTGAAGTCTTATTTCCTAGTTCATACTGCCTTCCTGGAGTACTCTGTAGATAAGCTGACACCGTGTGTCTTTACAGATGTAACTTTATGCAGTGTATGAGCACTGACTTGGCTATGCCACATAAAGGCTCAGGTATGGTAGCTGCATTGTTTAAGCAGCATATGCTGCATGCAGCAAGATACTCAGATTGGATTAAGCAAATGTGGCAAACTCAAGACAGCAATAACATACCCACCTTGGGAACACCTTGAGAGTGTTGCAAAACACTAGTTTTACACAGACCTTGGAGCCTCTTCTTGAGAGCTCTCTGACAGAGAAACACCAAAGTGATCCAAAATAAGATGTTGATTGTGACTTCCCAGATGTTCATTCAGTTGATATATAAAATGTGACATGAATCAGAAAATTATTTTTCTTTTCTTTTTTCTCCCCAGGAATTTGGAAAGTCCTGGGAGGAAGTACAGTCAGAGGATGACCGAGAATTACTGGATAACTTAGAAGAGTAAGAGTTCCTTATGTCCCCATTATAAAAACTTTAAAGACTGTCATTGGTGAGAACAATTACTAGAAACCAGTTGAACAGGTTTTGTTCAAATTTGAAAATCAAGAGTGAGCATCAAAAACATCGACATGAGAAATAAATAGTATGAAAAAAGTCTGATAACTGGATTTTGAAGGAAGCCTATCACCAGTTCTGATGTAGGCCAACATCCATCTCTCTTCTGCAGTCCAGGCACTCAGATCACTACAGTGGCTTCCTTGCCTGTAGAGAACTAAATAAGCAGTAAGTAATTTGTGGGTATCAGGGCCCCTGACCTTCCTAGGTCTAGCTGAGACTGGAGTTTCATTTTGCTTGATTGTAACTGGTTGCAATAATATTTCTTAGTAGTATTGGAGTTCTAAATAGATGCATTGGCAAAATTTTCCCTGTGTGCATGTAAATGTAGTGTAAATGAGAGTCTTTTTCAGAAATAATAATATTTGATAAGTAAATAACACTTAAAGTGAACTCTTCCTGATGGTTATGTCTTTGGCTGGTGTATTGAAGTATTAGAAAGGTATAAAAAAGTATTACAAAGGTATAAAAAAGGTGGCCAAGAGAGCCAGTGGCATCCTGGCCTGCATCAGGAATGGTGTGGTCATCAGGAGCAGGGAGGTCATTCTGCCCCTGTACTCTGCACTGGTTAGACCACACCTTGAGTACTGTGTTCAGTTCTGGGCCCCCCAGTTTAGGAGGGACATTGAGATGCTTGAGCGTGTCCAGAGAAGGGCAACGAGGCTGGTGAGAGGCCTTGAGCACAGCCCTACGAGGAGAGGCTGAGGGAGCTGGGATTGTTTAGCCTGGAGAAGAGGAGGCTCAGGGGAGACCTTATTGCTGCCTACAACTACCTGAGGGGTGGTTGTGGCCAGGAGGAGGTTGCTCTCTTCTCTCAGGTGGCCAGCACCAGAACGAGAGGACACAGCCTCAAGCTGTGCCAGGGGAAATTTAGGCTGGAGGTGAGGAGAAAGTTCTTCACTGAGAGAGTCATTGGACACTGGAATGGGCTGCCCGGGGAGGTGGTGGAGTTGCCATCCCTGGAGCTGTTGAAGGCAGGATTGGACATGGCACTTGGTGCCATGGTCTAGCCTTGAGCTCTGTGGTAAAGGGTTGGACTTGATGATCTGTGAGGTCTCTTCCAACCTTGGTGATACTGTGAAAAGAATTTTAAAAGACCTTATAAAAATAAACAGTGAACATAGTACTTAGTGAGTTGCTGCACTGGATGGAAATTAAAGTTGGATTTGGTTGTTAGTGAAGGCACATTCACATAGGGCTTACTGCCCATCAACACAGGAGTTACCCAAAGTAACTGCTCTGTTATACTTGAGTTTATATTTCTTTTTTAGACCAGATTCTAATCATGCATCTTCCACCTCTTTAAAGTATTCTGTTTCTCTGGTTTTAGTTCAAGTGCTGTGAGTGCAGAACCCGAAGTGCTTTTACTCAAAATGTCTTTTCTCTTTTCCACAATGAAAATGAATTCTTTTGACTCTTAATCATAAGAGATTGGTCTGACTGGGAAGAGCATCCTGTATGTGCAGTTTGCTTGTTCTGTGAACAACAAGCAGACACCACAGAAAAACTGTATCTTCACATGCAGGTAAGACTTGTTTTTAATAAAAATTCTTTGGCCACTTTGGAACTAAAATGTAGTATTGTAGAATCTTTGATAAGAGCAAAACAGTCACTGCATTAGAATGCCCTTTTTAGCACAGAACTGAAAAAGAAAGACAGGTGTAAAACACATGTCCCTCCAGCATCTATTCTCTAAAATATGTAGACAAGTCAAATTCTACATGGAGAATATGAGCAGCTATTACTTGTGAGTGTACAGACTGGTACAGACAATGAAGACATAGAATCTTTAATATTGTAGTGGCATGAAGATTTAATACACTGTTGTGAGTTTAAGACTGGATGTCATAAGCATAGGGTTGAAAAGTCCTCCAAGGGGCTAGATAGGCACAGGAAATCGTAATCTCTTGTTATTTTACCCCATAAGCCCTGCATCTGCTATAGAAATGAGTTAAAGAGGCAATTCATCTCTTTTCCCTTTTTCTGCCCCTCTCTCCCTTCCCAGCACAGATCTATTATCCCTTGCCATGTGGGGGAGGTTTGCAGCCTGGCTTGGCCTTGGCAAAGCTAATTTTGTGGCTGCACCATTTGGCTCAGTTTGCAAGGGTGGGTAGAGAGGAATGGTGGGAGGCCTAGGGGAGGATTGAATCCTGGTTTGTTGGAAGGGTTTTTGGTGTAATGAGGTTGTGAGCTGAAATGTGAGTTTAGGTGGTTTGCATTTGTGTAAATATTTGTGAACAGTACTTCCATTTAAATTCCAATTCTGTGAGGAGCATTTTTATTTTACTCCTTTTGGGAAAGGTAAAATATCTTAATATATTAATTCCCACTTAAATTTCAATTCTGTGAGGTGCATTTTTATTTTACTCCTTTTGGGAAAGGTAAAATATCTTAATATATTAATTCCCATTTAAATTTCAATTCTGTAAGGTGCATTTTTATTTTACTCCTTTTGGGAAAGGTAAAATATCTTAATATATTAATTCCCACTTAAATTTCAATTCTGTGAGGTGCATTTTTATTTTACTCCTTTTGGGAAAGGTAAAATATCTTTCTGTCTGCTCTAGAACTAAGACATACACTTAATGGCTATCATCTGTGTTTCATTCAGTTTTAATAAACTATTTAACAGGAACATTGCAGTTCAGCAGTACATGAAAGTTTCCAACAAAATGGAACTTTGGAGGTTCATTTCATGTGTTAGTATTTGCATGTCTGTATGCATGTGTTTGCATCAGTCTCTGAAGAGCTGAGCTGTTTTTAACTTGAAATAGTAGTAGTGGAAATGAGATATTTCTTATTTCCTTTCTTTTTTTCCTCCAGAAATCACATGGATTTGACTTTCCTAAAATAAAGTCAGTGCATGGTGAGTAATTGTCAGACTTTGCCACTAGTATGCCACATCATAAGAATAGTGGAAAACAACTGTATTGGTTTGATTTTTGTTCAGACATTTAACTTTTCCATTATGCAGACTGTTTCTGCTTACAAAACATCAGGAAAGCTTTATTTTTCTGGAACTGTGGTTAGTACCAAGGATGTGTGTTATTTTCTTTTGAACCACTGCAGAGGAGATTCTACAAATATCCACAGTATGAGTTCTGATTGGAAAGGGCTGGGAGATAGGTTGGACTGGATGATCTTGAAGATCTCTTCCAACCTGGTTGATTCTGTTATGATTCTATGGTTCTGGCTGCTGGAGCCATGGAAGTATTACTATCATCATAATCATTATCACCATATTGTTACAGCTGTTAATACTTTCTTGCAAATTCAAAGGCTGTAGTCTTAGCTTTGTTTGGCCATTGTTTGCTTTCTCCTGTAGACTGAGAAGAAAAATGTTTGCAATTTCTACATTGAAAAAGGGGCACCTGGGGGAAAAAAAAACAACCATTTGTTTGATTAATTTGCTGAGTTAATAGAATTCAGGCAGTGCTGATCTTCAGTAAACTCTTGTCAGTCTTTATGCTTAATCTAAGAAAGCATTCATAAATTAAGATTTAAGTATCCCAAGTGCTTATTTGCTACCATATCTCCCAGGTCTGAACTTCTATCAGCAAGTAAAGCTGGTAAACTTCATTAGAAGAGAAATCCATCATTGTCGTTGTTACAACTGCCAGGAGAAATTTCAGTCTAAAGAAGGACTGATAAGTCATATGGAAAAGACCAAACACATTACGTTCCTGCCAGCCAGATCTACATGGGATCAACCACAGTAAGTACAAACATGTTTTTTTCCAGTATTTGTACAGTTATTAGATAATTTCTGTAAAACAGTAAGTTGAAAGTTCCAGGTTTTTTCCTGGTGCAGCAGTACACTGAGCTACCCAGCTCTACAGCCCCAGATGAAATAATAACTGCTCTCAAAACTAGTCAGAATTAGAAAACTCTGTACTATCTGAAACTAAATGAACATGAGATACTGGTCTCCAAGTTGCATCCAGAAAGCACTGCCTTCATAAACTCTGTCTGCACTAGAAAAGTTTATTGTTCCAGAATTGTCTTTTGCCTGTATTTGCTGTTGTGCAGACCGTACTCAGACCACATTCACTCGTGGTGGCACCAAGATTGAATCTGTGCACAGAAGTGACATCTTGAATATGCCTCTTGTAGGTCTTCCAGCCACTGGCTTTCTACACAGATGAAGTTCATGCCTAGGACAGGCATCCAGGACATAATTCTTTGCTAGTAAAGATACACTGTGTTCTCTGAACTAAATTAACCTCCTTCTTTTGCATCTCTCTTGTAGATATATGCATAATGTCTACCTAATTTTGGCATCAAAACAAGTTGGTTGTTTACAGTTAGTTTTCTCCATAGCAAATAGAGAGTCCAAATTGTAACACCAGTTCAATTTGTAAGTAGGCTGAGTAGGTCAGGGGAATGATGCCATAAGTATCAGAGCACAAGGAGTGCTCTAAATCAAACACCTCAGTTCAGCATTTATTGTGGGGCAAATGTGGGTCTGTGGCCTCAGTTGTGACAACATGCAGGTAAAGAAGTGACTAGCCTGTTGCCAGCTTTTCTGAGATGTACATGCCAGTTGATTTTCTTTAGTGTGATGCTTATTCTCGTTCCATACAACCAGGCTTTCTCATTTTGCCTTTTTTTTTCCCAGATCTGATCTCATCATACACTGTGCCTCTTTCAATAAAAATATGTAACTGCCTAATAATTATTTCTCGTTGCTTTCAGGTATTATTTTCCTACCTATGAAAATGATACACTCTTATGTACTCTGTCAGACAGTGAAGATCTGATAACTGAGGATCAAAGTGAAGACATCCCTGTCGTAAGTGAAGATATATCCAATCTAAAAGCTCTCAAACAGAGCAGTGTTTTAAACCAGCTCCTGTATGAAGAGAACAAGAGTCAGGAAAAATCCTAACCTTGAATTACAGCTGCTGATCATTGCATGTTTCTTCTGGAAGAGGACAAAAACCCATATTCTCTCAGTAATATTGGAATACAATTTAACTTGCAATTATTATCACTGGGAAAATGTTATATAAATGGGAATGCCAAATAAACATGTAAACATTTCTGGTTTACCTTTCTTTAAATTCTAGGTTTATTTTAAAATAAGATGCTGAATTTTCCACTTAGCTTTCTAAATACTTTGTTATTTACAAGTAGGTCTTTTCATCTTTTTTATTTTGATTATTATTTTCTGAATCAGAGTTATACTTTAAGACTATGTTGTGAAAGGCACAAACAATTGAGACAGACAATGTGAGCCAACAAATTAATCTTCTCTGTGTTATTGCTGTTAGCATAAGAAAAGAGCCTCAGTTTTATTCTTGGTCCATTAAGCACATTTTCTGGTTTTAATGCTAGATCTTTTTCAAAGTGAAAACAGATCTGTATATCTCTGATTCATCATCAATATGTAAGATACTCTCTTCTGAAATTTGGCTCAGAAATATCAGTAAAACCCATGGATATTTGACTGCATGGAAAGCTGCCAGTCCAATGCCTAAAAATGCATAGGGACAATTGCAATCTCGGTTGCATCAACGATCTAAAGAATTTAAAGTAGACTTCTTGTACAGCCATGACTTGAAATACAAAAGAAATTACTTAGGGCATTGCAGACACATAAATCCATGAATCCAAAATAAATCCTCAAAATGTCAATTCAGCTGTCCACTGAAGTTTTTGTATTTTCTTTAGTATTGAACTTTAACGTTCCTAAGGTAACAGAAGGTTTTCAGCATGTCATAGAATCACAGAATCAACCAGAATGGAAGAGACCTCCAAGATCATCCAGTCCAACCCATACTGTCCAGTCAATTAGACCATGGCACCGAGTGCCTCATCCAGGCTTTTTTGAACACTTTCAGGGACAGCAACTTCACTTCCTCTCTGGGCAGCCCATTCCAATGCCAATCACTCTCTCTGTGAAGAACTTCCTCCTAACATCCAGCCTATACCTCCCCCAGCACAACTTGAGACTGTCCTCTTGTTCTGTTGCTGCTTGCCTTGGAGAAGAGACCAATTCCCCACCTGGCTACAGCCTCCCTTCAGGTAGTTGTAGACAGCAATGAGGTCACCCCTGAGCCTCCTCTTCTCCAGGCTAAACAACCCCAGCTCTCTCAACCTCTCCTCACAGGGTTTGTGTTCCAGGCCTCTCACCAGCTTCATCACCTTTCTCTGGAGATGTTCCAGTTTCTCAGCATCTCTCTTGATTTGAGGAGCCCAAAACTGGACACAGTACTCAAGGTGTGGCCTGACCAGTGCTGAGTGCAGGGGAAGAATAACTTCCCTTGTCCTACTGGCCACACTGTTCCTGATACAGGCCAGGATGCCATTGGCTCTCTTGGCCACCTGGGCACACTGCTGGCTCACGTTCAGCCTACTATCTACCAGCACCCCCAGGTCCCTTTCTTCCTGGCTGCTCTCCAGCCACTCTGTCCCCAGCCTGTAGTGCTGCCTGGGGTTGTTGTGGCCCAAGTGTAGAACCCTGCACTTGGCCTTGTTAAATCTCATCCCATTGGCCTCTGCCACCCATCCAGCTTGTCAAGGTCCCTCTGCAGGGCTGTCCTACCCTCCAGCAGATTGACACCTGCTCCTAGCTTGGTGTCATCTGCAAACTTACTGATGCTGGACTCAATCCCCTTGTCCAGATTATCAGTAAAGACATTGAACAGGACTGGGCCCAGCACTGATCCTTGATAATGCAAAGCAGTTCAGAGCCATAGGTCCTGCTAAAATGATTCAAACTCTCTTGCTCCTCTAAAGTAGTGCCAGAATTCAGGTTCAGCATTCCATAAACATGTAACCACTTTCAACACTGGCAGCACACTCTTTTGTCTTCTTCAGGTCATTGATATAGCACTCATTCAAAGTGTGGTGGTCTTGGTTCAATGATTCAAAGCCAAAGTTTTGCCCTTTGCACAGCCCTGTTTACTTGAAATAGATTGCTGTCAGTAAGAGTTGTTGTTTGTCCTTATATGGGAATTGAGAATTATATAGTAGTCCCTGGGAGCAGAAGCTAAATTTCAAATCCTTACCTGTGTTCTGCTAAGCTTCCATATCCAGCCTAATTCATCCTGCAAAGTACTTGCATCAGTTTCTTCTAATGTCTGTTGAACTTGCTTTCCCCTGGCATTATCCATCATCCACTAGCACTTCTTTTTGCTTCCCATTTCTTATTTTCTCTTGGGCCTAGGTGCTCGGGAGATAAGTTACAACAACAGGATGTTGAAAATATACTGAGGAAGACAGATCAGCTACTTAACTGCACAATGAAACAGAGACAGAAGCAATTTCTGACTGTGTCAAGAGGAAATGGGATAGAAGTGGTTTACCAGGTCATGAGAATACAGAGAAAAGAAAAGGACAGGTGTAGGCATGTGACTGCATTGGCTTTGATTAAACAGCTATGAAAATTTACTATGAACAACCCCAACATTTCTTAACAAGTGCATCTGACCATCTTAAATAAGCTGTATTCTGTACTATCAGCATTTGTAAATTCATTTCATGCAGTAGCTGCAAAGACTGTTGATTTTTTTTTTCTTTGTTTGGTTGGGATTTTTTTCACTAAGCATTTATTTTCTTCTTAAACTAGAAACTGACTCCAGTATTTCTCAGTCAGCTTTTTCATGTAGATGTGCGTAAGAGTTGATGGGGTTTGCATTAATGATCGGTGTTTTGAGCAATGGGAAAAAAAGCATCAAGGGAACTATGGCTGAATCAGCAGCCCCTGAATGTGTTCTGTAGTAAGCCTGTATCAGAAGTGCCACATTAAGGAAAAAAAATTATTGATATATCATAAAGTGCAACTGCAAAATGTTTCCTCGCCATGAGGAACGTGATACTGAGTCACTCAAATCCATGATAAATGAAATCAAGAATGTTCAATAACAGTAATATGGAGTGACTGCTGTTCCTAGTTCTAACAGAAATCTGAAATAGCAATTTATCAGTGTAGAATGAAGAGAATATCTTGAGATAAAGTATAACATGGAATGGTTGTCTTTTTTAAGTAAAGAGGAAAAAAAGTGCTTAGGAAAAAATCACCATAATTGTGTAACTGTTCTCTGAATATAGAAGCAAAATGAGGAGTCAGATTAGGGTTGAGCTTGTTGTTTCAAATACAAACATCAAGCAACAAGTCAGGTTTAAAGTCAGCATAGAGAATTCCTTTTCCCCATAAGCATCAAATGTCCTGTTCTCCTCAGTGCTTGTGTTTGGGTTTTTCCTGTTGGAGGCTTTCTGCTTCTAAGCCACACTTAATTTGACTTCTGCCACCAGACAATTTTTTGTTGCTTCTTAAATTTGATTTTACAGCTTCCTCCAGACTCTTGCTGATGAAGATACAGATAAAGTAACTATTTTAGGAACTACCGTGTAACCCCTTCATTGAACTCACAGTTGGTATTTCACATCTCTGATAAATTCACTCTCTCCATAGGAGCAAGGGAATTTAGGGTATTCACAACTAAAAATATGTAATTCATCTTTGCAGAAATTTAGATAGAAGTAAAAGCATTTTCCTGCCACAGATGTTCCTTGCAACACAGTTCTCTCCATCTGGTTTACCATCCTGAGACTGTGAAGCTGTCTGTATGTAGATTACATATGAGCCTAATGTATAAGCTTCCAGTATAATCAATAAATGTAGATTATGGACCCTAAATTCATTCAGCTCATGTTAAAATAAACACCTGAAACTGTGTTCTGTGCCCATGAACATCTAGTGTCATTTAAGATGCTTGAAATTCCTAGTATCCATCTGCTTCTCCTTAAGGATGCTGATCTCCCAGAGATTTTGTGTCTGTTCTGTCAAATGCATATGAGAATTTCGCATACCATGCAGCATCTCAGATGGCACTGAGGCATACCCAGGTCTAAACAGCTAAATATAGCACCTTTGGCTGGAAGCTGAACCTCTCTTTTAGGCTGCATTAACTATAATGGAAATCTAGGCACCTAGGTCACATCTGATCACTTACATCTGGACTCCTAAATTTAATCATTAATTTGGAGCTGAATTCTACCCCACTATTATAGACTTCATTTAATCTGAAGACAGATAGCTACATGGATCAGATTATTTACTTTCTGGAATACAGAACTAGCTACAGTGGAAATATCTAAAACTAGACATTTGCAGGCACATCTTAAATCATAGCCACAGACCTAAATATGGAAACCACTAACGTAGCAAAAGTATCCCACAGAACATGCATTCTATCTGTGCTTCCCTGAATTAAGGAATCTCAGTTTTAATCTACTGTTGTGTAGATGCATATTAAACAATCAAGAAGCTGGACAAGTTCTGCAGATAGGTCAGGAGATCTTTGTGTCCTCTTTCTGTGAAGTATTCTTAGCCTGGAGAAGAGGATGCTCAGGGCTGACCTCATTGCTGTCTACAACTACTTGAAGGGAGGCTGTGGCCAGGTGGGGGGGTGGCCTCTTCTCCCAGGCAACCAGCAACAGAACAAGGGGACACAGTCTTAAGTTGTGCTGGGGGAAGTATAGGGTGGATGTTAGGAGGAAGTTCTTCACAGAGAGTGATTTGCCATTGGAATGGGCTGCCCAGGATGGTCCCTGGAGGTGTTCAAGCAAAGCCTGGCTGAGGCACTTAGTGCCATGGTCTGCTTGACTGGCTAGGGCTGGGTGATAGGTTGGACTGGATGATCTTGGAGGTCTCTTCCAACCTGGTTGATTCTATGATTCTTGTGTGTATATTTTTTGTCTTGGAAATTCCTCTTGAACCCGAATATAAATGAAGAAGATGATAATTCAAGTCCATAGACCACACTGAAGAATATGGCTAAAACTTAACTATCTCCCTGTGACCTTTCTAACTGTATCTCAGGTTC